>NC_056522.1:259012802-259062923 GCF_019175285.1 Sceloporus undulatus
TTTATTTGTATACCGCCCTCTGGCAAACCAATCCGGGCGGTTAACAACAGTAAATATAAAATATGACAATTAAAAACACTTTATCCCTCCCCCACTTTATCCATTTGTACCAAGTACATTAACTTATTCAGCCAGTCCTCTGCCTTCGGGCATTCTGATACTTTCCATTTGTTGGCATAGACTATCCTTGCACTCACTGTCATATAAAATAACAGTTTGCCATAACTACTTTCTATGTCCTCACTTTCACACATACTTAACAGGTAAAGTCTTAAATTTCTCCGCATTCTGCATTGAAGGATTTCTCTAACTGCTCCATCAATGACTTTCCAATATTTCTTTGCCAACCTGCAGTTCCACCAAGTGTTGTAAAATGTACCAACTTCTTGGTTATATTTCCAACATCTCTTAGATACCCCTTTATACATCCTGGCTAATTTAGCAAGGGTTAAATACCACCTAAACTGCATCTTAAAGAAGTTTTCTTTTAACTCATAATCAAGGGTGTATTTCAGTCTTGTATTCCAAGACTTTCCCCATTGTTCTAACAAAATATTATGCTTTATATCTTGTGACCACTTAACTATTTGTTCTTTGATAACCTCCTCTTTCATTTCATTCTCCAAGAGGTGTTTGTAAAATAAAGCAACTTTATGCAGATCACCTGAACTTAATATCTCTTCACACTTAGTATCCATGGCTTTCACTCCTATCAACATCATCATCTCCTGTCAACATCATCTCTTTCTTTAAGTTGTCTGTAAAGTAGCCATTCACATGTGTAACCTTCTTTTACCAATTGATCCAATTTCTTAAATTCTAACTTGTGACTTCCTGAGGTTTTTATTGTCAGGTCTGCATACGTGATCCATCTATCATCTAGTTTGTATTTTTGCCACACTATCATTAGAGACTTTCTAACAAAATGGTTCAGGAAATCTTTATGTGCTTCTCATAGAACACATAGCCATGCCAAACAAACCTAAGGTCTGTTTCTTCAAGGCACGGAACTCTTTCAAATGAAACTAATCTATGAGCCAATCTAAACATCAGGCCTCATAATAAATCTGAAGATTTGGCATAGCTAAACCCCATCTTGACATAGAATCCTGGGTCTTTTCCCGCTCCAAATAAATTTGGAGAGCTCCTTGTGCCAAAGTTTAAAAGGCTTGTTATTTGTCACAACAGGGAAACTCTGAAGCAAAAACATAAATTTGGACTGCACCTTCATTTTAACCATGGAGATTTTCCCTAACCAAGATAAGTTCAATTTTCCCCAGACTTTTAACTCCTTTATCTCCTTCCAGATCCTCTCATAAAGGTCAGGAATAAACTCTTCTAGAACATGGCCACATAGCCCCAAAAAAACCACAAAAAACTATGGATGCCGGCCATGAAAGCCTTCAACTTCACCTCTCATAATTGTTTTTAAATAGGTCCACATTTTTCATTGTTAAAACTATGCCTAATTATTTTAACTTCTTACAGAATTGAAAGCCTGAAGCCTGCATTAATGCCTGTTTTTAATTTTTGGACAAATTCATAGCTAAACCAGAAATTTTAATTTTTATTTATCTGCAATCCTGACGCTTCACAAAACTTATCCAGTGGGATCACAAGTTGTTTTATCCCTTCATCTGGGTCTGATCAGGTAATAAGCAAATTATTGGTATATGCCTTCAATTGAAACTCCAATCCTTTAGATTTTATCCCTGGTATTCTTTTGTTGTGTCTGATATTATTAATAAGGACTTCCAATACAATCAAGAAGAGCAATGGAGAAAGAAGACACCCTTGTCTTGTTCCATTTGGTATGTCTAGCCTGTCAGTCTTTTCTCCATTGATTATCACCCGAGCCACTTGCCTAGAATAAATGGCCTTGATCCAGTTTATAAAATTTGTACCAGCCTCCACCTTTTCCAAAACTTAAAACAAATATAACCAATTTTGTCAAAAGCTTTTTTCAAAATCATGGCTAGTTTAGAGTTAATCTTTTTTGTGTGTGTGTGTGTGGTATTCATCTAAATCGAGTACAAATCTCAAATTATCCTTTATCCATTTTGAAGGAAAAGCTGCTTTGGTCTTTATTAATCCATTCAACTAACACCCTTTTCAATCTATCAGCTAATATAGCAACAAAAATCTTGTAGTCACTGTTCAAAAGTGAGCTAGGTCTTAAGATATTAATTTCAGATGTATCTTTACCTTCTTTGGGGATAAGTGTAATATTAGTCTGTGACCATGTAAATGGCATATTTCCTTTCAACACTTCATTCATCACTGTCTGGAATGATTTGGCTATTTGTTACTTATATTTTTTATAATATTCCATCGGAATGCCATCTGGGCTTGGTGTTCTTCCAAACTTAGCCCTTTTAATGCCATCGAACACTTCCTGGAGAGTGATTTCTCTATTTAACAGTTCCCTCTGATTGCTGTTAAAGGCTACCAGATTACTTAAGCTCTCTTTCATTTGCTCTGCCTGAATGTCTTCTCTTTTGTACAAATTCTCATAAAACAATTTTTTTCAATTTATCCTGATCCATGTATGGCTCTGCTTTTTCCCTCAGACTATCTGTTTTCTTACTTTTCCCTTCCTCAGCTGACAGGCTAACTACTTCCCCGGTTTGTTCACTACTTCAAAGGATTTTTGTCTAACATACTTTAATTTTCTATGTATTTCCTCTGTCAAAATTAATGAGACCTGCTGTTGCATTGTTTTTATCTCTTTTAACAAGCAATTCTTATTTTGGAATAGTTTCAAACTCTCTTCTTTCTTGTTTAAGTCATCTTACACTTTCTTTAATTTTTGTGTTCTTACTTTTTAAAGATCACGTTTTTGCATTAAAAACCTCTGATTACTACCTTTGAGGCTTCCCACACAATCTCTGGTGTAATGCCTTCTCTCATATTTTCTTTTAAATATTTTTTCTAATTGCTGAATCGCTCCTTTATTTATCTCTTCATTAGCCAGCATTGTATCATTCAATCTCCAACTGAACTCTCTACATCTTGTCCTCAATGTCAATACAATAAGATTGTGGTCAGAGAACAGTCTTGGATTAACCTTTATACCAATAACTCATGAAACTAAGTGTGATGAAATAAAAAAAAATACAAACATATCAAGTCTGGCCCAAGATTGATGCCTATCAGAGAAAAAAGTATACTCTCTCAACTGGCCATAATTTTCTCTCCATACATCTTTCAAAGAAAAATGATCCACCGACTCAAAAAACTCTTTTGGGAGTTTGCCTTGATTTGGTCTTATCTTTTTTTCCTGAGAATCTATCGAGTTGCGGGTCGATGACCCCATTTTTATGGATGACTACATTGGGATTTGGTTTCAAGATACCCTGTGGACACCAGAATCCATGGATGCAGAAACCCCTGTATATATAATGGTGTGATAAAATGGTGTCCCTTGTATAAAATGGCAAAATCAAGGTTTGGTTTTGGTATTTCAAAAAATATTTTCAAGCCAGGGATGGAATCTGTGGATATGGAGAGCTGACTATACTTTGCCAGAACCATCCAGATCAGCCTTTCTCTACCTTTTTAATTATTAATTAATTATGAGGAACCTTAGGGTTCCAAGGAACCCTGGCTGAAAAACTCTGATCCAGATCATCTCTGGAATGGTTCCATTAACTCTCTTCAGGTGAAGATTATGTTGTACTTGATGATCAACCAGTACATTTAACATATAAGCAAATTCAAGATAGCTGTGATGGCAGCCTCTAGTCAGAAATGAAGCCAGAATTTATAGAATCTTTATCATCCTTAAAATTTCAAAATAAACACACTTACTAAGTTGTTGCTTGGTCGTGGTACTATGGTGTAAGTAAGTGAAATTTACATAAGTAGGGTTGTTGCAACCTTTTGCTGCAAGAACATGTATTGCATAAAATAAAAATCTACTGCCATGTCAGCACATGCCAGACTGTAATATATTGTTAAAATCATGCTGGGTGGTGTATGATGGCTCACAGGTATCCAGCTGAAAGGTTGTTGGAAGAAATTTGAATCCATACTGATGCTTGTAATTATCAGTGGATGAAGAAAGTCATGAACAAATATGCATTGTGTAGAACATACTTATAGGAAAACATCTTGCCTGAGTACATTGTAAATACATGGTAAGTCATTGCTGTTTTTATTACTGGAATAATTTTTATGTTTAATTTATCCTCATATCGTTTCTCATTCTGCACATTTTTGTTATATCATCTTTGCAGTAGTCCGTGTGAAATGAGTAACTTTGCACTGATAGCTGATAAACACCAATTTTGCTATAATCTGAGAACTAGAAAGCCTTTCTTTATGATTATAGAAACTATTTATTGCAACTTCTTTTTGATTCTGTGGAAAAGAAACACCTCTTAAATGCTTGCTTGCAAGACACTGGTAATGAAAACAGATTAACTCCATCTAAAGTTAAGTAATCTTAAATTCTATTTATCTCAATTTTAGATTAAAATTTATACCTATGTACCTAGGAGTAAACTCCAAAGAATCCATTGAGATATATTTCTGAGAATACATATACTTCCCTGTTAAGCATGTTTCACCCTTTCTACTGAGGAAATATGGAACTCTGCAGTCCTTCATTTTAGGTTGTTCAAAATACATCTTAGTTTTCTGTTATAGTTTTAAAATCATTTAATTCCTCTTTGTGGCGTAAAAAGTTGAATATGCAGGCATCTAAAACAACTGAAATATATAATGTAATTAATATTCATTTTATAGAAATGCGTATAGACAACTTCTTATGCATGGGAAAGGCTATACCTGTAACATGACTCCACAGAATAATAATCTGAAAATATCTTTTCTGTTGGAGATGGTATGCATGAAATGAGTTGTGAACTTGCAGAATTTGAAATACTGTATATACTTATGTATAAGTCTAGAAATTTTAGTCAAAAAATAGATCAGAAAAACCTGAGTTGACTTATCCATGGATCAATGTAAGTGATGTACTTTAACTCATATATACACACACACACGCCATTCCCTGGTGAAAAACAAAAGAGCATAATCTGTCCTGGAAGCACCAACCCTTAGGGTGAGCAAAAACAGTTAGTTCTGCTGTTATTTTGCAAGCTCTTTGGCACTATTTTTCTTTGCTTCATCCTTTAGATCAGCGGTTCTCAACCTGTGGGTCGTGACCCCTTTGGGGAGGGTCGAAAGACCCCTTCACAGGGGTTGCCTAAGACCATTGGAAAACACATATTTCCAATGGTTTTAGGAGCCGAGACAGTGCTTCTCTATCTGGGGGGGGGGGTCACCACAATTTGAGCAACTATATTAAAAGGTCGCAGCATTAGGAAGGTTGAAAACCACTGTTTTAGATCCTTTGTTACATTCCCCTAAGTTTTACCTTTGACATATCTATGGGTCATATCAAAAGCCATCATTTTGGCCCCAAAACCTGCCCTTGACTTACACATGACGGCGACTTATAGTCGAGTATATATGGGTAATTGAAATATTCCAGAGTATTAAAATTTACAATAAATAGTTTTAAATAGAATTGTTACAATTATAAGGCTGTCCTAATGTGACAAATAAGTTCAATGCATAATGGGGAATTGGTTCTAATGAAATGGTAAACTTTCAAGTGTTTTCTCTTATACTTTATAGCTGCTTTGAGTCCCAGTTGGAAGAAAAACAGGATATAAACAAACAAACCTTGTGTCCTCAACATGGAAAAATAGTAAATTGAACTAGATACTTTTTCAGAAATATGGAATAAAACTTAATCTTCATAAAGCTGCTGATGGCTATCTTAGCTAAAGGCATAATTCATCTGCTAAACTGTAAACCTTATTGAGTTGAATTAAATTTATTTATAAATAACTACACAGGATTAAAACCTCAGAGCACAGCAATTTCAGTCATGAAATGACTGATGATAGCAGTTTGTTTTTATGCAAGGCAAATGAAGGTTGGAATTTACTATCACAATTATGTATAACCTAGAATTAAACTCCTATAACTAATTGTATTCATGGTCCCTATGTATTTACAATCATGGCACTATTAGCATGACCTTAAAAATCTCCCAACCTTGCTTTACCCATCAGCAGCTGCTGTAAACAATGTGTTTCTGTTCTCCTTATCAATTAGTGCTGCATACAGATGTTTCCACCCCTCCTGCTATTGTAATGAAAGAGACATTACAACAGGGATTTTCCTTCTGAATGACACAATGGAAGTTATGGGGTAGAAAAACATTCATATGCTACACCCCAAGCAACAAGAGAACAGACCTGTATTGTTCACAGTGGCTACTGCTCGGTAAATTGGGCAGGTTGGGCCAGGAGATACTAACTAAATGGCTGATCTGGGATCTTGGCCAACATGCCCAAATGTAGGTATACATGTGTGCCTGTCTTGGATGAAAAAGATACCTCTAAAATAGGAAGACTATAAATGTTCACAATTTAAAAACTGAAAAAAATTGACTATTTACATAGAAAAACAGTCTGTCACTGAAGCAAGTAAAACTGATAAGGCCCAGGCCTGGTGGAAAGTAATGGGATTCAGTTAATGTACAGCAAAATTGCAACTGTTGCTTGGAGGGGGTAGGTGAGGTACGTTGAAACAGGGTTGATAGAAATCAATTATTTTTTTATCACCAGAATCTTAGTTCAGCTCCTTAGTTAAGAAGACTAAGTAACATCTCTTTGCCAAGTCTCCCTCCAGTCCACCTTAAGAGCCAGCTACCAGATGGAGCAAAGGATCAAGTTAGTGTCAGGGTATGAGGAGAAGGATGTTTCCACACACACCCCCCCTCCTGCCAGTGAGTGAGCCTGTGGCAAGGATATCCTGTTTCTGATGGTCATATGCCCACTCACTGGTGAGAGGGCACAAAAAATGATATCCTCCTGGTAGCACAACTGTCATCTGAATGGAACTTCTTTGCCCAATCCAGCAGCTAACTCTTGAGGTGACCTGGGAGCTGCTAGATGTTATTGAGAGTTATGACTATATAGGATTAGTAAATACAGAGTAGTTACAGGTTGATAACTCTACAAATAAAAAAATGTATTAATACAATACAAATAAAAATACCAATTTTAAAAAAATATATCAGATTTATTTTAAAATCTATTACTTACACCAGATTTTTAAAATTTTCTTAAAACAATTAGTATTAAAAAGAGATTACATCAGTGATATCACCACAAATGCTAATTATTCTAATTAAATTCTAGATATGTGAGCAGCAGTTAAGATAAGAGATACGGTAATTTCATCAAGTTCTTGTGTGTAGGTGGTGTACCTGAAGTGCACTCTCTCTCTATCTCAGCCTTGTAAAGATAAAGAAGGTCAAGGAACAGAGGATTTGGGGCGATGGAGTATTTCCAAACAGGCAGAAGGAGCCTAGATACAAATGTAGGGGGTCCCATGATGAAGTGAAAATTAATCTGAAAACAATTCAGAACAAATTTTTGATGTGCAACTGCCACTTAATGAAATCTACATCTCTGAACAAAGTTCTCAATAAACAGGAACAAACTCTTACTAAAAATGATTTAAATAAACCAGTCCTGCACCATATACGACCCGTGGTTTTCTTGCAGCCCACCAAAGGATTTGGGGCAGCTTGTGGGGGATGTAGAATGACTTCAAGGATCCTTCACCACCTGGCCTTCTCCTGAAGAGAGGGGTGAGTGGAGGATGAGGAGGAGGAAGAGTGAATGCTCACCTCTCAAGGCTTCTCTGCTGCTCAGCCTTTGCCCAA
The DNA here is from genome assembly GCF_019175285.1 of Sceloporus undulatus. Classification (NCBI taxonomy): domain Eukaryota; kingdom Metazoa; phylum Chordata; class Lepidosauria; order Squamata; family Phrynosomatidae; genus Sceloporus; species Sceloporus undulatus. Next base: position 259,020,556 of record NC_056522.1, read on the forward strand.
GGAGAGGGCCAGGAGGAAGAGGTAGCAGTAGAGGGAATTAATATTAATAATATTAATTTTTACTAATTGATAATAATAATTATTAATTATCTAGCTCTTTGGAGGTGGCAGTAGCCTAGTGGCTCAGCCAGCCAGGCAAGGAAGCAGTCAGGCAGGTAGAACAGTTAATAATTAAAATAGTTTAGTCATTAATTTATACCTTTACTTGGAAAGTGGGCCACTAAAAAACCATCTGCGGCCCCAAGAAGCTTAGCCTATTTTAATTTGGGCCCCTACCTACTGCCAAGTCATGTAGGTCCAAAATAGACTATTCCACACTATTGAGTTAAACTATGATTTGAATCACTGAAACTGACTTCTTCTGAGAAGCAATTTGAATCACTTCTGCTGCTCCAGCTACACAGAGCAGTAGCATCACTAGGGTTGGTGTCACCTGATGTGGTAACTTCAGGCAGGGGATCAGGAGCAATTTCAGTACTAAATGCCTCTACCTCAAGCATGGCTTCCCAAGGGGGAAGTGGGAAGCCTGGGGGGCAGCAGAGGATCCCAGCTAGGAGGTATCTCAGGAGGAGATGAGGGTGCTTTGGGGGGGAATCTCTGGAGTAACTACTGTGGGGCTTCGGTTCCAGGGCTTGGGGGCAGCAGGACGTGATGAAGGCATCCACTTGCCTGCTTTGTTCCTGCCCTCCAGCAATGGTGCTGCCTCTGCTGCTCTAGCTGCTTCTTCCTCCTCCAGCTCTCCAGAGGTGGCAGTAGCCTGGCAGGCAGGGAAAGGCCCCCTCCTTCATCTGGTTTTTGCACTGGGGGCATTCAGGTGCAGAAGGAAAGTGTGCCATTGCCAGGCAGCTTGGCTGGGACAGTGAAGGTGGTGAGGAGGTCAGCAGAGGGAGGGTGGACATGGAATGCCCTTACCTGTCTCTGCTGCTTCTCCTTCCATTTACGCCTCTGCAGCACATCCCTATATCAGATCTACATTTGGATCAACAGGGAGTCCTGGTGGTGTAGTGGTTAAATGCTAGTAATGAAGCTACAACATTGTGAGTTTGATCCCAGGGGCTCCAAGGTTGACTCAGCCTTCCTTTCGTACGTTGGTAAAATGAGTACCCAGGTTGTTGGAGGCAATTGGTTTACAGATTGTAAACTACTTAAAGAGTGCTGAGTTCAGTATGAAACAGTATAAAAATGTAAATGATATTGCTATTGGTATCCAAGCCTCCTCCATTACCTTGATAGAGCCCAGTTTGGTGTTCACAGCTACACCACTGAAAGATCCACAGCCCTTCCATTCCCCTGAAACGACCTGGACTGAACTTTTCGGAGAGGCCTTTGCTAAAGCCAAAACTATTTCACTCCCCTAAGACAGGTCTACTCTATAGCTTTGCCAGCCTGGACTAGAAACAACTGATTTTCCTCCCGTTTTCTGTTGCTTCATGGCCCCAAGTAGTTTCTGACTTACGGAGACCCTAAGTCAAACATAGTATGGAGTTTTCTTGGCAAGTTTCTGCAGAAGAGGTTTGCCATTGCCATCCTCTAAAACTGAGTGGGTGTGACTTGACGAACATTACCCAGTGGATTTACATGGCCAAGCCAGGATTTGAACCCTTGTCTCCAGAGTCAAAGTTCAATGCTCAAACCACTACACCACACTGGCTCCCTATACCCTGCTTTCAATGAGGGAAAATTTCCAATGAAAGGCCTTGCTATAATCAGAAGTGTAGCTATGGAGGGGGGTATGATGAGGGCACTGCCCTCATTTTCTTTTATTCTGAAATTTCTAGCATGAAGAGGCTGAGATACTGACAATCATTCACACAGAGAACATTTCTATTTGCTGTTTGCTCCCCTTTTATTTGCTTTTGCCTTTTCTTTGGGTGCATAACTGTACCTGCAAATAAGTTTTAAGTTACTGCAATGCTAGAAATTTAGAGATAGATGATAATTTGAAGAAAATGGGGAACAGAATCCACTCTAGTTGGTTCATGTTAAATAGCTGGGCTTTGCGAACAGCAGATGAGTCTCCATTGCAGTTCTCCAGATCCCATTCATAAGCGCTTCACCTATTGCCCCATTAGTCACAAGAGGGCTTATGGCACAACTTAAAATTATCTGAACTGTAGCCAGGGTATCAGGAATGGAAGAAGAGACTCAGAATGGCATTCGCAGATTTTCTTGTTTAATATTGAGCCACCTCTTTTAAAGAAAAAAGGGTTGATTCTGATGTAATGCTAGCAGAAAAAAGTATGAGGTGGAATTGTTCTCTTGCTCAGAACCACAAGCTTAAAGAGCATAAACAGCATCTCAAGTGATGGGATGTAAAAGCTATTGCACAATGGCGTGTGCAAACAGAATCCAAGGCCTTATTCACACATCATTTTTTAATCTGAACAATGTGCATTATCTCACTCATGCATTCCGGGTTTGTATTCACACCATGGAAGTGCGTTTTTCCATGAACTGCATCACTCCGCATCTCTACAAGTTCGGTTGCTCACACGTGTGGGTACCCTTCCCTTGTCCCCACACCCATCAGAACCTCCCAGCCAGACAGAGAGGGAGCGGTATCCCCTTTTCTCTCCCCAATTTCCTCTTTTTTCTTTTCTCTCCAGTGGTGGGTTTTGCTGTGGAAGGCATGCTGCTTTCTCAACCACTTGGGTTGTCAATGATGTGAATGCATTTGAAACCTGTTAAAGGCACAAAGAGTTTTATCTTGAATCTATTTGGGTGTATTCGGATCATTATTCACACAGCTGACGATGCAAATCTTTTGTAAATACTCAGGAAAAAGCCGAATATTGATTATTCCAGCGTAATTGGGTTTTTGGCAGCTCACCCCCCACCCCCCTCCCCAACTTTATTGAGTGCATTCGGGATGCATGTTCATCCCAAATTGTGTGAATAACCCCCAAGAATTTGACATACAAAGGTGAAAACAGGGTTTTAGAAGTGGCAGAAGTTTTATACTGGCAAAAGAACACCACTGGCTACATCACTACGTGTCTTAATACAAAAATAAAGTATCAATCTTATTTTAAAACCTTAAATAAGGTTAATCTTTTTTAAATAATATTCATTCTCTATTATGAACATCCTGAGTCCATCACCTTATTTTTCACCTTTGCTTTCCATATCCTCAAACAGGAAGTAAGTGTATATTTATTCTTTATTTTCTGTGAGATGAAAATATACAATAAAATAAACAAAGAAATGAAAACCAGCATACTGTATAAATATTGACATTATTCTGAAAGAGGCATCAGCTTCTCTTCTCTTTGCACAAGTAAGTTACATAAAATCCTGCAGGAGTGCTATGAAAATGTGGGACTTGGCTCTCTTCTTATCTCAAAATTGTTGCAAAGGTATTTGAACAGCAATACTAAGTCTGCTCAGATCCACTCCTCCATATAGCTACTGAATCAGAGTTAATTATTTATTTATGATTTAAACTTTACTTCCCTTAGGCAATCTCACTAACCTTATACTGTGGGCCCTTGGTATTTGCTGAGGTTTGGTTCTAGTATCTGCAATGGAAACCAAAATCTGTGGATGATCAAGTCTATTACAGGTCGAATCTCCCTTATCCAGAATTCCGAAATACAGTACAGTGGTACCTCGGGATACGAAATACCCAGGTTACGAATTTTTCAGGATACGAAAAAATCCCATAGGGATTTATTGTTTCGGGTTACGAAAGTTTTTTCGGGTTACGAAAAAACTCCGGCGCTATTTTAAATGGAGCCGCGGCAGAGCCGCGGCTTTTTTCCCCATTAGCGCCTATGGGTTTTCGGCTTACGAAGGCTTTTCGGGTTACGAAAGCGGCCGCGGAACGAATTATTTTCGTAACCCGAGGCACCACTGTATTTCAAAAATCAAAACTTTTTTCCTGGGCGGTTGAGATGGTGACACCTTTACTTTTCAATGGCTCAATGTACACAAACTTTGCTTCATGCACAAAATTATTTAAAATATTGTATACAATTAACGTTAGGATATGTGTATAAGGTGTATATGGAACATAAATTAATTTTGTATTTATACTTAGGTCCTATCTCCAAGATATCTCATCATGTACGTATACAGAAATACAGGTATTCCAAAATCCAAAACATCTCTGACCCCAAGCATTTTGGATAAGGGAGAATCAACCTGAAATACAAGGGGGTAGCAAAGTGGTGTCCCTTATATAAAATGGCAAAATCAAGGTTTGCTTTTTGGATTTTTAAAAAAAAATATTTTCAGGCTGTGGATGGTTGAATTCATGGATGCAAAATCTATGGATATAGAGGGCTGACTGTATCACTTTCTTTGTTAATCAACTATTTTTTAAATTTAATTTTATTATATTAAAGAAGACAATACAAAAATACGAATATGACAAACATACATATACACATAAATTCTACCTAAACATAACATAAACATAACAGTGATTATCTCTGTTAGTTGTATTCAGCCTTTTTCTCTATCAAGGTCAATCTTGTCTAACTTCTTACAAACTATTTTGATTATACCAAAGCCAAGAGCAATTTCCTAACAATTCCATATGATGCTATGTGATTCAGGTAAATCACAGGTAAGTAAAGAAATCTATGAAGAAAACGCCCTCTACTGCCTTTCTGGCAGACAACTGTTGGTGCTGTATAGCAAGTATCTAGTGTTACTAGAGTATCATATGTGCCTTCAAATCACCTGTTGACGTATGGTGACCTCTTGAATTACATGGGGGGTTTGCTCTGAAAAATAACCTACAGCATCTGGTAATTGTTGGTGGTCTATCCAAGTACTAACCAGAGTTGAACTGCTCAGTCTGCTCTGAAGACAAAGAAAGATAAACAAAACAACTTCTGAGATTGTTAATTTTGTACATGAGCCTACTATTTACACACAGATTTATAACCAACATGCATGGCATGGAGTTGACAGAAATTTCACTCATCACAGAAGATCTCAGTGTTACTCAGAACCCGTGGAGTACTGTACTCTGAGGAAATACTTTCTTCAGCCAAGGAACAAATAATCTATTCTATAGATTCTATGATCCCTGGATGTGGTGACAAATATGATTCTGTGTCATTAGATGAGGCAGATCTTTTGTCTGAGCAAAGCTATTAGCCAAAGCATTCAATTCTAGTGTGGGAAATGTCTAGCACTCTAGGTATTGAATTGCAACTCCCATCAGCCCTAGCCAGCAGTGAGGGGTGGTGGAAACAATACTTTGACTTCGAGAGGGTTGCACACTTCCCATACTTGTAATAATAAAACCTCAATTTCCAGATGCAGCATTTCTAAATACAGTTGACCTTCTGTATCCAAAATATTCCAAAAATCAAACCTGGTTACAGTGGATTCTCTTCCAACCAGTGTTTTTCAAAATTTGCACTTCTAGAGAACATTACTTTGCCATTGCCCATCAAAATCCTGTATTTGTTCCCTTCATACCCAACAAAGTGAAGCCTCCTCCACTTTGGCTCCCTCTTTTTACGAAATTGTGGTGGAACATTTGCATATTACCCAAAAATTCTCAAAGGATTCAAACTGGGGGCATGACCATACAATAGGAAATATAGAGCTTGGTGAATGGCTGAACTCCACATCCGATTGATGATGTGACATGGTGTTAAGTGTAGCCTTTCCCCAGAAGTGTGCAGAAGCTTGTGCATCCAACATCAAATAGTCACGCCTTTGACAACCCCAATGTGCCTTTTGGGCAGACCATCCTCCTATGGAATGGCAGGATTTGTGGTCTTATGGTGAATGCCTTTCTGTTTTAGTCAATTTTGCAAATAGGTGCTGACAAATTCACCTTCCCAGTCAATTACCAATGCAAAACTCTCAACTGAGTTTACCCACTGCTTAAATTTTGCAGCTGCCTCATCTTTGGCTTTTAACAAAAAGACATGTCCATACAGTACTTCGTGTGCCTATCAACAATTACCAACATGCATTTGTTGCCCCCTTCACTGGGTTTATAAGGACCTGCCGAATCTGCATGCACTACCTGAAATGGCCTCTGGGTGACACACTTGCTTTCCTTGAGCACAGGAAAGTTTTCAGTTTTATCTTTTTGCACATAGAACAATCCAAGTACCTTGCACAGGGCTTTACCTTTAAATCGGGACATACTTTTTCTAGCTGAGACAGGCTTGAACAATTTGCATGCCCCATGTAACCTATGTAAGTAATGGGCACAATTTAAATGTAATGGTACATTAGACACATTTGCACAATTTGTTTTTGCCACTACGTGATAAAGCTTATTCCTTTTTACCCCTCTGGTACAGACAGACCCATTAAAAAATATTGTGCACCCATCCCCTTGAAACACTTGATGCCCATTAGATGTTAGTGAGGAAACACTCACTAAACAATTTTCAAGATTGTTTGCACAAAGTACTTTGTTAAATGTCTTGCCAAAACTGGAAATGAAAGCTGTTCCCATTTTCTGGACCTTGACACTGGAGCACATTGTATGTCCTTTAGGTGCTTTGGACTGGTCACCATGTAATTAGTACACCCACTGTCCAGAAGCCAAATATCCTCTGGAGTGCTTGCCTGGTTGGCAACAGCAACATTCCCTTCTGCTTGAGAAGCAATGCCGCTCCTTCCTTGAGGCTTCTTCTTCTTGCAGCTGGGCTGACATTCCCTTCTATGCTGTTGAAGACATCCAGAGTTCTCTCTGAAAATGTCCCACCTTTCCGCAGTTGAAACAGCATCTCTCTCTGCATACTGCTGCTCTCTCACTCTCAGGGAGATGTCTTTATATTGCATGCACCTGAGACACTTTACACAGCCTGGGGCAAAAATATACTGACCATTCCTCACCAAGAGCGCATTCATGCATGACAGCTTGGTCCAACAGTGCAATGAATTTGCTTATATAATAGAAAGGGATGTTGTTGGATCATCACACATGAGTACAGACTAAAACTAAGCCTGATGGAAGGTGTAGCTGAAGAACAGCTGGAGATCTGCAGGTTCCCCATAACTATATTATCTGAAAGCCAGCATTTTAGATATGGGTATTGGAGTTTCCTATTTCCTGCAATTAGTTTTTAAACCCCACAGCTAATGCAAGAAAAAACAAATTCTTAACCTCTTAAATGATATCTCATCAGCAGCAATATTCTCTGAAATTGTATAAGTATCAAAGTTGTACCATGCTTGTCATCACCATGAACAAAAAGACAGCCACACATTTTGAACCAATGTAATTTATGAAATACATTAAAAGATACAAATAAATACAAGTATGTACACATAAGATACATCCAAAGAGGACTGTGCTAAAAAGCTGAACAGAAGATCAATGTTTTCACAATCACAGGTCAAGTCAACTTAACTAATTAACTCTTTCAGTCATACTGTCAGATGCTCCAAACAGGTGAAAGTCTCTGCCTCAGTGGATAGATTCCCAACAGTCAAGTCCTTGCATGGGGGAAGAATGGAAGCTCCTTCATTCCATCATACACTTCAAATAATGTGTAACTGAGAGCATGGTAACATGCAGAACCCTCTCGTGCAATATCTCACTTTCAAAAAAAGGAATAAATCATATAAATAAGACCTTGTTTGTGATTGGACATCCATGTAGTGACACAGACTTTGCATTCTTTGAAGTGCATTGTGGAACAATGGAACAGTTGCCTAGTTCCTCATATGCAAGGACCACCACTTCTTGTGGGATATGAATTGGGACAGTAGTGTCACTGAAGAGCTAATGCATCTGCTAAGATTTTGTTTGGAACATTTTACTCAATTCAGTATGTAAAGGTTCCTTGTACAATGAGGCTATTTGGGGCAGCGGGGGAGGGGGGGACCATTTGTCATCATTATTCCCCAGGAGAATATTCTCTCTCTGACCATTATGAAAACTAACAGAACCCAAACAACCACAACCAATTATTTTCAGATATTTAAACATGAAATTTAAACAAATTTAAACATGAATGTGTCCAAGAATGGACTTTATAAATCAATCACAAATCTTGCCCATTCCCAGTGTAATCCTAATAAAACAGCACTCTGATTTTACAACTTCATCTGATATTTAATCTTTTCCTTCAACTATTGTGCCTTTACAAATGGTATAACCTTTTCATTTTCACTGTAATCCTATCCTTCCACGTTAAATTCTCCGCCTTGTCCTACGGGAAGTTGTCCTCCCTCTGCCCCATCATTAGGAAAGTCAGGCTTTAATCTCACACATGGAACAAGCAAAATGTACTCCTATGTAAGCTGTCCCCAACAAACTGGATTCACCGTATCCCTCAACAAACCTACCCAGCCAATGCCTCAAATGCTCAGTATAACAAGTTGAAAGTGGGAAAGAATTTCAGAAACACTACCCCCAACCCTGAATTCATTAACAGTTGTCCAGCTCACCCTCCAGATCCCAAATTCTTCCTTTGCACATTAACTGTCCTCTTGTCTTGATGCGTCTTCATAACTAATGCTGCAATTCTTTGTCAAGGCACTGGTGCTTCTTATCCATGCAGATAGGCATCAAGCCAGACATCCCCAGAATCCTTCAGAGAGCTACAAAACAGTGAGCAGGGCTTTGATTGCATAAGGAGAAAGGATGCTGTTTGTTGCATTAACAAATACAGTTTAAAATATGCTGGACTGGACTGGAATGTGGTTTTGGCTCGGCGTCTGGCCTCTTAGGACACATGGAGCATTTAAATAGCATATCCCCAAACTGATCCGAAGCAGCTTTATTTTGGCCTGTCTGTTTGGGCCCTTTATCTCACAAATTAGCGCTGAACTAAGTGAGAGGCTTGAAATCCATCCTTGAATATCCCATCTTTTAAAATTTTTACAAAAAGCAACCTTTGGCTGGAAATTCAGATCAGGGAAAATATTTAAAAATATCTCTGTGTCTTATTTGGCATGGAAGTAAGTTAGATAGAGGAGCATACATTGCTGGCCTTTCAAGTATTAAAAGTTGTTAAATTTAATGAAGACTTGAGACAGACGGGCAGGAAGGGGTGTGTCCATGCTTATTCTAGGGTTCAGGAGCGCACAGCAACCACATGTTCCCAAACCCTAGTCTGTACGGACATCACCATCATGGTGGACTCCCATCCATATGGGGCCCCCCATGATGACGCAAGCGCAGCGCTGCATCTGCACACCAGGGCACCGTGCTTGCATCATTGATGCGACACAGTGTGCAATGGCACACTGATGGGGGCGCCCATGCGTGCCAAAAAGAACCCGCTTTTAGCAGGTTCTTTTTGGTGCGGAGGGAGTCCACACGATTTGGTTGCTGCAGGCTCCCTCTGGAGGGAAAATGGGCGGTCTGTCAAGCCCCAAGGTTAACTTTCCTTTTTTGCATTTTCCTTCATTATTCATTAGCTCTTCCCAAACAACAGTACATATCACCCTACCATACTTACTGCAAGATGTCTGCAAAGGCTGTGAGCAGGGGTTTAGTTTGGTAGTCAATGCCATGCTTGGCACAGAGTGATTTCACAAGGGGAGCCACCTTCCAGTAGTTGTGACGAGGCATTGTGGGGAAAAGGCTGTGGAGAGACAAAGAGGTAAAGGTTAAGCTGATGCATAACCCAGCCTCTTATTTAGATTTCCTATTCTACTGATTGCGTTCTTATTGGTCCCATGAAAACAGACGCTGGGAATGACTCAAAAAGCTTTTGTTGCCCTGACCATCCTTACTGGTGCTCAATCTGGAAATTCAGATGGCCAGTGAACCAATCATTGAATGGGGATTGCTCCACGTTGCATGTTGCCTGGAGCTGTAAAAAAACAAGAAAGCACAGGTGAAATAACGGACCTTCATTAGGGTTATCATGCATTCCTAAAGAGACTATACATAAAGGAGGTAGTCTTGTTCATGCATCTTGTGATTTTTCCTCCAGTGTGGTCCAAATGAGTTCTGTTGACAATAAGGTATTGCTAACACTATCAGCTGAAAGATATAGGACCTATTTTCTTATTAATACCATCTGGATACTATAGGAGCCATGTTGCATCTTGTAAGAAAATATGCTATTTTAGAAAGACAGGAAGCTGTACATCTATCCCAGTACTATCTGCCGTTTAGCAGTACCCCTGCAGAGTTAAAGACTGGGGGTTTTCTTTACCCTGACCTGGAAACACAAGGGATTGAACTAGCATTGTCTGCCTACCAAACATGTGCCCTACCACTGAATTGTGACCTTTTCTGCTCCTATAGAATTCATGTCTTTGGTGATGGGCAAAATCTCCTCATCCCAATATGTATTTCACTTAATCTTTCTAGGTATTTAGAAAAGACTTCTCAAATCTGGTCTTTAAAAATATTTTATATGTCCCTCAGGTCTGGGGTGACTGCTTTTAATACAAGTTATCATGAGTGTTTCTACTGAAATGAAAGATAAGATGTAAATATTTTAATTAAACAAAAAACAAACACAAAACAACCTTCAAATATATACCACTCCATACCGCCTAAGCAATGTCTAAGCGGTTTACAACTGTAAGCTAATTTGCCCCCAACAATCTGGGTACTCATTTTAGTGACCTCAGAAGGATGCAAGCCTGAGCCCTTTTGCTGGTCTTGAACTCACAATCTTGTGGTTTTGAGTGAGTGGCTGCAGTACAGGCATTTAACCACTGCGCCACCAAGGCTCCTGAGCCAATTAAAAAGTTGAGGGCTTATTTGAACTTGATTCTTACCTGCAATAAAATCATTCATATGGCAATGAACTATTGTAAGCAAAGGTGCAGTGTGTAATGTGTGTATGCATATACATGTACATAAGCATGTGCGTCTGATCTGATTGATAATAACTAAGGACTGCTAAACTGGAAAATTCTGCAACATCACTTTTAGAAATTGCAGGTGATATATCTCAAAAATCAATGCTTTGGACAAGAGAAAAGCGCTTTACCTGCATAGACACCCAGTCCATGTTTTTATCATAATCAATGTTCATTGGGATGTGGTTCATTTGAGATACCCAGGTAAACCAGCAAGACTCTAGAAGCCTATAGAGTGAAATGCATAGAGAAAAATGTCATAGAATACACATATCTTAGCATACATGTGCTGACCTGCAATCTATTTGGTAAATCCCAACACACTGACATTCAAACTGAGCATTTGCTGCGGACAGTTTTACACTTTGCCATAAAAGCAGGTACACATTAAAATGGAATGAGTATACTTTTAAAATCAAAATTTGATAGGTGGCAAGGTTAGTGAGCAATACAGTCAATTAAGCAAAAAAAGAAAAAAGAGAACTTGTACCAACTGCAGAAATTGTGGTATAAAAACTGATACATATTAGATATGTATATGTTTCTATTCCTATAAGTTGTAAAAGCCAACCAATTGTGCTGAAATTACCACAGCTCCTGGAATAATAGGACCTCCATCTCAAACCCGTGTATTTTAAAATTATCAAAAAGTATGCAGAAAAAGGTTACCTAATAGACTACATTTAGATTTCAAAAAGCTGAGTACATGTATCAGGCATGGGATATGAAGCCACATGGGTGGCTGAGATACTGGGATCATGCAGATGGGCCAGAAAAAGCGGTGCACAGCCGCTCTTGTGCCAATCGTCTCAGGGCTGTTGCAACTGCTTGTGCTCAGCCCCAATCCAGACCACTGCTGCAGTCGTCAACCAAGCCGCTGGCAAGGAGTGGCTTTTCAACACTCCTTTTGGTGCCAACTCTTCCAGGTTGGGCTGGGCTCAGCACAGATTCCAGCCACATTCAGGGTGTGCGTAGTGTAAATGCCATGTCCCCGGCATGGCCCACCTGCTTCGGACCACTGCCACCTTTGTTTTTTGATGATTCGGGGTACACAAACTAATACAATCTATGCACTGTTTTTGCAGAGGATCCATTCTGGACCACACACACTGCCCATGAAAACGAAGACTTGCATGTACGCAGGGCGCCGCCATTATTACACTGCCGCCATGTACTGGGGTTCGGGGGGGCCTGTGGTCGCTCTGCCCCCACACACTCCTAGTATGTGGCCAAAGCGCTGGTCTGGACCACACCATAGACATTTAAAATATGTCTTGTGTTGAGGAAACTGACAGAGAGATGTTCTTCTCTTGTTTTTTGTAATTAACTTGGGAGTCATTCACTGAAACTAACTGGCTTGAAATTCAGGACAGACAGAAGAAAGTACTTCACACAGAATCATAGAGTTGGAAGCGACCGCAAGGGCCATCCAGTCCAACCCCCTGCCATGCAGGAAATCCAGATCAAAGCACCCCCGACAGGTGGTCATCCAGCCTCTGTTTGAAGACCTCCAAGGAGGGAGACTCCACTACACTCTGAGGGAGTGTGTTCCACTGTCAAACAGCCCTTACTGTCAGGAAATTCCTCCTAATGTTGAGGTGGAATCTCTTTTCCTGCAGCTTGCATCCATTGCTCCGGGTCCTAGTCTCTGGAGCAGCAGAAAACAAGCTTGCTCCCTCCTCAATATGACATCCCTTCAAATATTTAAACAGGGCTATCATATCACCTCCTAACCTTCTTTTCTCCAGGCTAAACATCCCCAGCTCCCTAAGGCATTCCTCATAGGGCTTGGTTTCCAGACCCTTCACCATTTTAGTCACCCTCCTTTGGACATGCTCCAGTTTCTCAATGTCCTTTTTGAATTGTGGCGCCCAGAACTGGACACAATATTCCAGGTGGGGCCTGACCAGAGCAGAATATAGTGACACTATTACTTCCCTTGATCTAGACACTATACTTCTATTGATGCAGCCTAAAATCGCATTGGCCTTGTTAGCTGCCGCATCGCACTGTTGACTCATGTTCAACTTGTGGTCTACTTGGACTCCTAGATCCCTTTCACATGTTGTCTCCTTAAGCCATGTGTCCCCCATCCTATATCTGTGCATTTCATTTTTTCGCATCATGCACAGAATTTTGGTTCCACAAGACATGTGATGGCCACTAATTTACACTCCTTCAAATGGCATCAGACAAATTCACAGAGCAGGGTGGGGAATATGTAACAAAAGACTACATGCTGTCTCCTTGGATACTTCATTTCAGTAGCACAGAAACTGCATTTTCCAACTATATGTCCTCTAGATAGTTGGAAGGCCTGCTATATTCCACAGTCTCTCAGATACCCTTTCAGAGACCACAGGGTTTTCTCGTATTATATTGTCACTAAACCAGGATTGTACTGTTTTTCCTACTTTGCTGACCCTACTTTGAATATTTTGACACTACTTTGCTGATCCTACTTTGAATATTTTATTTGTGACTGTTTTGTTTCCATTGCAGCACTACCTGCCAATGTAAATGGGCTAATATTTGTTTTTCATTATTTTTTGTACACTGTTGTGCATTTCCTTAAAACAAAGTCTGCAGCATAATGAGAAACTAACACTGCCATCAAAGGTCCAGTTAAAGCAGGGTGAATATTCTCAGCATACTGGATGCACTGACAAGAGGAGGAAGAATAGAAGGAAAGCTGGGAAAAGTGACAACAGAGTGAGATGGACAATAGGCACTGCCACTGTTGCCAAGCGAGAGGCACTGGACTGCTAAAAGCTGGACTCTTCCCTAGCTTGGCTTGTGGCTTGGACAGTCGGCCAATCTTTCCTTCTGCAAGCAAATAAATGTACAAAGTTTGTACTGGTACCAAGCTGCTTAGGAAAGAGAGCATAAAAATGAGAAGATGGCTGGACGTGTTGCCCAGATGAGAGGAATGGCTGATGTGGGAGACAGCAATGATTTAATCCTTAATCTATTAGAGGAACCTTCAGGGAAGCATAAATCAACATGCCAAAGTTTTAACAGAAATGGGTGCCATAACAGTTGACTGTCCTCTAGTTTAGACAAGAGGCTACCTTCAGGACAGAATACAGAGAAATGGAAGGGTTTTCAGTGGGTAAGAGAGGCAAGCTTCAATTATATCATCCTATATTTAACTTATTTGCTGACTGTATCATGCGTAAACCAAGAGTAGATTCAGAAGAAGGAGGCATGAAAATTGGAGGCAGGAATATAAATAAGTTAAGATATGCAAATGACATGCTACAAGCAGAAAATAGACTGGGAGTGATGACTGAAGAAACGGCAAAGAAGGAATTGCAAAGACAGGTTTACAGTTTAACACTAAGAACAAAGTAATGACTATAGATTATTTACATAACTTTGAAGTAGGTCAAGACACTAAAATAGATGAAGATCTTCTGCACCTTGGATCAATTTTTAATCAGAATGGAGCCTGTGGTCAAAAAATTAGAAGAAGGACTTGGTGAAGGGCAACTATTAAGCAACTAGACAAGATCCTGAAGTATAAAGATGTATCATTCAATACAGTACGATTGTCCATGACATTGTATTTCTAATTTCTATGCATGGTTATGAAAGTGGGACAATGAAGAAAGCTGACAGGATGAAAATCAACTCATTAGAAATGTGGGTGCTGGAGAAGAATTCTACTGATACTGTGGACTACTATAAAGACAAATAATGGGTCCTAGATTAATCAATCCTGAACTCTTCCTGGAAGCCAAGATGTTTAAACTGAGACTGTCGTATTTTGGACACATCATGTGAAGGCATGACTCTAGATAAGACAATAATGCTTGACAAGGTAGAAGACAGTAGGAAAAGAGGAAGATCTTATTCTAGATGGGCAGGCTCAATCAAGGAAGGCACGTCCCTGAGTCTGCAAGACATGAGCAGGACTGTTGATGATAGCATGACTTGGAGGTCTCTTATTCATAATGTCACCCTAAGCTGGCAGTTAACAAGGCAAAAGTCTACTTCATTAGTGTTTTTGCCAGAGGAAGAGACTTCAGGAAAGTGTTATGGGGACTATAACACTACATGAAATGCCATGTGGAAATCCCATCTGCAAATGAACAGGAAAGACCAACCCTTCAGAAACACTAAAGAACATTAGTATGGAAGTAGCACAAGAGAAGAGAAAGCAAATATTTAATACCTTGAGCTTGTTTGGAGGTTCTAACAGGGGGGCGCAGCTATCGTATACCCTTGACTGAAGAATGGTACACTCCTTCTATCTGGGATGGTTGTCCTCTTCCACCGAGCGTGCAGCTTCGGGAGGGACACACATGGAGTGGTGAGGGAGGAAAGGGACACCCACCTAGCCAGCCAGATCAGCCAAATCAACCCTGGCGATCAATGGGGTGACAGATGTCGCAGCCAGATCGCCCTCACATCCAATATTTAACACTGTTTTAAAAAAGCAACCTCTTTACAAGGATACAATCAACTACTAAAAGCTATTACTAGTACAGTGGTACCTCGGGATACGAAATACCCAGGTTACGAAATTTTCGGGATACGAAAAAATCCCATAGGGAATCATTGTTCCGGGTTACGAATGTTTTTTCAGGTTACGAAAAAACTTTTGGTGCTTTTTTCGGCTTTTTTGCACGGAATCGCGGCTTTTCCCCATTAGCGCCTATGGCAATTCGGCTTACGAAGGCTTTTCGGGTTACGAAAGCGGCCGCGGAACGAATTAATTTCGTAACCCGAGGCACCACTGTATGTACATTATTACTAATATTTCCTAGATGTAGGCATTAGGACCTGTGAGAACCAATATATATGTGTGTGTGCGTCTGTTAAAATAGCATAGAACCAAGGAAGAATCAATGAAACAATGGTCTTCATAAAGACCCTACTAGCTGATGAATCTAACAGAAGTATTATGTGTGAGAAAAGCTGATCTCCCCACTCAGAGTAAGTATGCCTTTCTTTCCTGAGTGATACAAATTACAGTGATGGTAAGCTGAAAGCAATGGATCCAGTGACAAACATGCAACTCTTGCTGCCCTCATTTAGTACATATTTTCCCACCTGTAGAATAAAAGCCAATATACAAAGGGGTCTTGTAACATCTTTGAGACTGAAAGTTCGTAGCATATGCTTTCGCAGGCAAAGGCCCAAAACAGATGGGCCAAAAAGTGCAGATTCCAGCTACTTTGGCGGTGTGGTGTGCAGATAACACAAGCCCCAAGCTACTCTGAGGCCCCTGGCAAAAGGAGCGGCAAAAAGCCCCTTCTTGCCAGTGGTCCATTTGGGACCGCAGTGGCAGCCCACTTTAAGAGCAACAGTCCAGTTGCCACAGTCCCCGACTGATCAGGGGCTGATCAAGGCTAGAACAATCAGAGGCCACTCCAAGCTGCTGGTCTGCTTCGCCCCTAAATCTACTTAATCTGATGTACCCTTTCCATACTGATCCAGCCTAACATAGTTATGTCTTTGAATTCTACTAATACAACACCCATATTTTCAACGTGACAACCTAAAACATGGTAGCCAGCCAACCTGCTGTCTATGTGAGCTTTGAGCTTAACCCACTTAGTCCATAGCACACTCAGTCACAAGCTCTTAGTAAAGGAAGGTGTTGCAGAAAACAGGTTACAATAACTGCAGGGCTGTCAAGCAGAAGAGAGAGCAGGCTTGTTTTCTGTAGTTTCAGAGAGCAAGACTAGACCCAGTAAGTGAAAACTGCAGCAAAACAGATTTCAGCTAAACAATGGAACCATTTTGTAGTATAAAGAGCTCTGCCTGGCAGTGAAAGAGACTGCCTCTGAATGTGATGGACAGTCCTATGCTAGAGATGTTTAGAGGCTAAAACAGCCATTATGGCTAAAACAGCCTTAGTTAGGGTTGCCATAATTCTCTACTATAAACCGGGACAAAACGTAGGACAAAATTTAGCCCAAAATGTAGAACATTTAAGGTCCTCCACTTTTCTTAAATGTCCTACATTTTGGTCTAAATTTAATCCTACAATTGTCCTACATTTTGGTCTAAATTTTGTCCTACATTTTATCCCGGTTTATAGTAGAGAATTATGGCAACCCTATATATAGTCGCAACCAGTTTAGAAAATTTAGATTAAAATAAATGATCTCCAAGATCCCTACCTGTCCTAAAGTTATATGATCCCGTGGCCTGGCCCAATTATATATGCACAGCACAAGATTAGGCCACCGTGTAGTTATACCTTCTCAATTACATATGAGCAACTTTCCTCCTCTGATACTGTAGTTTTCAAGATGTTAATATGGCCTGTCTTAGATTGTACCTTGAATAAGCAATAAAGGTTATGTGTTCAATCCAAGCTTATACCACAAGTAAGACAAAACCCTATGGTTGCATTATGATGCAATGGAAATTGGAAGATAATTTTTCACAAGGGAGACATTTAACTCAAAATGATTGTAGGGATCAAATCATTAGATTTCAAATATACTCAAACTAGGCTGTAAGGTGTAAGAAAAATCTAAACCCTCACTTTATGTATGATTTAATATCAAAAATCAAGGAGGGAAGTGTGCTGAGTCTGTGTGTTACCTGGAGAGCCAGTAGTAAGCCATAAAACACTTAAATCCCATCAGGGGAACATAGATAAGACAGACTCTGATGTTGTAGGACACGATCAAGGCCAGGTCCTGTTAAGGAGAGATAAACAAAGGGTAACTTTTACCACAAATAGGTCCGAGACATTACACTACACACAAAATGGTGTGCTTGAAGGTAAATTCTAATGGTGCATTTTAATATAATGGTAAGCATGCCTACCAGCCACTCTTTCCGTTTGATTGAAGAGTAAAATATGGAGAACTGGAAGAAGGGAACTAACAAAGTTGGGGCCATGACTGTTGAAGAAAACGAAAAAACATGCTGGAATGAAAATTACATTTATCTGGAATGCATGTACACATGTGCGCATGCGCACACACATCCCCTTTGAAATGGTTTAAAATGGTAACAATGGAGAGAGATGTGGGAGGGTCAAGATCTTTAGCTTTCCAGATATTTTTGACTATAGCTTCCATAATCCTAGCTATGCTGGGTGGAGTTTGTGGAAGCTGAATCCAAAGTATCTGCACAACCATAACATTGATTTGTCTTTTGTTGTAAGTAGGGACAGAAAAAAATATTCTCTACTATTCATGTCCTAGTCAAAACATGGGTTCCCCAATTGTCAGAAAATACTGTTGGGAAGAGCAGAACAGTAAGAGATCTGCTTACTTTCCTCCCTGTATCTAAACATTCCAAAGCATTTGGGGGGAATTATTCTGCAGAGAAATACTGGGGGAAGGTGGAGACGGGGGACAAAAAAATCCCCTCCCCACAGCTTTTGAAAACATCTTTTATGTGTGAAAAAAGAACATGTGTATTTCTCACATAATAATTCCCCAAGAACACTTTTAAGATATTGAAATATGGAAAAGATACCTGGAGAATGAACTGTTTTGTCCCACAGTGAGGACAAAACTACAGTAATTATTTGTCCTTGCATGCGAGGATGAAATAGATTTACTTTTGTTGTTGTTGTTGTATGCCTTCAAGTAATTTCTGATGACCCTAAAGTATCACAGGGTTTTCTTGGCAAGTTTGTTCAGAAGAGGTTTGCCATTGCTTTTCTCTGAGGCTGAGAGAAGTGTGACTTGCTCAAGGCCAGCCAGTGGATTTTTTAAAAACTTTTTATTTTAAAATAAATAAATAAATCACACACACACACACACACACACACACACACTAAGCATACAAAGCTTCTATCCAGCTATTACATTATTCAATCCAACAATATTATTGCCTAGTTTAACTATTAATATAACAGCTAGTTCCCATAATATATCATTTACATTATCTTCTACAATACAATACTAATGCTTTATCTATCTTAACTTCCTCTATATCTTAACAAGAAAGCCTAACACTACAAAATGAACTATTCTTGTCTTTATTATTTCTGTCAAAGTATTCCTTACAGTTTCCTCGGTGCCCATCCCTGTTTCTTAGATCAATTATATTTCTATTCTTTGTCTCCAATATTTCATTTCTTAATTTCGTTACCTGTATTATCACTGCCAACGCTTCTTACAAAATTCTGTTATCAGAAGCCATTCTTCATTTATTTTCTCTATACCCTTATTATTTAGCCATGAAGTTAATCTATCCATTTCTTGCATGTCTAATATTTTCAGTAGCCAGTCATCTATTGTTGGCAGCTCTGCTTTTTTCCACATTTGTGCCATTGTTATTCTTGCTGCTGAGATCAAATTTAATAAGATTCTCCACCATTTCCTATTTCTGGAGGCAATATATTTAACATATTCAACAGGTATATTTCTGGTTTTAGCTGAAATCTAATTTCCAACATTTCTTGAATCAGATTGTATTATCTTCCAAAAAAAAAAAAAAAAGTTTGGGGCACCTCCACTACACATGCAACCAGGAACCTATATTCTTTTGACATTTCCAGCACTTATTTTATTTTGTATTGTAAATTTTGGATATTTTTAGTGGGGTTAAGTGCTATCTATGCTCCATTTTCCAAAACTTTCTTTTATATCTTGAGACTTTCTCTGTTCTTTCTCAAGCATACTCCCAACTCTCCAAATCGATTACTCTACCTATATTTGTAGCCCATTTTATCATCTCTTCAGTGACTGGCTCATATTCCTGTTGTCTCTTCAGTTGTTCTCTATATAATCTTACTGTTTTCTTACTCTTTTTGACCATCAAAATATTGTCATATTGAACTCAGTCTTCTTCAAAATCTTCTAATTTTTCATCCTTTTTTAAACCTTTCTTTTAACTGAATATAAAGAAGCCAATGCATTTTTGGATCAAGAGATTCTAATTCTTCTGTAGTTTTTAATTCCCATTTTCCTGATTGGTGATTCTTCTTCAATATGTCCTTGTACCTTAGCCATTTATTCAAAGAGCTCCATTTCTCAAAGAAGGCTTTGTGGGGAGATATCCAAAGTGGTATTTCCCTATATGTTTTTTTAAAAAATCATTCCAGACCATTAACAAAGCTCTTCTTATAATATGGTGAAATCTTTGTGCACTTTTGCTTTCCCGTACCACATATACCCATGCCAACCAAATTGGTTATTGAAACCTTCCAGGCTAAGCATTTTTGGGTTTCCCAGGTTTATCCAATCTGTGATCCAATTTAGCACATTACCTATATAATATCTCAAATGTGGAGTATTTCTACCACCATCCTTTTTTTTGTTTTGTCAGTGTTGTCCATTTAACTTGGGCTCTTTTTCCTGCCCATATAAACTTACTTAAATCTCTGTGCCATTCTTTAAAAGGTATAAATAAAATTGTTTATAATGAGTATACACTGAAAGAGAAAATTTATTTTAGGTAATTATCATCATCTTAATTGTTTCAATTTTCCCAGTCACCCTAAGATGGAGACACTTCCATTTTTCTAAATCTAGTTTGATTTCTTTCCATATTCTCTGGTTTCTCTTCAGATCATATAAACCTTCAGCCAATGGATTTCCATGGCTAAGCAGGGATTCAAACCCTGGTCACCCAGTGTCCAACACTGAAAAATGCCGGCTTGGAGGATTTTTTCACCTTTTCCTCATTTTTCCTGTCTTTTATTTTACATTTCTTTTCATGCCTTACAGCTCCTTTTTATTTACCCCAAGTGGAAAGTCCAACAGTAAAAAAAATAATTTTATCCAATCCTTGTTGATAACATGATACTGTTATGCTGACTCAGCATTTTATGTTTCCTATGCTTCAACTTCTACAATGAATGCACTTCTCATGTGGTGACATGTGTCTTCTCACCACATACATTCTTACTCTGTGATTCTTGTACCATTACACTGTTTAGGCCCAACATAACAACCATAACAACAACAACAACAACAACAACAACAACAACAAGAAATCATTTTATTTCTTACCCTCTCCACAAAGCTCAAGATTAAAATATGTAAAACCTTTAAATACGTTAAATTAAAAAACACAAACATAGACAACATTAAAATCATGCAACATAAAATTAAAAACATACCATTATAAAATTCAGTTTCAAATTGATTGGATAGCCTTGCTTTAAGAGATAGGTCTTTAATGCTATTTTAAACTCAGATAGCTCTTGATGCTCACCCAGTAAGTCATTTCACAGTCTAGGAGTGGCTGCTAAAAATGTCTTCTGGGTGACAGTTGCCAGTCTAATTCTGGCTGCATGAAGTGAATGTCCCCCAGAAGACCTGAGTGTACAGAGCAGATTATATGGGAGGAGGCGATCCCTTATGTAACCTGGACCCAAACCATGTAAGGCTTTAAAAGTAATAACCAATACTTTGTGCTTTGTCCACAAACTAACTGGCAGCCA
The DNA here is from genome assembly GCF_019175285.1 of Sceloporus undulatus. NCBI lineage: Eukaryota > Metazoa > Chordata > Lepidosauria > Squamata > Phrynosomatidae > Sceloporus > Sceloporus undulatus. Next base: position 259,041,686 of record NC_056522.1, read on the forward strand.
GTGGAATGATTTTAATATTGGTGTGATATGCTCACTCCTAAATGTACCAGTGATCAATCTGACTGCTGTGTTTTGAATTAATTGGAGGTTTCCAAACTTGGTACAAAGGTATCCCAGTTATCCTCTCAATTGTACAAGGTAGGTTAAATTAATTAATAAATTAACGAAAGACGGTAGGACATCTACTGGCTCTCCTCAGAGCTGACTGTCAAGTGGAACTCATTTCTACTAAATCCCAGTCTAAAACTGTAACCTTGACAGCATGCTCACTTTTCATCTAGAATTCAACTCTTTTACCTAGTTTTATACTAAAGGAGCTGCACAATTATCCATAAACATTTCATCCTACAAGAATAAGGTGGGTTGCATCCACTGTTAAGGGAACATAGCACCACCTGCACAACAGAAGATTTCTTCCTTCTCTTCCATGCTGGAGCTATCTGTACAGCTCAAAAATCTAGTCTAGAGAGTCGCCTGACCCTCTGGGGTTGATGTTGTTTTTATTTACTGTGCAGTGCTATATAAATAAAGAATAATAATAATAAAAAGAAGTCAGTTTTGACTTATGGCAACCCAATGAACAAGAGACCTCCAAGACCCTGATCAATGACTGTTTTGCTCAGGTCCTGCAAACTCAGAACCATGGACTCCTTGATTGAATCAATCCATATCTAGCATGGTCTCGTTTTTTCCTTAATGCCTTCTACTTTATCCCAAGCACTCTCTTAGTCCTGTCATCTCACAATATGTTCAAAGTACAACAGTCTCAGAATTTTCTCCCAGAGATGACACAACTGATCTGTCTGTTGCATCTCTTCTGGTAGGAGGAAGACACTATCAGATACAACTTGCAATCTGTAGTTATCTTGAATCCTTTCAATGTCAAATTCTGTTGGTCTGGATGTCATAACCTGTATCCTGCCCCTGTCATTTAGGAACTATTAAATCAGAGGCTATGTGATAAATTGGCAGAAGCATTGCATTATTTCTCATTGGCAGAGATACTCACAGAAGAAATATCTATGTTGGTAGTTGTAAGGCATAAACTTCTTCTTCTGCATCCCAAGCTGTGAAAGAGGAGGTATCTGTAGTTCATTTGGGCTCTAGACAATCATTCCATCATTTACCACAATTTTACTGACACATAAAACATTGGCATCATTATTCTACTCATAATATGTATATCAGGTTTACTTCTGTGTCTCTTTGGTCTCAATTTGATAATGTGGGTATGAAAACTGAAATTAAGGCCAGATTTTATGTTTATGAAAGCAAAAGCTCCCAGTACTACATAGTGTGGCCAGAGTTGGGCAATTTTGATTATTGTTCCCAGAAAGTTATTTAACTTATTATACTTGCAGGATGCCTCTCTCCCTCCTGGGGCTTGACATACTATTTTCCTGCTGATATTGACACATCCATCTCACTCTACTCAGCTTCAGATAATTTATTTAAAGTAATGGCCTATTCACAGAATTCGCTTCTTGAGCATCCTTTCAGTAATACACACTGTAAATGTACCTCTGCAGCCAGTTTCTTCCCCAAAGCAAACAGAATTGGGTGCATATTGAGATCAGGGTCTTTACGGAAACAGTTTGGTTTGGCATGATGCTGGAAATGCAGATAATTCCACCATTGGGCTGGCATTCCCTACAGGAAAAGAGAAGAAAGGACTGAGAATAGAATAGTAAAAAAATGCCATCAAAACATGCACTGATTTCTAAATGAAAGGACAGTTACCTTCACTAGGCTCATTAAGATCTTGTGAATCACATGATTCCATCTGGATGAGCTCAGGACTGAAAGGTGCCCAAGGTCATGCTGGAACCAGGACATTTGGGTCTATAAAATAAGGAACCATTTCAGAAACAAAACCCACACTCATTGCAGAATCAACATGACAGCAATGCAACTTTTTTTACACGGGCCTGTCAGACCATCTGTGCCAAATTCAATATTATATAGCACTGCAAGCTTTAATTGACAAAAAAGGAACTCCCAAGTAATTGGAAAATATTATGGTCTGGTGTAGGTATAATACTATAAAATGAATTGTGTTTCACGAAAGAGGCGATTCCATTCTTAGCTGGCCATAGTTTTATTATTATATCCAGATTTGGATTAACTGCAGTTTGAATTATTTGTAACATACAAGAAAAAGCTACCCCCATAAAGTATACTTTACAAAGCCAACTTCTTTCAACAGGACATACTTAAGATTAACAATTGTTTTTCAAGGCTTGGAAAAACACTAAATTGCAGTTAGTTCATCGTGGAATTGAAAGCTTTCTAATCTCCTCCTTAAACTGTGTCAGAGGAGGATACAAAAAGAAAAAAAGAAAAAAAGAGGGATGAACTTGCAGTTCATTCACATTAATGCCCCACATGAATACTATAAAAACTGGAGATACATCTCCCAAGTGACACTCACATCCTGCTGGGGGGTGGTGTCCAAACAACCACTGGTCCTCCCAGCTACTCTCAGTACAATGAGCCTCCATCCACTCTTCCCCTTAACTAGCTGGATAGTTACCCAGAGGGGGAAAAACACTGTTCTAGGCTTGCTAAACGCAAAAATGGGACAGACGACTCACACAGAATCACTGTGGACAGGGAGGCAAAAGTCTCTCATAACCACTAGTGATTCTGCTTCAGAGAGTGCTATTTTCCTACTAGCAGAGGAGAAACAGTGATCAGTAGAGATTGGTGGAAGTGCCTTCACTCTCTTACTCAGCTGGAAGGAAGAAAACATGCACTCACCTGCCTCCCCAACCCCCAATTATTCTGTGATCTGGTGCAATACTGGACCCAAACATTTGCACACCCATAATCCAAGAACTCTTTTAAGTGCTCACAGTACTCATGCTATGATTTGTAAAGAAAATGGTGCTGGGGATCAATGTTTTTGGGTGCATCTACATTGTGGGAATAATGCAGTTTGACACCACTTTAAGTGCTGTAGCTCCACCCTATGGAATCCTAGGATTTGTAGTTTTGCAAGGTCTTTAGCCTCTGCCCCAAAATGCTGGTGCCTCACAAAACTACGTACAAATTCTAAGATTCTGTAGGATGGAGCCATGGCAGTTAAAGTGGGGTTATGAACTGTATTATTTCTACTGTGTAGGTGGAGCCTTTATTATGAATCTCTGACCCCTAACTAATTTGTGTAATCCAATGGCAAGATTGGCCGTTCTACACATACTCAAAGGGACTCTCTAAGCAACCTGAACATTAGGAGGAAAAAGAACTTCAACCTCTGGACCTGGTGAGCAATTCTTCTATAGCAGTGGAGAAGAAATAAACTGTGCAGAAGTAAAGGGCCCTCTCTTTCCCACCTTCTTCCTGTGTACCCACAGTGTATCCACAGCCAACCTATGCTAGACATCTCACATCAGAGCATCACCTTTCCTTAAGAGAGACATTATTAAAACATGTGGATGGCAACTTCCCTCCTTCCTAAAAGCCAATTGTACTGGCTAAAAATCTATTATATCAGAATCAGCAACTGGGGAGGGAGGAAATGAAATATTTTTTTTTTTAAATGGAGAAAATTGGAACCAGAAATGTTTGGGGACTGGGTTGGGACTGAGGAGATTTCCCAATCTGGCTAAACCAACAACCACTGGTTCTGGAAGCTCTTTAGGAGCAAGAAATTTGTCCTGCCCAATTTTTTGCCTAGCATGGATGAGGGGGAATCAGGGGGAATGGGCCACATAAGAAAAAGTCATCTTAGAAGACCTTTGTGCCCCACACTTTGCACACCCCAGGGAGGCATACTAGTGAAGTGTTCTGGAGCACCTTTAAGGATAAAACATTTATTAGATCAATATGTATCACACTTCATCAGAGCAGAGGCATGAAATGTTACTCAAACGTACAAGGATAGATACTCAACAAACTGTATAAAGAGGAGGGAAAGGGGTAATTAGTGGCTATTTGAGGACTGGTCTTGGACCAAGAAGTGCCACTTGACTTTAGTAGTGAAACTGGCCTAGTTTTGTAAGACAAGCCAGAGGTTATGCTTTGTTCCACTATTACAGAAATCAATCTTGAGACAGCCTGCTGGTCAAATCCAGCCATCCAGTTCTGCACATCTGTAATCTCCTTTCCTACTTCCAATCTGGTACAGAGGATGTCCTACAAGTCTCTGGAATTCCCTCTCTTTCACTCATAGTAAGCAAGCAACAAGCTAGAAATGGCATTCATCTCAGGGATAAAGTGCCAAGGGATGGAGAAAGGTATTCTGCTTTCATCTGCCAATATCTGTTGCTACATCGGGGTGGTTAATAACGTGTCCTTAAGATGTTTCTCGACTGCAACTTGTACCAGCCCTAGCCTGTCTAGTCCACAGTGAATTTCATTCATCTGGAGGGTCACAACAAAGAAGAGAGGACCACAGAGACTTTTCAGGGATGGGCACCTGCCAAATAGGCTATCAGTCTGTGTGTGTGTGTGTTGCTCCTTTTGATGATTTCACAGCTGCAGGAGAGGGGCTGGAAAGGAACTGGGCTGAAGATTCTGGAAGCTGGCCTTCCTTGTAAAAGGAAAGTAATATCTGGAAATCTGGGGCTGCAAAGATCCAGCTGCATAATTCTTTTAATGGTATCTTAAATTCATGAATCTTGCAGAATTCCTAAAATCCTCAGTATGTGTCAAAAAAGATTAATTTCAAAGATGATAAGGTGACTTCCACACTATACCTGAGCAACAGTAAACAATGCAACGCCTACAAAGAACGGTAATAAGGATGTCCCAAAGTACCAGATGGTCAACCAGGCAGCAACATCTAGTACCATGATATGAACAAACATCAGGAAGAAGAAGAGGCTATTTGGTTTCAGAAGTCCCATCTTCTCAACAGTGGCTCGTAGCTTCCGGAAGTCATTGACAAGCAATTGCTGTGGGAAAACCCAAATGACAGATCTTTTAAAACCCAGGTAAAAAATATTATTACAGTCTCCTAACTATACATATGGACAGAAAGGTGGGATATAAATGTTGTTTTTGTTGACAACAGTAGTAGTAATAGTAGTAGTAATTCCATTTCTTGAATACCTTTCCCTCAAAAATACTGGTGCCTACATTTGTATTATATACTGTACTGTCTATACTGGTGGAAAATGTTGTTCTCATCCTGAAGCTGGTGCTGGCAGTCCTGATGATGTATGGCTACTTCCATGGAGAAGCTGTGTTTCCCCCCCCCCCTTAACTTGACTTTGCTGAACTCTGAACTAAGCAGAGTCAGGGAAAATCTCAGTGTTTCCTGGAAATGCCAGAGTGACCTTGGGTTCTTTTGGCATTTGGCATATGGACAGCTGAATTGGATCTGATATGGCCCAATCCAGTTGTCCACACACCAAGAGCACACAGAAACAGAATGGCCTGTTTTTGGAACTGCTGCCACCATTTCCTCATGGGCAGGAGCTCTGTGTAAAGCGTGCCTGGTGATCAGCCACTTTTGCTGAGGACAGAAACAGGAGCCCAAACATGTGAATAACAAACAGTTCAGGCACCCATTTCTATCCTCAGCAGAAACAGTAGTACACCAGGCAGACTTTACACGGACCTCATGTTTTTTAGGAAGCAGTGGCAGTGACTCCATATACAGGGGACAGGTCTATGTGGTGTTAGCCTGGCTGGCTCGCATGCACAACAACTTGGTGTCTCACCAAATTAGGCCTAACTTACAGATAAAATATACATTATCCTAGAATAAAGCAAGAAAATAGGTTTCCTTGCCAAAAATAAGATTCTGGTGAGGGGCCAAACTCATTTCCTTACCATTGAAGGAAAAAACTGAATACTAAACCAACTCTACTCTTCTTTAGCCCCCCCCCCCTTTTTTTTTTCGCATGTGCACAATAAAAATTATATGGCTGCTCTCTTTTATGTAGTCTTAACTCTTGCTGATTTAGCAAATGTTAAAGCAATCCCCATGGCATTTGAAGATGCTTCCATCACTTAGGACCCTCACATCTGGTTTGAGTTGTTTCAGTAAAGAGAAACTAAAGTCAAAGGGCTATGAGTTATGCCACAGTGTATGTAGCAAAAGTCTTCTCTCTGTCTCAACTGGTATGATTAAAAAATTCTGGTTCGAAATTATAGCAGAAGAAGAAATATAATCACTTTTATTTTTTACATTATTTTTTATTACACAGTACATGGTGCAAATTGTACAATCCACATTTCAAAATATGCTTTTCTTCCCCCCTCCCCCCCAAAAATAGCATTTGAAGGAAATACATACCAATCTAGTTAACCATCTTTATTGGAGATGAGAAAAATATTAATTATATATTTTTTTACTTCTTCATAACCCATTTTACCTTCCACTTTCTTAATCACAACTTCCCATTTATCTTTCCATGATTCTTTATTACTTTCCCCAATATATTTAAGTCTTCTTTCCCTAAGGAAATCAAATAATATGTATTCTTTTATATATTTAAACAAATAAGACTTATCATTGGGACCAATTATTTTCTCTTTTTCTTTCTTTCCCCATGTTTTTCCCTGGAAGATAACATACTCCATTTGATTGCTCTGTCTTTCTAATTTAACCCACTTTGTATTTTGATTATATTCTACCTCTATCATTCTTAGCAATTGAATTGCCTCAAAATGCAGTACGAGTGATGGAACACCCCATCCTCCATCATTTTGATGCTTGTATAATAATGCCTTAGATAAACTGACCGTTTTGTCCCAAGAGCGATGCTATGGACTTTGGATGTAGTAAGGCCTCTGGCTCTCGGGAACACAGCCAGAACAAAAGACTTGTCCACAAATTTCTAAAGTTTCAAAAGCTTTACTGGTTATAAACACAAATAACATGAAACTGATTTCTTCTTTCTCAATAGTCCTTCCTAAATACCTTGCTCTCTTCTTGATGGATTCTATCTTTCTTCTTTTGTGGACTTATCTTTTTGTCAAAGGAAAATACTCTCTCCAGGTCTGACTTGGCTGAAATCTTACTACACACAGAAACTAACTAGAGGGAGACAGCATAAGACCCTGGGATTTCCCACAATCCTTGCCTTTCTTAAAGCTGTAGATCTCTATTTCCCCTTCTAAACTAATACATAGAAAAGCTAATATAAACTTAACTAAATATATGTCTCAAGAGCATCAAAGATGCTCTGGAGGCATGACACTGACTGTTTACATTCCCTGGTATCCATTTTAATATTTTTTCACTTTTTTGTGGAATGAACATTCCACATTTCAAATAAAAATAATTAAGGCCACCACTACCAAGCCACATTTTCATCACACCAACACAAATCTTACCATATTGTTACCAAACCAATTCTGAAATGGATTAAATGTCAAAAGGCAACACGAGGGACTCCGTGATTACCTAGATAAATGATGACATTTTCTAATCTCATGATTAAAATTCAAAGCCTCTAAACAGCTAGAGACCTGGTAACCTCAAACAGGTAGGAATGGCATCTAGGGAACAGACCAAGGAAACCATGAAAAAGTGTGATCTTGGTTTTTTGCTAGGACCCAGGTGACTAGACAAATATAGGAACCATGTAAACAATTTTGTAATAATAATAATAATAATAATAATAATAATAATAATAATAATGTTTATTTGTATCTTCCCACCTCTCCTGATTGGATCAAGGCGGGATCACAGCAGAGTTTAAAAAAAAACAATCAAAACATTACAATATTATTACCACACAAGTTAAAACCACAGTTAAAAACATAAAATCAACAATGATGGGGGCAGATGCTCTCATTCCATACAGAAACAGTCTGTAATTCATAGAAGGTCAGGTGGGTATACATGTCGAAAAAGCTCTGTCTTAACCGCCTTCCTGAAAATTTTCAAGGATGTAGCAAGGCAGATCTCCTCTGGGAGTCCATTCCATAGTCTGGGGGCAGCTATACTAAATGCTTTTTGGGAAGTAGAAGCATATTTAGATGCTGGTACCTCTAACAATTTCTTCCCATTTGTTCTAAGAGTGCGGGGTGGATTGTATAGGGAGATGCGTTCCCGTAAGTAACTCGGGCCCAAGCCATATAGGGCTTTAAAGGTAATAACCAACACCTTGTATTGTGCCCGGAAGCTAACTGGAAGCCAGTGCAGATCTTTCAGAATAGGTGTTATGTGGTCAAATCTCGAGAATCCAGTGACCAACCTGGCTGCCGCATTTTGCACTAATTGGAGCTTCCAAACTTGATACAAGGGTAGCCCCATGTAGAGCACAATGCAGAAATCAAGATGAGAAATGACCAGAGCATGTACTGCAGCTTCAATGTCCTTTCAATCAAGGTAGTGTTGCAGTTGGTACCAAGTTGATACCAAGCACTTCTGGCTGTCTGAACTTATTATGAGCGCTACAAGCCAAGCTCATGATTGTATCAGGTTGATTAAAAATATTTCTGAATATTTCTTTGTGGCACTGTGGACAGCTGGAATAGGAAACTAGTGGAAAGAGGGTTTTAGTTATGTAAACATAATGCCACAAGAGGGATTGCCCACAGTAATCTGGGGCCACACAAATCAGCCTTGGAGTACACATGCATGAGTATGTGCACCCAGCATGGAGTACTCAGGGGCACAGTTTGGCCACTTGTGCCACAAAGCTTCAATCATGCAGAAGTTTTAGTTTCTACATTACCAAAGGCAGATGGCATGACATGTAAGTCATCTTAGAACATACTGCTTGCAAAAGAACATGGGAGCATCGTTCAGCAGTACAGTACACCATATATTGGCAGCTATTAGTACAGAATGAAAATCTGATTTTCCCCTCCTTTTCCCTACTAGTCCAAGAAATTTCACAACTATATAAGTATATACTATTTCCTACTTCTAACATTTAATGAACACTCACATTTTTGCTGGGCTCCGAACTAGGCTGGTCTGGTGCCAGTTCCCCTATCAGCAGGGAATTCAAGTACTTGCTCACTTGATCTTTATGAAGGTGAAATGCTGTGAATGCATCCTGGGAGAGAAAAGACATTGCAAAATTGAATGGAATGAGAGGCAAACACAAATCTATGAAGAGAAGAAGCATGATAAGTGGTCTCAAAGAGGCAGAGCTTACAGCACACCCTAAAACATATTCTCACCCATCTGTACTAAAAAGTTGAATCCAAGGGCTAGCAGTGTATCTGTTCTACAGTCATTTTCACTGATTTCATATCACTGTAAAATGCTCTAAGACTTATGTTCCTTCTGGATGTAATACATGTTGCTTCCTCTTGTTAACTTTCATTCATTCTGTATACATGCCCTAAGAAGCTGCAGCTAACCATGGCTACTCAGCATTGTCACATATAAGAGGGAGGGGGGGATCTCATTGCTTATGTACTACTTTGATATAAAGCTCTCAGCTGGAGATTGGTACTCTGAAACAGGCCATTTTCTTCCTGAATTAAATGGCTGCTAAGGCTACTACAGTATATGGAACACTATCTTCAGTTTGACTTTCTTCTTTTGCATCCCTAAATTGCAAAGTCCCATCTTTTTCACTGTACTCACCAGTTTGCCTATGTGCATGCATAATCCTTTAAATCCTTGTAGTAAGTCAAATGACACAAAAATATGGCAATTTTAAATAATTTCAAATTTAGGGCCCTGTTGTTCTAGACATGTTACCAAGCATTAGCACATCATTTTTCTTTATGCACATTTTTCTTACAGTGATAAGCATCACTGACTTTCTCTGCATGCATACACACCCACTTCTCTGGCTGTCTCCCCGTCTACAAAAGCATCCTCTATTCTAGTACTTCTTAAGCTTTATGATATGGGGGGCCAACAGCGGTTTTTGCACCCCAAATATGCCAGATACTGGCTCCATATTTGTGCCCACTGACAACTGTTTTTTTTCTTTCTCTTGGAAACTCACTGAGGACCAGCAGCTAATAGTGCATGGACCAACTGCAGTCTTCAGATCACCATATTGCCCTATCTTCTTTCTACAGACAGATGAAGTGAAGCAAGAAGCTTTCTAAATACTGGCAGAAACACAAAGACCATTTTACCAGTCTAAAGTATGATGACGGACGAGGCAGGCAGAGTAGCCCTTGGGATCGGAAATGTTCCAGATTCTGGATTTTTTTTTACTTTGGAATACCTGTATTTGTATATACATGATTAAACATAATGAGGCTGGAGAGAGGGGATTCCTACCATGTCACAGATCACTGCATCTTTCTAGCTTCCCAAATAAAATTATGTACCGTATTTTATGTACACTGTAGTAAGGTACACTACTTGTTTTGGATATTGGAGTATTTTGCATTTTGGAATTCCAAGTAAGGGATACTCAATTTGTGTGACAAAGGTTAACTCCCTGTTGTCATTTGGACAGTTTCCTAAACTAAAACCTTGCTTTGGGTCAGAATTGCAACCCTCAGCATAGTCAGGTTGCTCATTCTGATTTTCATTTCCAATCCCATTCAAAATGCTGGCCAGGTTGCATTTATAAGCATCAGCAATAGCTGTTGCTACAATAAACATCATTTTGCAAACATGCCAATAAAGTATCCCAGATGTTAGATTGTTTTTTGTTTTAAAATATTTAACCTTTTGCATTTATAAATGGTTCTGAACTGTTTAAATTTATTTTCTCTCTATGGTTCATTGAAAGTTTGTGAAAGAGAGTAGGATATGTTTTGCTAATAATTTTTTTTGTAAATTGTGCTGCTGTTAAGTAATGTAAAACAAGAGTACGCAGTTCTTGAAAACATCACACCACAAATCCTAAAGTCAGCTGGGAACATAATACGCAGCCAATTTGCCTTTTTGTTATAGTAAGTGAAAAAAAAAGGATTACAAACCCGATTTTCTTCTTTGGGGCAACTTATGAATAGCAAAGTACATAAGCACAGGTGGGCAAATAATGTTTTTAGGGCTTGTGACACTAGGGCATCATTGCAAGGCTGAATTAGGTCCTCACACACAGTCAGGGAGAGATTTTAAATAGTAAAGTCAGAGATTACATTCAGTTGTTACTGTCATTAAGTTCTGCGCTTTATTTCCTCTGACCTCACTAGCATTCCTCCCTCAACCAAATGTATTCTGCGCCTCTAAAATTCTGAGTAACACTCCATGCGTCTGATACGCTGAGTACCAATCTTTTCACATCCATTCTGTAATGTGTTTGCTTTTTAAAATACCACAGGACTCTATTGGTTTTACCTTTTTTGTAAGATGTGGTGACATTTGAATCCATGTGTATTTGCTAGAAACAAGGAAGATTGTTGACATTTTGTAAGGCCTATAATGAAACTAATACGGTGCCATAATAGATGCTATCTTTACTAAGCCTCAACTCCCTGTTCTCAATGGATCCGACTTCCACAGAAACAAGTGCACCTTGTCAGATACACCCATCGGCAATTAATCATAGAGAATTAATTGGCCACATTGCGCTAACCTTAAAGGCGAGTTACTGGAATTCAGAAACATAGCGGTTAATCTGGAAAAGCAGTATGCAAAGGGATCCAGTAGCAGCTTTGAAACTAATGGAAAGAAAGAAGCTGGGACCATGAGCCAGCGCAGTGTAGTGGTCTGAGCACTGGACTATGACTCTGGAGACCAGGGTTCGAATCTCGGCTCAGTCACAAAACACTCACTGGGTTGAGGGAGAAACGCTAGTGGGTGAATCACAACAAAAGCATCAATTAAACGAACTAATTTCCCCGCTGTACTTCTTCGCTAATGAAATCACCCCATGGACCTGAGAGAGTAGGCTCAAACCTAGCCAACCTCATGCTGCCAGCTTCTTCCTTTCAGTTAAAGGGACTACAAGAGCCTCTTGCTGGTGGATATTTAAGCAAGCAGATATTTAGATATTAAGTAAGCAGGTGTTAAGACATTTAGGTCCAGGCTTCACAGGTAGAGAAGATGAAGAACTGCTGGACCTGATCCCCTTCCCCTCCAGCATTTCCCTTCTCCTCTTGTGTCCTGTCTCTTTAGACTGAAAGCCTGAGGGCAGCAAACCCTCTAATTAATAATAATAATTGCAAGCTGCTCTGAGAGCCTTTAGGGCTGAAGGCAGGGTTTTCTAAAAATACATACGTACATAAAACAAAGAAACAAATAAAATAAATAAATAAATAAGCAGGTCCCAAAGGAAAGGAGGAGGAGAAGTTGGGATCTGAGCTAGGAAAAAAGGGCGAGGGAAAACCACGTGAAGAGTAAGAGGGATGATAATAATAATAATCATCATATTCATTTGTAGCCCGCCTTTTCACATGGAACCAAGGCAGGTTACATGGGAAATCGCAGTCCCTGAAGAGGGGCCCTCAGCCAGCCCCTCCCTCAAGGGAGGGCGAGGAGGCGCCACAAAAGGGCTAAAGGCTCTCTCTCTCTCTCTGTGAGCTGGCAATTCTTGCTTGTTCATTTTGTGTGTAGTGTTTATGCCCCGCTCTTCAGCCCTGAAGGCTCCTTCCCCTCTTGGGATGCTCAGAATGGAGGCCGTGTTGACATCCCTCCTGGGCCAGAAGGTGGGGAGGGGACAGTCTGGAACAGCCCGGCCGCCCTGGGCTCCGTCTGCTTTCCTCCACCACTTTCTCTGGAGGCCTGGGTTCGAATCCTGGCTCAGCCACGGAAAGCCCACTGGGGTGACTCTGGGGCCAGTCACGCTCTCTCAGCCTCAGAGGGAGGGGAGGACAAAGAACGGCGACGCCAAAACACGGAGCCCCTCTGAAGAAACCTTCCGAGGAGAGAGGCCCCTTGACACAAGAATAAAGCCAGCCAACTGCGCTTAGTGGGGAGACCCGGGGGTCATGCGGCCGCTCCCGGGGCTCACCGTGGCGTCCTGCCCGGCGTAGTGGCTGATGACCCTGGAGCCCCCCGGGTGCCTCTTGTGGAAGCGGCTGATGTCGTAGACGCGGCGCTCGATCACCAGCCACCGCTCCTGGAGGTACGGCGGGACCCGGCCCGTCCTCAGCGCCACCTCCTCCCAGGTGAAGAAGCGACCCTTGGGCGGCGGTGGCGGCGGCGGAGACGCCTTCTCGCCCCTGACGCCCATCCCGCTCTCCTGCAGCGGAGGAGCCATCGCTGCCGCGGCCACCGAGGCACGAGGAGCAACCAAGTCTCCCTCCCTCCCTCCTTCCAGGCGGCCTCTGGCGCTGAAAGAGCGCTCTCTTTTTACAAGCCCGCCCTCCCTCGGCCTCTGATTGGCTCGCCTCGGCTTGGACGGCCGCCATTGGCTGCACGCGCCCCCTTAATTAGCGCCTTCTGCCTCAACTATTCTCGACGACGCCTGAGGCGATGATCATGATGACGATGATGAGGAAAGCGCAGTTGCAATAAAAGCTTGTCTCCACAAGAGTTTGGCTGCCTGTCTCTCACTCCCCTTCCCCCAAGTCTCCCCTCGTTCCAGTTTGTGTTCCCTCCACACACTGAAGAAATAATCTGGTTTGACACCACTTCGGTTTGCCATATTTGCCAAACTTAGTGTCAGGGGCCACAACCGACTGCCATTCCCAGAATTCCATCGCATGGAGCCATGATGGCCAAACTAGTGTCAAAACTGATTACCTCTGCAGCCTTTGAGACTGGTTACTCCCCTTCTCTCCTTGAGTGGCAAGGAGCCCTGTCACTCTTGTTCAACAAACAAGAAATGGTTAATAAAGTGGTGTTCACTATACAATCCGCGACAACCATGGTGTTTGAGTGTTGGGTTATGACTCTGGGGACCAGGGTTCCATTGGGTGGCTTACCCAAGCATAGAGACCCACTGGGTGGCCTTGTGCTGCAAGTCACACACTCTCCGCCTCGGAGGGTGGCAATGGCCGACCCCCTCCAAAGAAACTTGCCAAGAAAACAATATGATAGGGTCACCTCAGGGTTGCCATAAGTTGGACGTAGCTTGGAGCACACACCACATGCACAAATACTGGGCAAGGCACACTTTCTCAGGCTTAGAGTATCATAGTATAGAGTGGTAAGAGACCTCAAGGGCCATGCAGGATCTCACAATCAAAGCACCCCCTCCTAATGTTGAGCTGGAATCTCTTTTCTTGCAGTTTGCATCCGTTGCTCCGGGTCCATTTTCTGGAGCAGTAGAAAGCAAGCTTGCCCCATGCTCAATGTGACGCCCCTTCAAATACCTGAGCAATGCTATCATATCACCTCTTAACCATCTCTTCTCTAGGCTGAACATACCCAACTCCCCAAATCTCTCCCATAATGCATGGTTTCCAGGTCCTTCACCAGTTTGGATGCCCTCCTTTGGACACACTTCAGCTTGTAAATATCCTTTTTGAATTGTGGTGACCAGAACTGGACACAGTATTCCAGGTGAGGCCTGACTAAAGTGGAATAGACTGGCACTATTAAGTCCTTTGATCTAAACACTAACACCCCCTGAACAAATCTTGCAAAGAAAACCCTATGATAGGTTTGCCTTATGGTCACCATAAGTCAAAAATATCTTGGAGGCACACAACAACAAATTGTGTGTATGCCTTTCCCTGACGGTGTTCTCTGGGCCACTTAATTTCGATTATCACCTCAGATCAAATAATTTCCCCTGGCTTGGGAGCCCTGCCCATAACCCTGTGGGATGAGTATGCATAGAGGACATAAAGCTGGGTCTGTCCAGCAGCTTCCCAGATTCCCATATTGCTCTTCCCTGATGCCCTTCTGCATTGTGTCGCTGCAGTGCTTAGAAGTTTTGTTGTTGCTGTGTGCCTTCAAGTTGTGAGGGGTACCATTTTCTCATTTAGCATAGCATTCTGCCCACTGGTCGATTGAGTGATAGGGGAGTAGCTGAATAGCAACAGGAAAGTAATAACATGTTTTGCTAACATTTCCCTCCTCCTCGTATTTGGATATTTAGGTGGGACACACACCCAGTGTCCACAGAGTAAATATGCTAATACTTGCAATGATCCCTTATTTATTTATATATATAAAACCGAGTCTGCCTTTATGGTGCAATTCATAAGCAAAGAGTAATGAGTAATGTCTAGCACAGTGAAGATGAGGATGATGACATACAAAGTTCTGCATTTTTAAAAAAGGGATGAAAGAAGGGATATAGTGAACTCTTCAGAGACCCGTTTGTGAATAGACTTTGCCTAGGGAATGGATAAAGAAATAAAAGAGGGAATCCTGCCTCTTTACCCTGGAGCCTTTGTGTGTTGCAAATTATTCTGGGAAATGTTCTAGGACAGGGCCTCTGAGGCTCCCTGATGTGAGCAGTGATACATTCAAGTCTCTTACTCCAAGTCTCAAGTCCTTGCAAAATACTTTCAAGTCAAGCCAACTTTAACAGGAAGAAAAGGAGGAGGAAGATGTGGGTGTGGAGTTTCAATAACTAGAAAATCAAGAAGATGTGTGTAAAGTTAGGTTTAAAAACATATATATATATATATATATATATATATATACACATACATACCCAGAAACAGTATATTCTCCACATAGTCTGCTCTTTTAGCCAGTAGGTTCCAGTTATAATTTAAGATGGTCAAAAGAGTGGATGAATGTTTATCTATAATGTATTGAGAGTGGAGGTGTTTGGTGTTGATCATGCTGCAAGTGCTCTGAGGGACAGGTTTATTTCCTGATGTGGCTGCTGAGGGGAACATGTCAGTGCAGAAAGTTTTTTGTATCCTGACAGCCAGTACCATCACTGGGAGAAAAGTCTGGCGTCATTCACTTCTAGAACAGCAGGCAAGACTTGTCCCAAGAGTGTAGGCCATGTGTCTTAGAGGAGAACAGCAAATGAGCCCTGCACGGTGGGGATGAGCCTTGCCTGCTGGTGCTAAGAAAAGTTGTACAGTACAAAGATCTTTCAGCCTCACACCCACTGCCTAAAGCATTTGCTGTTCTCCAAGCAACATGTCCCACACTCTGGGGGTGAGTCTTGCCTGCTGCTCTTGGGCAAAGCTTCAAAAGGATCTTCTGATGTGCAATGGGGGCAAGCTGCCAAGCAGATCTCAACCCTTCCCCCTCAAGCCTTTTGCCTAACACATTTGCTGCTCTCCTCAGAAATGCATCCCATGCTTTGGGATTGGGGGGGGGGGTTGAGATCTACCCAGCAGCCTATCCCCACTACACGTTGGGAGAGCCTTTTAAAGCTTTTGAAAAGTTTTAGAAGGATCCTTCTATCTCAAGCCCATTGCTTAACACATTTGCTGTTCCTCTCCATAAAATCTTATGCATGTATTATGTTACTGAGCCAAGGCCAGCAAGTCAGTCAATAAAAATTTTGCAAGTTGCAAGTCAGGTTAAGTTAGTGTGGTCATTTATTGTGGAGTCATTGAAGTGACTTGAGTCCAAGTTAGTTGACTCAAGTCTATATCACTGGATTTGAGGGACCAGCAATGACATTTTTTGTCAGTGTGCCAGAGGCCAGTGCTGTATTTGTTCCCTGGTGATTTACTTTCTTTCCTAGAAACTCATCAGGGGTAGCCAATGGCTCAAGCACTGGCACAGTCCAGGGATTGCCACTTTGAGCAGCACTGGCCAAGTCTGTTAGATGTTAACCACTGCCTCACTTGAACATTACTGTCAATACTTTCTAAATTTGAATTATCACCTGACCTCAATGCAGCCTCTCCTACCTAGAGTGTTCTTCCTCACTGTTAACTTTTGCCATCTTGACCACACTCAGATGTTGCTTAACCATGTGTCTCAATGGGATAGAATTCAGCACCATAGCTGCGTTTGTCTGCAGTATCAGTATGCAAAAGAATCTTGTAGCACCTTTTAGACTAACTGAGCAAAAGAAATTGTAGCATAAGCTTTTGTACTTCCTCAGTCTCCATGCATCTGACAGAGGACATTATCACATGGGAGGAATTTATCTTAATTTTGAATGAGAAGAAAGTGGGGCCAGAACGCATTCACTTAAATTCACTAGTTCAGCGAATTTACGTGAATTCAAATTGCATTTGAACTGACTTCCCATTGCCCGAAAATAGCTTGCCATTGCCCGAAATTGCGTGTGATCACCTCTCACACAATAACGTGAAACCCCATGATTGCGTTTGGACTGACTTCCCCTTGCCCGAAATTGTGTGTGGCAGTCTATCACGCAATAACATTAAACCCCATGATTGCGTTAGGATTGCCATTGGATTATACTTCCAATATCCCTTGTCTGATAAACTCCAAAGTAGACCAAGTCTATGAAACCTTATGCTACAACTTCTTTTGCTCATTTAGTCTCATACTTGCTACAAGATTCCTTGCATACGCAGGTGTCCCAGTTTTCATCTGTGCAATGTTGGCATACATACTACATGTAGATAACTTTTCATGAATTCAGTGAAATTGGCTGAAATCCAAGAAAGTTTATGCCACAGCAATTTTTTAATCTATAAGGTGTCATGGATACCACTGTTTTATTTTGCCACAAAAGGCTAACAGGGCTGTCCTTTGGAAATTGCGGCAGCCCTGGATGAGAATAAGACACCAATATCCATTGTAAGAATGTTAACACCCAGATCAGCCTATCCCTATATGAATTGCCTTCATACAATATATAATTAATATGATGGCCTTGAACCAATGTTTTGTTTTGTTTTCAGTGGGTTGTAAAACTATTTGCACAAATATGCATTACCCTAAGAATGTTTAGCTGCATCCCCTTGTTGGCTGCATCAAGCAAGCATGCTTTTAGCAACCTGGAACTAGTAATGGCTTGTCTGAAAACTAGGACAGGACAAAAGAGGCTCAACCACTTTATTATGCTCTCAGTAGAAAGGCAGCTTGTTGGGAAACTGTCTTGACAATTTAATTAATATATTTGCCAAAATGAAAGTAATGAAAACCTCAGTCAAGAAGTGCATGAGCTGATCACTACCAAATGAAATCCAAATCACATAATACCATAAATTATTGTGATAGGCACTGAGATCTATAAAATGTGCCATTCAGCTGTGGTGCAGCGCATTATAGTTTCTGTGAGTCTTGTTTCTGAGGACGCATAGAACACTTCAGGAAGATTTCTAGCTCTAGGACCTTCTCAAAGCATATTACTGCTTTAAAATATTTACAGATTTTGCTGCAAACAATGTTATGTTCCCGTACCACCCCAAAGTATACTTAGCAACCATAATTGCTAGGTTTTGCACACTTTTCTGGCCTTCTTCAATTTTGTCTTAAGCAGGTTTTTTGAAGAAGAATGTTTCAGGAGCTGGAATGGAAGGGGTGTTCTCAGGAATTTTATAAAGATTGCTTCTTTCTGTTTTAATCTTGAAGAGTATCACAAAAAGGAGAGATTGCATCTGATGCTTCTTTGCACTTTTTGGTAATCTCAAATACTGTATAGAAGATTATGTGTTGTCCTTAGGCACTACTGTACTTACCCCTCCCTTAGCACCCACTAGGTTCCCTGCCCTGCTTAATCTTGTTAATTTTGGGTTTTTTTAAAAAAACAACAACAAATCTTTATAGTTAAAGTACTTTTCTCGCTTGGGGAACATTAGCATATTGCAAAGTAAAGTGTCAGCCACCTATGGCACAGAGGTGGCACTCAGAACCCTTTCTGTGGGTACATGTGCTATCGCCCTAGCAAAGAGTTTGCCAGAGTTTCTTACTAGAAAGCCAGTGGGACGTGGCACTTTACAATAAATAAGTGGGGTCTGGGACAGTTTGGGCACTCAATCTGTAAAGGGTTCACCATCACTGAACTACAATATGCAAAGAGTGGTTTTATATTTTGGAATCTTGACCTCAAATGTTCTTTCATATTACTCAAATTGTTGAGTATTTTTCCTTTCCTTTCTTTTTTTTTTTTAGCATTACTTGTTCTTTCAGGAAATGTGTGCGTGAGGGGAGTATTACACTACTTATGGCAGCCATTTTGTGAATGGGAACCCTTTGTGGCAGCCATTTTTATACATGCACACAGGAGCCCTGGTGATGTAGTGGTTAGCTTGCACTGCAGCGACTCACTCAGCAACTGTAAGGTTGTGAGTTCAGTACCAGCCTAGGTAGGGCTCAAGCTCGACTCAGGCTAGCATCCTTTCGAGGTGGCTAAAATGAGTACTCAGCTTGTTGGGGGCAATTAGCTTACACATTGTAAACTGCTTAGGGAGTCCTTAAGTGCACTGATAAGCGGTATAGAAAAGTACTTGCTATTGCTCTTGCTATCACTTTCACAGTTCAAAATCCACACAGTCCTCACAAGACTGAGGACCTCACTTTTAAAATATTATACATAGTGCAAAGCTGGGGAAAATAAAATCCCAGTTGCCACCACTAGCTAATTCCATACCCATAAAACTACATTGTTATAGAGCTATTACTCCACTTTAACTGCAATGGTTGCCTCCTGTGGTATCCTGGGATTTATAGTTTACATTTAGAATCCTCAGCCAGAGAGCTCTTAGGCCTCCTTAAATTGCAAATCCCAGGCTTCCACAGGAGGCAGCCGTAGCAGTTAAAGTGGAACAATGGCACTGTAACAGTGTAGTGCAGACCTGCACAACTTGGCAGTAGGAAGGGGCCGTAATTAAAATAGGCCAAACTTCTTCGGGCCGCAGATAGGTTTTAATTAACTAATTAATTAATAAGATTATGAATATTAATTCTGCCCTCCTTTTCCTTTGCCCGACCCTTTCCTCAGGAGAAATCTGAACAGCGGAGGAGCCTTGCCCATCCTTCTCCTCCTCCATCCAGACTCTCCTTGGGAGAAGGCTGAGCAACAGAGCAGACATGTGGGGTGAGCGTTTGCCCCTCTTCCTCCACCACTGCCCTCAGGAGAAAGGCAGAGGAGAAGCCTCGAGGGGCTGGCATTTGCCCATCCTCCTCCTCCTCCTCCTCCATCTGGACTTCTCCTCAGGAAAAAGCCAAGCAGCAGAGGAGCTTTGTAGGGTGAGCGTCCAGCCTTCTTCCTCCTCCTCCACATGGTCTTCTCTTCAGGAGAAGGCTGAGCAGCAGAGGAGCCTTGAAGTTGTTCTACATCTACATGGGCCTCCCAAAATCCTTTGGCGGGTGCATGCGCCCCCGGGCCATATGTTGTGCAGGCGTGGTGTAGTGTGATATTGTCCATTGTAGGAAGATCCTGTTAAGACATTTGAAACAGACAAAGCTGTTTGCGTATATATGTGTGAATGAAAACAGAAGTAGGAGGAAAAGGCAAAAATTTAGATCATGCTTGAGGATAATCTTAGAAATTCTGTTGCCTGGGCTTGATAATACTGCACTACTAGGGTTGCCATAACCCGGTGGCCCCCGTGCCATTCACGGTTTCGGGGAGCCCCTCCCGGTCCCGGTCCGGTTTGGGCCCCCACCCGTGACTTGTTCCCGGTTTGGGGGCCACTCCAGCCATTGCCGCTGCTGCTAACGCAGCTGCTGCGGCGCCAACCCACCTCCTCCTCCGGTTCCGCCTTCCTCCTCTTTCTCGGCGGGCGGCAGAAGCGCCGCCGCCACCGCGCCCCACTGGGAGGGCTTGCACGCCGCCCAGGCCCCAGCAGGGGCCAGGGGCAGCGTGCGCGCCTTCCCCACTTCCCTCCGTGCGCACGCGCGCCTGCCTTCCCTGCTTTGCTCATTGCGCGCGCGCCTGCCTTCCCTGCCTCCCTGCACGCACGCGCCTGCCTTTCCTGTTTCCCTCCGCGCGCGCGCGCGCACCTCCCTACAGAGGAGGAGGAGGAGCAAGGAGACGGAGGAAGGGTGCCTGAAACTTAGTCCAGGGGGCCAGGGAGAATTGGGGCGGAGGAGGCGGAGGAGGAAAGCTGAGTCAGTGGCCATTAGGTCTGCCTTGGTTTTTTGGGGTTTTAAAATTATTTTTAAATATATAAAATACTTATTTTATTTAATTTTTAAATTTTTATTATTGCTTTTTATTTTTTATTAATTTTTATTATTGCTTGTTTTTATTTTATTTTATTAATATTTATTATTGCTTGTTTTTATTTTATTTCATTAATATTTATTATTGCTTGTTTTTATTTTATTTCATTAATATTTATTATTGCTTGTTTTTATTTTATTTCATTAATTTTTATTATTGCTTGTTTTTATTTTATTTCATTAATTTTTATTATTGCTTGTTTTTATTTTATTTCATTAAATATTATTATTGCTTGTTTTTATTTTATTTCATTAATGTTATTATTGCTTGTTTTTATTTTATTTCATTAATTTTTATTATTGCTTGTTTTTATTTTATTTCATTAATGTTATTATTGCTTGTTTTTATTTTATTTCATTAATGTTATTATTGCTTGTTTTTATTTTATTTCATTAATTTTTATTATTGCTTGTTTTTATTTTATTTCATTAATGTTATTATTGCTT
>NC_056522.1:259062933-259071768 GCF_019175285.1 Sceloporus undulatus
GTTTTTATTTTATTTCATTAATTTTTATTTTTGCTTGTTTTTTATTTTATTACATTAATTTTTATTATCAAATATATACACCCCTGCCTTGTTTTTTATTTATTTTTAAATTATTTTTTATTATTAAATACAGGTATATGCAAGTGCATTTTTTGTGTATTTATGGTGCTTTGAATGCTAACAAGTCTGCCTTTCTTGGCCAATTATAGTGGTAGTGATGATGATGATGATGATGATGATGATGATGGTGATATTGATATCAACAAGCCTCTGAGGCACGGCCAATGTAACTTGCTGTGATTTTTACTAACTCATGCGCAGTGAAGAAAAAACACAGTCCCTTGCCCAAGTACCCACTTCTGAGAAGTACAGTTGAACCCGAGGGCAAGTCCATTTCTGCCATCTGTCTAGGAATAATGCCAAAATGTCCTCCATTTTGATCATGCCTAAAAACATGCATTTATATTAACATTTTTTAAAAAACCTCATTTTTGCGTGTCCTCCATTTTTATAAAAATGTGTCCTACATTTGAAAATGTTGCCCTACATTTGTCCTACATTTGTCCCAGTTTGGAGGTCCTCACCTATGGCAACCCTATGCACTACACTATTATAGTGCTATTATTCCACTTTTACTGCTATGGCTGCCTCCTGTGGAATCCTGGGATTTGCAGTTTAAGGAGGGGCATTTAGAATTCTCAGTCAGAGAGCTCTTTGGCCTCTCTGAACTACAAACCCCAGAATGCAAGAGGAGGCAGCCAGTGGAATCAAGGGGGAATAGCAGCACTATAACTGTGTAGTGCGGGATTGTCATTGTCAGGATTGGGAATCATGGAACCCTCCTGATTCTGTTGGAGTGCAATTTCCAGCATTCATCACCACTTCCTAGGCTGACTAGGGCTGCTGGGATTTGCAGTCCAATAATATCTGGAAAGTGGCATGATTTCCTCCCCTAATCTAGATACACTGGTCCCTCCACATTTGCAGGGGTTAGGGGTAAAGGACCCCCATGAATGTGGAAAAACTGCAAATAAAAAAGCTCTAATGTTTTTACCTAAGAGAACACCTCTAGGAATCTCCAAGGCCTCCAGTGCAATTCTATGGTCAACCTCTGCCAGAAGCTGATCATAGAATCACGCTGGAGGACATACAATGCCTAGAGAAGTGACTTCTCTAAGAACTTCTAAGTTCTCCAGCACAACTTTATGGTCAACTTCTGGCACAGTTGCTCTGGAGAATCTAGAGATTCTTAGAGAGAACATATTAATCAAAACTTCAAATAAGCAAATCCGCAAAAATCAAAGCTGCAAATGTGGAGGGCCAACTATACTTGTCTTGATCTTGTCAAATTGCGGGAGCGAATCAGAGCAGTCAATGCTCTGAATACAGTAATTAATTGTTGCCTTGGCCTTCTCCTGGAGTTAAACTAAGGCCTCATTCATACTCACATTTTTGCATCAAGGAGATCTGGGTCTCCTCAGCAATGCCAGACTGAATTGATCAGAGTCATAGTTCCCACTACTGTATGTTTACCCTGATCAAATTGCTCCTTGCCAGTCACACCGGCACCAGTGACCAGCAAGGAAGAAGATGAGGACGGAGGAAGAAGGGGAAGAAGGGGGAAGCTGCAGCAGCGGCAGTGAATGGGGCAAGGAGGAAGAAGAGGAGAAAGGAGGAAGAAGAGGGGAGCTGTGAGCGGAGGGAGGAGGATGTGGCAGCACAGATCTGCATCAGTAGTTCCCACTACCAAAGATCCGGATCCTTGGGGTGCAGGAAAAAAATTGCTAATTGACCCAGTGTCAAATGCACTGGGTCAGATGGGTTTTTTTGTGGCCCCCTTGCAAACTGCACCGAGTGCAGTCTGGGTTAATATAAACACCTATGAAATAACCAGGCATTTATCACACAGGAGGCAAAGCGCCTAAATCCCGTAGATAAACGAGGTTTAAATCCTGGGAAAATCCCACAAGAGCGGGATTGTTTTTAGACATGTCTTGTGAATGAAGCATTAACGTGACATTAATCCGTACAAAAAGCAGCAAAATTGTGCAGCTTTTTAACTTCAGAATTTTCCCAAAGTTAAAAAGCGGTGTGATTTTGCCACTTTTTGTGTGGGTTAGTGTGGCGTTAATGCTTAATTCGGGCAATGTCATCTGCGGGATTTCCCTGGGTTTAAACCCTGTTTATGAATGGGATTTGGGCACTTCCTTCCCATGTAATAAACTTCATAGTGTGAATGAAGCCTCGGATTTGTCATCTGAAAGGCAGAGATTTTTTCCCCCTTTGCTGGTCAATATAACTAATGGACGAGCAAGCAATATCCTTGCACTCATTCAGTCTTTCCTTAGTATATTCCACTGTTATGTGGTAATTTTCCTCATCAGAGTAATCAAGGCAAAGTTCAATTATGATTATTTTTGTAATTTTAGTGTAAACATATTGCTCTATATGTTATAGAGCTAATTGACTGTAGAAGTTTTAAAAGATTTTAATTATTTTTGTAATTTGATGCCTATAACCTGTATTTGGTTGTCATAAATAAACTGTATATGTCCTGTATATGTATATGTAATAAGTTGTTTCAATTTCAGTGATGGAAAAACAGCTCTTATTATATTAATCCCCTCCCATTTTCCACATTCATCTGACCTTATATTTTATAGTATTTTCTTTTAACTTCTAATGGTACATAGGTAGTTTGACTTAATTTGATTGAAGCCACTTTGAATCCCAATTTTTTTTTTGGTGGGGGGAAGTGGGGTACTATTACTATTATTAATAATAATAATTTGAATACTCAGAATATTTATTGCACCATGGGATCTTCCGTTTCCTGTGCAATAAGCAACTTTTGTGCTATCAATCCCAACAATGTCTTTAAGATGTCACAGCTGGATTCTTTGGCCCTGCATCTTCTGTCTCCTTCAACCCTTCTGCCCTCATAACTGTGGGCCTCTCCCTTTTGTCTTCTGCAGGGTTCTTCATGGGATTGTTAATAAAAAAGTGGAAGGGGCAATTTCTGCCTGTCTTTGCATATCCTGGAAAATAATAACCCATCAAACACGATATTCTACTGGCTTTTCCCTTTGCTCTGCAGATCCAAAAACAGGCAGAAGGGATGGTAGGGTTTGTGCTTCCAGAACACCCACATCATGTTGAGCTTATGGCTGAATCATTACAATTGGAACCTTTTGGGGGTTGTATATTAGGATAAGTGACAGGATGCTGGCTGAACTTGTCTGTCACGTATGACATTGGACAATCCAGCATTATGTCATTGGGACAAAATATATGGCAAAACCGTTGAATTGCCTACAGCTTGTCAGGTTTAAAACTGGAGTAAGGTTACAGCCACTTTTTAATTTGGCAAATTCCAGTTTAAAAAACAAAAAAACCCTAAACCCTAATCCTCCCCCTAACCCTGTCTCCAATCCTCCCCCCAATCATAAAACTTAATCAACCCTTAAAAAGAAATTAAACAACAAAAAATTTAAAACATTCCAATGCGAATACAATAAAATAGCGGGCAGTTTGTAACTAGAGATGAGTCTTCCTCTGGTGGGAAGGTACGAGGGCGGTGGTATCGCTTGGTTGCGATGTTAGTGTTAGTGTCGGTGAAGAGGGGAGGCAGTCTAATAAGTCTGGCCAAGTATTCCTTGCCTAAGAAGACTCTATGAAATTTATTGGGTTGCCATAAGTTGACAGATGAAGGTACATATACATACACAAGCAGCACATATACATACATATACTTTGTCCTAGTAATCACTGCTATTTACAGTGGTACCTCGGGTTACGAAATTAATTCGTTCCGCCGCCGCTTTCGTAACCCGAAAAGCCTTCGCAAGCCGAAAACCCATAGGCGCTAATGGGGAAAAGCCGCGATTTCGTGTGAAATAGCGCCGAAAAGCACCAAAAAAATTTTCGTAACCCGAAAAAACGTTCGTAACCCGGAACAGTTATTTCCTATGGGATTTTTTCGTATCCCGGAAATTTCGTAACGTGGGTATTTCGTATCCCGGGGTACCACTGTATTTATTTATTTCATTTATATCCTGTTTTTCTGCCAAATGAGACTCAAAGCAACTTACAATATAAATTAAAATGAAACAACTCAAACAATATAAATAATAATAATAATAATAATAATAATAATAATAATAAATTTTATTTGTATGTTCCCGTCTCTCCCAGATGAATCGAAGCGGGATTACAGTCGAGCAACAACAACAGTATACAAGAATAAAACATATCATATTCATAGTTAAGAACAGTTTAAAAATAAAACATCATCCTAAATAGAAGAGTGGGGTGAAGTCCTTACAAGAGATTGGGTGGGTGTATAACAGTTTTAAAAGTATCAAACTTTATTTATTTATTTATTTATTTAATATCCACCCTTTCCTCAATATAGGGACTCAAGGTGGCTAACAACAAATTTAAAACAATAAAAGTTAAAAACAATGTAAAAGTATTAAAAGTATTATATGTACAAGTTTTTAAAAATCCAATTTAAACACTACTTTTAAACCATTAAAACACTTGAAATACATATTGCATAATAAAAACAGCACAGCTAATTGCATATCCCTCTACCCTGGCCAATTAAGGCTGAAGGTCTGTTTAAACCAGAAGGCCTTTGCCAGCCAGTGAAAAGACAGCAGAGGTGGCAGATTTTACTACTTACTGTATTTTCTGGTGTATAAGACTACTTTTTAACCCAGGAAAATTTTCTCAAAAGTTGGGGGTTGTCTTATACGCCAGGTATCGTCTTATAGAGCAGGCGCTGAAACTTTCGAGCTGGACTGGAGAATCTGCAGTCACCGCATATGGTGGGGGGAGCTCAAAAACGGCCACGGCCGCATCCCCACTGTATGTGGTGACTGTATGAAAGCAGCAAGGATGGCACTGTACAAGTACGGTAGAAGAAAATCCACTCACAAGGATTCGTGGAAAGAAGTGACTTAATGCGGTCCTGATGACAAGGTGAGGGGGTGCCTCACTGGGAAGGTATAAATGAAGGGCGGAGCAAGCTGCAGGTGTCCAGGACGCCTGGGGTATGGAAAAAAGAGCTGTGTTTCTGTACTGCTCTGATAGTCTTGGAGACAGGGAGGGTTGGGCAGGCAGGGAGAGCTGACCAATCCAAGCAGGCTTTGTATACAAGTTTTCCTGCTAAGTATCTGCATGTCATAAGAATTTGAATTAAAATTACCATATTGAAATCAAATCTGATGGTTTTTTAAAATTTTATTTGGTGTGCGTTGGAAGAGGGGTAGTCTTATATGGTGAGCATATCCCAAACTCTATATTTTATCTGGAAATGTTGGGGGTCGTCTTATATGTCCAGTCTTATACGCCGGAAAATACGGTAACTATATTGCTTTAATGATACAGTGCAGAGTTGGAAAACAAATTGTGAATATGTAATAGTGATTGTTAACCCCTCATTAGTCTTCTTAACCACTTCAGTATTCCCAGAGTGGTTTTTAGAAACCTAATAATATGCATTTGTATTATTTCTACAGAACTGTTTGCTAGTATTGTGGTTTAAAATATAATTTTAATGACCTATTGCTGTTGTTTTCTGCCTTCAGAAGCCATTCTCTGTCTTCAGAAACACACAGCCGGCATATGCAGGCAGTTGGGGCAGAATGCAAAAAAGTAAAAGTGTAATACAGTACCTCCAATGGATATAAATATTTTAGTGCCTCACCAAAATGCAAATCCCAGGGTTCCACAGGATGTAGCCATGACAAATAAAGTGGAATCATAATGATTTATTTGTGCACTGTGAAAGGGCCCTCTATCTGAGTTGTCTACTTAAAATAAGAAGAGCCAATTCAAAATATGGAGCAATGAGAGTTCTATAGAAGAGAGATGAAGAACCCAGTTGTCATTTGCTTACATAAATAGTGATCTTGATAGGAGAAGGGGTTGTAGCGACTCATCATCTTCATGCTTTATGTCACAAGTTGGCCTCATCCAGCTTCCAGCCCTTGATTCCTTTCTGGGGCTTCCAAGCACTCTCAGAAACCCCAGATCCTAAAAAATCATTATCCCAAATGAATGAAAATCATCGAAACTGCCACAGAAAACATGATGTCTTGGGTCAATTGGACCCTCTAAACCCAGGTAAGCCTGCCACTTTCCAGACCAGAAGTGAAACCAGGTGTGATGTTATATCATTTTCAGTTTCGAAACATGCTGGTGAAAGCCCACGAGGGAGCACAGAGGCAAAAAAATGCTCCCTGTGGAATTGCCTATTTGTATTGTGGGATTATATGGGGCAAACTGAGGACTATTTTACAGCACACAATTATATAATTTTGATATAATTCTTCTGAGTCCTAGGATCTGTAGTTTCATGAACTATTTAGAATTGTTTGCTAGAGAGCTCTAATGTCTCACCAAATTACAAATCTCAGAACTAAATGAGATGCAGCCATGGCAATTAAGGTGATATCAAAGCGCTAGAATTGTGTAGTGTGAAAGACTTGAGGAGGAGGCTGGGAGAGGATACATGCATTCAGCATTCAGCAGCATTTTCCTATTATGTTACTTGCCAGAACATTTTAAAGGACCTTTTCATCCTACTGATTTACAAACCCAATGTTGTTCTCTCTCAGACCTTTTGCAGTGATCTGCCTCTGGCAACTAAGTAGATTATCACACTGCACTATTAAAATGTTGCTGGTCCACTTTAACTGCTCTGACTGCCTCCTAAAACTCTTGAGTTCAACCTTATATTTTAGGGATTACTGGTATAGAAAAATTATGATTAGTCAAAATGAGACTGAAGTTTATAACTTCAAAGTTATGGAACATTCTAGAGTATTACAGGGATTACACTAAGGATAGGTAATCCTGCCATTCAAACTCTGTTGCTAATCTGCTGTTCTTATCGCAAATTAAATTAACAGCTAATCAATTTGTTTAATTCAAAGTGAGACAGAATATTAACTGAAATACAGAAGAGATAATTTCCTCTGTGTATCAGAAATACGTTCTCGGTATCGGCAGATCAAGATATTACTGCAATTCTGTAATGCTGATGGGAGGAGATGGCAGCACTAGCTCAGTAAAAGGTCTCCTTATATTTTGGGGGCATTAAAAAAACATTTGCTGTAGAGTAAAACAGTACACATAACTAAACATCATGGGGCTATTTTCCACATGGCCAGGGAAGACAACCTGTGTCCTGGAATCCATTTTCAGCACTGGAGCTCTCTTACCCAAATTGTTATTTTTAAAACAGATGGAATACAGCCTTCTGGTTGGCTGCTCTCCAGCTCTGGAACTCTCTTCCTAGAGATGCTACGCTGGCATTTCCATAGTACCCTTCCAGAGGCAGGGCGAGAATTTTAACAGGCCTTTGGAATCTGCTCACGCACTGGGAAAAGGTTTTCACATATATATTAGATTTAAAAACATACACATTAAAACATACATACAAAATAAACAATCAGCATACAATTAGTCAAACATACAGTGCTCAAACGTTACACCGCGAATAGTTTCTCATTTCTCATTTCCTTACCCTTCTTAACTTCTTTCTTCTTCCCATCTATCTATCTTTAACCTTCCTTATCATTATCGTCTTCCTACCTTTACTCCTTCAACCACTCAATTTCTCTTATTCTCCTCCTCTTTCTCTTCCCTAAACTTCTAACCACCCTCTCCATTCTTTTAATACTGCCTTCTTCTATCCTTCTCATGTCAAACCTTCATTCACTTACTCTAACCATCTGCAACATTCTTAAACTTTCTTACAATCATCTTAACAGCTTCCACCTCCTTTAAGCACTGATTGCTTTGCTTCTTTTAGATCTGACTTTCTTCCACTAATTCCTTGTACCTTCATTTACGTTTCTACATTCTTTGACTATCTATAGTTATCACATGAGTTTATCTAATCCCAGTCCCTCGCAATGAAACTTAATTAGATCTACTTTTCCGGGTATGTATACAATCAATAACAAATTTATATTCCTTTCTCCTTGCATTGTATTATGCACTCCAGATCTTTTCTAAATACTTTGTCACTTTTTTCCATGTTTGGTTAACCTCGTTTGTTGTTTCTCCCCTTAATATTAGTGTTAATTTGTCCATCTCTATAGTCTCATATAATTTTATTAACCATTCTTTTTTATCGGAAATCTCTCCTGTCTTCCATTTTTGTGCTAAAGTTATTCTTGCCAATATG
Source organism: Sceloporus undulatus (assembly GCF_019175285.1). NCBI lineage: Eukaryota > Metazoa > Chordata > Lepidosauria > Squamata > Phrynosomatidae > Sceloporus > Sceloporus undulatus. The sequence continues at coordinate 259,071,137 of NC_056522.1, forward strand.
GTCGCGTAAAAGAGAATTTTACTGTATTCTTTCTCCATAGTATCATTAAACATATTCAGTAAATACACCTCAGGTTGTTTCTGCATTGTAATACCCAACATTTCTGATAATGAAGTATTTATCATATCCCAGTATCTTTCTATCTCTTTACACAACCACCAGCAGTGAAAGAAGGGGCCTGGTTCCTTTTTGCATTTCCAAGAAAGATTGCATTTGTTTATATAAATTTTGGAAATTTTCTCAGGTGTTAAGTACCATCGAAAATATGTCTTGTAATAATTTTCTCTCATTCTTTGCGACACTGAGTATTTAGTGACGTTATGCCATGATTTCTCCCATTTTACCAATTCCAAATTATGACCAATATTTTTTGCCCATTTTATCATCACATCCTTGACCACTTCTGTTTCCAAACTTTCTTTCAACAAAATCTTATCAAGTTTTCCAATTATCCCTTTTGCATCTGAAGTAATGATCTTAAAAAATTGTAGTTCTTTGTCTCTATCCATAAAACCTGAGTTTTTCTTATCCATTTGATATCTTTCCAAAATTTGCCTGTAAGGGAACCAATTAATTATATGATCTTCTTTTGCCAATTCATCCTGAGATTTTAATTTCACCCCCCCCCCCCC
>NC_056522.1:259071868-259095198 GCF_019175285.1 Sceloporus undulatus
TCTTAGGTAATTTACCTTGATTGTCCTTGATTTTCTTATTTGAAGCTTGATCTAATTTAGAATCGATCACCCCATTAAAATCCTCTTCCTCCGCGTGACCCCTCACCCTCTTCAATAAGGTCTTAAATGTAAGCCTATTTTCATCTTGTATCATCTCTCTTCTCTGAAAGGCCTCTTGCAGCAAAACCCAGTTAGGGAAAAATATGACTAATAAAACCATAATTTTTTTGAGAAAAATTATAAAATACTGTGGAATGAAATTAAGAAAGACATGGGGAGATGCAGCAGAACAAAATTATCATTTTTAGGCAGAATTTCAGCTGTTAAAATGTTATTACTCCCAAAATTAATTGTTCGGTTTCAAATGATTCCAATCCTAATTTCAAGGAAAACTTTCAAAAATTGGCACAAAGAAATCTCATCTTTTATATGGGAAAGGAAAAAACCCTGAATTCGGCTAAAAATCCTTCAAGACTTGAAACAGAGAGGTGGTTTAGGGATACCAGATTTAGAACTGTATTATGACACTTGTTGTTTAGTTTGGTTGAGGGAATGGATAATACTTAAAGATAACTGTTTATTAGCACTGGAAGGAGAAGGACTGCGTTTCGGATGGCACGCTTATATTGTATACGAAAAAGAGAAATCTAACAAAGATTTTAATAATCATTGCATTAGGAGGTCCCTATTTGATGTATGGAAAAGATATAAGAAAAGAATTATGATTAAATTACCTAACTGGGTTTTGCTGCAAGAGGCCTTTCAGAGAAGAGAGATGATACAAGATGAAAATAGGCTTACATTTAAGACCTTATTGAAGAGGGTGAGGGGTCACGCGGAGGAAGAGGATTTTAATGGGGTGATCGATTCTAAATTAGATCAAGCTTCAAATAAGAAAATCAAGGACAATCAAGGTAAATTACCTAAGAAATTTTTTAAGCTGATAGAAAACCTCTCTTTGATTGAGACTTGGAGACATTTGTATAATGAAGAAAAGAGTTTTACCTTTTACTCAGAGAGACATCAATCCTTATCAAGGACTGATTTTTTTTTTGGTCTCCAACTCATTGATTAAAGAAGTTGATGTGATGACAACTTTAAATAGAGAAATATCTGATCACAACCCGATATTATTAAATTTAAAAGATCCACCTAAGAAATACTTTTGGAAATTAAATGAAGAACTATTAAAAAATGAAGAGGTAATAAATAAAGGGAAAGATATGATAAAGCTATTTTTTGAGGAGAACTTTGACAAGGAGGTAGATACAGCAATAGTTTGGGATGCGGCGACAGCTACAATAAGGGTTTTTTTTACCCAACAAAATATAATTTGCCAGAAAAAGAAGAAACAAAAAATAAATGTACTGAACAATTTATTGAAGGATAAAGAGGAAGAATTAAAAAATAAACCTAATAATAAAACAGTCCAAAAAGAAATAAAAGTTTTGAAGAAACAATTAGAAATTGAAGCAATTAGTGAATTGGAAAAAAATTTAAAGACTGTAAAACAAAATAATTTTGAACATGCCAATAAAACAGGAAAGTGGTTAGCATACAAACTAAGGAAAGAGAAGGAGAAAAACTCAATTAACAAAATAAAAATGGGAGATCAGATTATAACTCAGCAGAAAGAGATAGAGGAGGTTTTTTTTTGGAATATTATAAGAAACTGTATGCAAAACAAAAGGAAGAGGGGGAAAGAGATTGAAGAGTTCTTGGCCAATAGTAAAATTCAAGTTTTATCGGAAGAACAGCAGGAAAGGCTAAATCAGTTGATTACAAAAGAGGAAGTTTGGGAAGCAATAAAGCAATGCAAAGTAGGCAAAGCCCCAGGAAATGATGGTCTTATAGGCTTATTTTATAAACATTTATTGAGGTAATTGGGGAACCCTTACAGAGAGTGATGAATGATGCCCTAAAAGGAAACATTCCTGAATCATGGAAACAAGCGGAGATTATCCTTATCAAAAAAGAAGGGAAAGACCTACAAGATCCGGCTAATTATAGACCAATTTCCCTCTTAAACAACGATTATAAAATATTTGTATCAATTTTGTTGAGGTGTCTAAAAGATTACCTAAGCAAAACAACAGATGAAGAACAAAGAGGCTTCTTGCCAAATAGGCGTATAAGAGAGAATTTAAGAATTGTATTAAATATATTAGAGTACTACGAAAAGCATAATGAGAAAAAATTAGGTTTATTCTTCTTAGATTTCGAAAAAGCTTTTGACTCTGTAAATTGGGATGTGCTAATTGAATTATTAAAAAAAATCAAAATAGGAGGAAACTTTATTAACTGGATGGGAAAAATTTATAAGAATCGAAAACCTCTATTGAGAATTAATGGGGAAAGAACTAAATCTATAGATATTCAAAGAGGAACACGGCAAGGCTGTCCACTTTCACCATTGTTATTCTTGTTAGTTATAGAACTTCTTATAAAAGAAATTAGATTGAATGCTAATTTGAAAGGTACAAAAATTAAGAAACATGAATACAAAATTAGAGCCTTCGCGGACGATGTAATTATAATACTGGAAGATCCTATGGAAAATGTTGTAATCCTTCTGGAAATATTAGATTTGTTTGGTAAAATCATGGGATGTAAAATGAACAAGGATAAATCAACTGTCTTGACCAAAAATATAAAAAATAATGAAGAGAAGGAACTAGAAAAAAATTGGGAATAAAGGTAGAGAAAAAATTAAATACTTAGGAATCCAAATTACTAAGAGATCTATAAAATTATTTGAGAATAACTATAAGAAACTTTGGTCCAAAATAAGAGAAGATTTGATTAATTGGAATAAGCTTAATTTGTTGTTATTGGGGAGAATATCAGTTCTTAAAATGAATGTTCTACCGAGATTGTTATATTTATTTCAAACGATCCCAATTATTATTTCAGATAAACCATTCAAAGATTAGCACAATGATATAGCTCAATTTATATGGAGGGGAAGAAAACCAAGAATTAAGTTAAAAAATTTGCAAGATTCTAGGGAAAGAGGTGGTCTTGATTTCCCAAACTTAAAATTATATTTTGAGGCATGCACGTTATTGTGGGTTAAGGATTGAGTTACTTTAGAGAATGAAAAGCTATTGAAACTGGAAGGGGAAGGCTTGAATTTTGGTTGGCATGCTTATTTGGCATATGGAAAAACCCAGCAAAATAAAAATTTTATGGATCATTGCATTAGGAAGCCCTGTTAAAAATTTGGAACCGCTATAAAGAAAGAACTCTACCAAAATTGAATGGTTGGATCTCCCCTCACGAAGCCTTTTTTAGAAAGGAAATGACTAAAGATACAGAATGGTATAACTATAATGATTTGATAGAATTTCGGAACGGAAATTGGGAAATCAAAACAAGAGAAAAATTAATGGAAGAAGGATAGAAAGGAACTTGGCTCATATACAGACAGATCTATGAAAGATTCAGGTTAGACCAAAAGAACATATGGATTTGTAAGAAAGGGGGACGATTCCCATTTAGGAAAGATTTTGGTTCTTGAAGAAAATAAATTAATTGGCAAAATTTTTAAAACATTATTACAGTGTAATACAGAAGAGGAGGTGGTAAAACACCAGATGATTAAATGGGCAAGCAATGTCGGACACCCTATTTTGTTATCACAATGGGAAAGAGTCTGGAAAAATGGATTTAGATACAGTATACATCTTCTCAAAACCTGAGAGAAAATTTTTACAAAATGTTTTATCAGTGGTATCTTTCACCAGATAAGCTAGCGAAGATTTATAAAACCAAAGGAAATATGTATTGGAAATGTAAAAATGAAATTGGTACTTTTTACCACTGCTGGTGGACGTGCGAATGGACTAAAAAATTTTGGTTAATGATAAACGATCTCATCAGTGAAATTTTAAATATCAAATTACATTTAAAACCAGAATTCTACCTTCTGGGTATATTTGGAGACGAAATCACCCCTAAGTATGGAAAAATTGTTTTTTATATGATATCTCTCGCCCAGGTATGTTTTGCTCAAAAGTGGAAATGTAATGATATCCCAACAAAGGAGGACTGGTTGATAAAATTATACGATGGAATGGAAATGGATAGATTAACCCAGACATTAAGGAATGAAGCTAAAGGAAAATTAACAGAAGATTGGAGCGTTGTCATCAAATTTTTGAAAGAGAATTTAGGTAAAATACCAGTTATTAATATAGCTTGATATGGTAAATTAGAAGCCATCCTTTCTTTTTGTGCAGTTTTCTGAAAGTCAACTAATCAAAGTTAGATCATATTGGTAAGAAGGAAGTCAATTAGCATGTAGGAATGAAGAGAGAAGAAGAGTGGAAGATAAGAAGAGAGAAATCAGAAGTTTAGAAATTTAGTTTAGAAAGAGTTTAGAATAAGGGAAGTAGTGTTTTAATGAAGAAAAGGGGATTTTGATGGTTAGAAGGAAGGAGAGAAATATTTAGATTAGTTACGTAAGCTACAGCTGTTAGGTAGATAGATATTTAGATAGGTAGAATGGGGATATGTATGAGTATATATCGTAAATTTATAAAAGGTTATTTCTCTTACGTATTATGGTTTATGTTAATGCATAAAAGGGTAGGTATGAATGATGTATGTATGATTATGTATTTTGTATTGTTTTAATTTTTACTAATAACATTTAAAAAAAGAGAAATAACTCATTTTCCTTTAGAAGCTCTACTGTGATGTTTGCTATTTCAAATACCAGTTGAAAAATGTACTGCTGAGAAATGGTTCTCTGTGAAGGCATTTTATTGAGATCACCATGCCAGGACATGCCAAGGTAAAAGATTCCTTTGTATGGATATTCTCAAAAAGTGTGTAAGTTTAAATAATACAAACACTAATATTGCCCTGCCCAGTAACATATAGTAAGATTCTATGATAACCCATTAGATGTAAACAATTGGTTTATTGCTTTAGATGCTATCATCCACTCAGGTTTCTACTCGTCTATTACATTTAAATTGTCCTATGCTCTGTCATGGTTTCTACCTCTGTATGTTGCAATGTATGAAATTATAATGAGAACTTACATTTTGAAATAAGATGTAGGAGTTAGAAACAAAGAAGGTGGTGTGCAATAGCTGAGTAAGATTCTTTTGGCTATTTCTTCTCTTTGTATGTGCATTTGAACCTGGAGGGTGGGATTCTGCTAGTTGAGAGCCATCTTGGGTCAGAGACGCTGTCCTACTCTACCATTTTCGGGATGGTGAATTGGAAGCTTGGCTTGGAAAGACTCCACTCAGAGCATAAAAAGATCAGGCTTCACTGAGTCCTTGGACAACTCTGTGCATGGAAATTGCATTTGGGAAAGCTGGGCAATATGGAACCAAAGTTTTTCTAGATATACCACAGATTTATGGGCATTTCCAAAACCTCATGGAACTTATTAGGTTCATGCCATGTATAGTTTTCCTGAATGCACCTCCCTCTTTTCATTGGTGATGTGAAATGGAACATGGAGAGAGGTGTGTATATATAGTGTGAGGTTGTTTTTTTTTTTAAAAAAATAACAAGACATTTTCTTAAATTATACACACCTGAAAGCTAGCTTCTGAGCCCAGCTGAGAATCATAACCATACCTACTGAAATGTGAAATGATGCTTCTCAGCTTCATTCCAAATTTTTTTGCTTTAGAAGGGCAAACATGGATTCAGAACTCACACATGAATTTGTTTTCGTTTCTTTGGAGTAATATCAAATTCAAATGGCACCTCCACAGGCACTCAGATATAGATTACAGTGCAGGTCTAAAATCTGCTGAATGTGTACATTCACATGTAACCTCAGTTATGCAGTGATGCTGTGGCAAATTTTGAAATATAGATGTTCATCTTGAGAGCCCTCATATGGAGTCTGTTACATGTATGTATGCAGGCATACAAGAGCCAGTATAGTGTAATGGTTTGAATGTTGAACTAGGATGGTGGGAGACCAGGGTTCAAACCCCACTCATCCATGGAAACCCACTGAGTCACCTTGGGCAAGTCACACTCTCTCAGCCTCAGACAAAGGCAAGAGCAAACCCCGTCTTAACTAATTTTGCTGAGTAAACTCTGTGATACTAGGCATCTCAGGGATGCCATAAGTCAGAAATAACTTGAAGGCACACAACTAACTAAATAAATACACACATAATATTTAGTGTATTAGATTGAGCAGATAGCCACAGAAGATCTGGCAAACAACAATGCAGTGATTAGCACACTGAACTTTAGACAGAAAGAGAAAGGGTTGCATGAAAAAAAAAAAAAAACAACTTGTTCTCAAACACCAGAGAGCCAGCATTATGTAGTGGTTTGAACATTGAATTACAGTTCTGGAGACAAGGCCTCAAATCCTTGCTTGGCCATGTAAACCTACTGGGTGACCTTGGGCAAGTTACATTCTCTCAGCTTCAGAGGAAGGTAAGGGCAAACCTCCTCTGAAGAAACTTGCCAAGAAAACCCTGTGATAGGTTTGCCTTAGGGTCACCATAAGTTGGAAATGACTTGAAGAGATGCAACATAAACCCCAAACACTATCAGGCTACCAGCTCAAGAAATTCCAGAAGTTTCTTTTTCCAGCACCAGGGAGAGAGAAAAAATACCTTAGGTGCTTATTACATGAGCAGTTGTGTGGGATGAATCCTGTCTTTGATCAGGGCTTATCTCATGATGCTGTGGTTAACCTGGTGTTGCTCCAGTAGAAGATCTTTGGAGAAGCACTTCTTTTTTGACTGAAAATAATCCTTTAATAACCTCCTGCACTACTATCATTTAGCTACTATTTCTGGTATGAATGACTCATTCATGACAATATTGAGTGATCAGGTGATGCGGTTTGGATGTGGTCCACTTGCCCCTCCCTAGGATTCCCCTCAGTCTAACTACTGGTTGTTACATGAGGCTGACACTGGTTGTTGCCACAGTTTAGGAGGATTCACACCAAAAAACAAAACAAACAAACAAAAAAACCCTCTGTGATCTTTCCCTTCCTTCCTTCCTTGTCTGTTGGTACATTTTTAAAAAACAAAACAAAACAAGGAATAGTGGAACAGCAAGATACCGCCATCAGGTATGTTTACATTATCACAATACTAACAGGGTAACAGCTTGAATGTACAAATCCTACCTTGAGTTCCTTGGCCAACTAGCAAAAACAGATAGATATTGGAATGCCACAATACTGCAATGGTGACATAGATAGATAGATAAGAGGGAAAATATTAAGAAATAAAGGAAGCTTATGTGGCATGCATGGAGGTGTAGATGGGGCTTCAAATGAGAGTACTTAGGAGATGCGTTATGGATGAAGTATTGCTATTACCCAATCCTAGGGGCCATTTGGACTATTTTTTACCCCAGATCAGAACCCGGATTAACCACAGGAAGTTCATATTCGCCCCGAATTTCTCACAAGCAAATCCGAGGCTTTCACATCAGTTGAGGGGCAAGTGCCCCTTAGTGCGGGTCATTTGGAAGCAGAGTAAAAGCTGTATCTTTTTTTTAAAGAGGGTCTGGCGAATATGAACTTGTCCCTGATCATGATCAGGTCACATTCAGGGGAGGGATTTAGGCTAGAGGGAGGGCAGAGGGCAGAACATGCCTCCCCTTCATCGGGGCGAATAAGGAGGAGGAGAATTTAGGAGCAGGGTGAAGGGTGCCATGGAGGGCAGCATCAGGAGTGAAGGAAGAGGAGGAGAATGAAGGATGTAGGAGGCAGGGGGCCATGGAGGGCAGCATCGGAGTGGAGGAGGAGGAGGAGGATGGAGGATGAAGGACGCAGGGGGCCATGGAGGGCAGCATTGGAGCGGATGAGGAGGAGGATGGAGGATGAAGGACGCAGGGGGCCATGGAGGGCAGCATTGGAGCGAAGGGGGAGGAGGAGGTAGGAGGAAGGATGAAGGATGCATGGGGCCATGGTGGACAGTATCGGAAGGAGGAGGAGGAGGAGAAGAAGGAAGGAGCCGAAGAAAGGGTCAATTCAGAGCAGGTCAGAGGGAGGGCAGGGAACGGAGCAAGCCTCCGCTCTCGTAGGCAGCTTCCTCTCTCTTTTTATTATTGTTTTTATTTTTGACAAACTATGTGCATGCTTTGTGCTACAGGTAGATACATATATAGATAGAATGTGTGTCTGCTTGTGTTACTTTCCCTTTCATTTTCTTGCTCTCAGCACGGCACTTTGCAAAAGGCTTTTTTTTCTAAATTATTTTTTATATGTGAATTCTACAATGTGAATGTTACAAATGTTTTTCTTTCAATTTGCCAAATTGATACAGAATGCTTTTGCTACTATATGTGTCTGTAAGGAATTCTGGGGTGGCTGAGGGAGAGTAAAGGATGCAGAGATGGCATTTGGGGTGAGGAATTAATTATTCTTATTAATATTGTTATTGTATGTGTATGAGGCATTCTGGGGTGGCAAGGAGGGAGGATGCAGAAATGGCATTAGATTGCATTTTGGGGTTGAAAAGTGGAGGCAGGGGAAGATCCATAATCTGTAGTGACCCAAATACACACAACACACACACACACCTGGAGGTTTTTAAATTTGACAAAATACGTGCACACTCCCGCCTGGTTTTTTTTAAAAAGGCGGGGGGGGGGAGCACACATCCGATTGCCCAATGGCTGCCGGAAATGTCACCCTGACGAAAGCAGAACTGACTTTGATTGACAGCAAAGGCGCCTTCATTTTAAATTGGTTCCACAAATGTGAACTCTCCAGAAGAGCTGCAAGGGCATTCAGGGCTTAATTACCCTGGTTGAGGTAAATTTTTAGTGGGCAGTCGCTTCCAGAGAGATTTGGGAGGGGGGGACCCGATTCTGCCCAGTTCCATCCAGCGCCAATAGGTGAGTCTGAATGGGGCCCTAGCTTCCTGTCTTTGTGTTTGTTTGTTTGTTTTAAAAAAATGTATGAAAGAGTTCTTTTCTCTTTTTTTCTCTTCCCTCTTTTTTTCTTCCTTTTTCTTCCTTTTTCTTCTTATATTTGCTGATTTTTCTTCTTTCTCCTCCCGCTCTCTTTATATGATCTGATTATATTATGGACAATGCTTCAATTATTTCTTTTAAATAAATAAAAGGGGGGGGGGGGGAAAAAAAAATGGTATGAAAGAGTGTATGCACAACATTCATTGACCATCCACAAATATGGCAACAAAGGTGGGGGTTGAAGCTACCTTCAGAAGCAGAGTGTGAAAAGACAAGTGTGGAAATCAAGACTATTGAACTGACATTGCATAGCATTGTACTGATGCTGTAAAAGGTAGCATTTATCCTGTTAATAACTTTCCATGTGGTGTGGGGTTGTGCAATAAACACCTCACAGTCACCAAAATAGTAATTTTAGTAGTTTTAATCACCAGGTGCAAGCTCTTTGTATACTAAATAGGTCTTAATTGCCCCTCTGCTTATACTTAGCATTACAATGAAGAAACCTCAGAACATTGTGCTGTTGCCAGAAAAAAAAAAAAATCTTCTTTCTCACTACTATGAAGATTGCTGCTGATTTCAGAGGAAACCAGAAGTGGTAAGGTTAGAGTAGAAGATTATAAACATCATTCCTACTAAACAAAACATCACAGGTACCTTTTTACACTGCACAGTGATTGCATCCAGTAGAACTGTAAGATTTACAGTTTGGGGAAGAATACTTAAAATTCTGAGTCAGAGCTTCAGTAGTTCATCAAACTACAAACCCCAGAACTCCATAGGAAATATGGCCATTAAGTGGAATCAAAATGCTATGATGTTGTGTAAAAGGTCTCATGATGCTTCAATACTGCACTTCCTGCACCACTACACCATGGCTGACATATAAATGCTGTACAACTCTAGATACATTTTAAGAATACAGTCGGCCCTTCTTATACGTGGATTTGCCATGCGCGGATTTGAGCATACGCGCATGGCAAATCCGGAAGTTGTCCCTAATGCGCGCCGCCATTGGGGACAACCTCCCTCCCTCCCTCCCTTTTTCACCGGTGCCGCGTCGCTGCTGCCGCTGCCACCGCCTCAGCCATAGCAGGGGGAAGGCCGGGTGGGGGTTTTGGAGGCAAAGAAGCCTCCAGCCTGCCACCCGGCCCTTCTGTGGTGGCGGCGGCGGCAGCGGAGGACCAGTGGCAGAGGCCTCTTCGGCTTCCTCTCCGCCACCGCCGCCGCCGCCAGCACCTCTGTGCAAGGGCCGGGTGGTGGGCTGGAGGCCTCTTGGCCTCCAGTCCACCACCTGCCCCTTGCATAGAGGTGCTGGTGACGGGCGTGGCGGAGAGGAGGCCGAAGAGGCCCCCAGGCACTCGTCCTCCTCCTCTCCGCTGCATTGCCGGGGGAAAGGCCGGATGCTGCTCCTGAGGAGCAGCACCCGGCCTTTCCCCCGGCATTGGTGCGGCGGAGAGGAGGCCTCTGGCACTGGTCCTCCAGCGCAGAGGCCGCCTCTCCGCAGCTACATTCACGGGAAGGCTGGGCGATGCTCCTGGAGGCCTCCAGGAGCAGCGCCCAGCCTTCCCCCGGCAGCTGTGGCGGCGGGAGGAGCCTCTGGTGCTGGTCCTCCAGCGCCAGAGGCCCCCTCTCCTCAGCCACAGCTGCCTGGGGAGAGGCCGGTGCTGCTCCTGGGGCTCCAGGGCAGACATCCGGCCTTTCCCCCGGCAGCTGTGGGCGGCGGAGAGGAGGAGGAGGAGGAGGAGGACGCGCCTTTTGTGCTATAACTTTTTCTTGAGGGGGAAATCATTATACAGTGTACCTCGGGATAGACATTACCCGCTTACGAATTTTTCGCGGATACGAATAAATCCCATAGGGATTTATTGTTTCGGGTTACGAACGTTTTTTCGGGTACGAAAAACGCCGGCGCTGTTTAAATGGAGCCGCGGCAGAGCCGCGGTTTTTTCCCCATTAGCGCCTATGGCAATTCGGGTTACGAAGGTTTTCGGGTTACGAAATTAGCCGGCGACGAATTAATTTCGTAACCCGAGGGAGCTATAATGCTTATCTATGAACAATGTTTTCACCCATCTACCCATCCCATTTATTCATTATGATATGATTTAACTCCTCACTCTACTGCACCCACAGATGCACACCCAGTAAAAAGCACAATTGCTTCCCTTACATTCAAATAAGGAGAAAGGCCATAATTAACCCACCAGCGCTGAGGATGCGGAGGAGCACCAGAGCAACAAGGGCTCAAGGAACAATGTGGAAGAGAAGAGGGAGGGGAAAGTCCACCTCCATGCCCCCCCCAGCCCTGAGGACACAGAGGCAGCACCAGAGCCGGGCCACGAGGGTCAGGGGAATTTCAAGGAGAAGCCTGGAGACAGCTGAGGAACTAAAGGAGGGAGGACATGAAGGGGGGGAAAGGGATTACATAGAGAGGCAAACAGCTACTGGGCAGAAGCATTGGTGGTGGTGACACTGATGTTCAGAGAATAGCAGTGACCCCATAGCTAACACTCGTTAGTAATGTGCACAGGGAAGTTAAGGTCCTTGTGTAGCCCCCTCCCCTAGAAAACCCTATGATGAAACATTGCAACACAGGCAGGACCAGAACACAAGTAGAGTGAGAGGAAAAACAGAGGAAATCCCACTTGCCAGACAGTCCAATGGCATAGAAAAATCCAAAAGATAGAGAGACAAGTTGCAGACCTGCTCAAAAAGCCAAATGCTATCCGAAGCAGTACCACACATACAATTGGGATGTGAAATGTGAGAAGCAAGAGCCAAGGGAAGCTAGACGCAGTAAAAATGGAAATGGAATGCATAAACAGCAGTACTAGGAGTATGTGAGCGAAAATGGACAGAAATGGGTCGTTTTGTATAGTTACACAGTGTTTTATTTAGGGATTAAAAAGACACATAGAAACAGGGTGGCCTTCATACTAAGGAGAGATGTGGCAAAAGCAGTCAAAGAATAAAATGCAAAATCAGACCAAATCATTTCAATAAGACTCCATGGTAAACCTATGAATGTCACCATAATCCAACCACAGAGGCAGAAGAGGAAGAAATTGAGAGATTTTACGAAGGAGTCCAGGAAGAAATTGACAACATACCATCACACATCTAATAGTCCTGATGAGAAATTTGTATCTAGGACAAGAGGCTACTGTCAGAACAGAACACAGAGAAACAGAATGGTTCCCAATTGGCAAAGGGGTCAGGCAAGGCTGCATCCTTTCATGCTACCTATTTAACATGTATGCAGGACATATTATACAAAAGACAGGACTGGACACAGAAGGAGGAGTGAAGCCTTGCCTGACCCCTTTGCCAAGCATTTGAGAATTCCTGGAGAACAGGAGTAGTCCCAGCAGACTGGAGGAGGGCAAACGTTGTCCCCATCTTCAAAAAGGGGGGAAATGAGGACTCTAACAGTTATCACCCAGTTAATCTGACACCAATATTAGGAAGGATTCTAGAGCAGATCATTAAACAGAGAGTCTGTGAACATTTAGAAGGGAATGCCATAGTCACAAAAAGTCAGCATGGGTTTCTCACAAACAAGTCATGCCAGACTAAATCTGATCTCTCTCTCTCTCTCTCTCAAGGAAGAAAGTGCAAAGGCAGGCTTGTTGTTGAATATAAAGAAAATAAAAATAATGACCACGGAGAATTTACAGAAATTTAACTTAGACAATGAAGAAATAGAAGTAGTAAAAGTTCTCAAACCTGGGATCACACATCGATCAGAGCGGGGACTGCAGTAAAAAAATCAGAAGAAGACTAAGGCGGGATACAGACGGGCAGGGGAAGACGTCTTGGAGGTGTATTCTGCTGAATACGGAGCCTCCAGACCGCCCGCCCTGGGGGCGTGGCTAAGGTGTATGGGGCTTCCACATGGGGGGCAGTGAAGACGCCTCACCTGGGGCCGTTTCTGACCCGCAGTTTCCATACCGCCGCCTCGGAGGACGCCGCAAAGAGAGAGGCAGCTTCCTCACGGGCAGCCAAAAACGGGGCTTTTTTTCTTTCGCCGGCTGGCGGATGCGCCGCTGCGCAGCTGCGATGCTCAGCACCGGCGGCAGAAAGCATATGTGCACATTTAAAGCACCCAAGCCCCTTTAAACTTTTTCCACCGCCCTGGCCAAGAACAAAGGTGGTCTCCTGCCAGCTGGTGATCAGCTGGTGTTGGCATCTTTGTCCGCTTGCACGTTGCCAATGTCACCAGCATCATGGATGCCTCCTCTCCTTTGGTCCCCACGCTCTTGCTGAATCTGCAATGCACAGCCACAGCTGTCGCCGCTGCCACCGCTGTCCCCCTGCCATCCCCCATCACCTCCCTTGTACATATGTAAATATTTAAAGTACATGCAGCTCTAGGGTTAGGGTTAGGGTTAGAAGTCTTAAAATGCGCTGCAGCTGTGCTGCAGCTTCGACACCAGCATGGCAGCTGACGCTGCAATTAAAGCCTGACTGCAAACTGCGCATGTTCCAGGACCCCGACTCATTATGCGACGCAGAAGACACGGAGCTTTTAAATGGGCAACTTAAATTAGCGGCGTAGCAATTCTGGCGTACCGGTGCAGCAGCTTACAGATGGAGATGCGCAGCTGCGCACTATATAGAAAAGAAGCGGGGAAAAGCAGCACCTTTTTAATGCCGCTTCTTCCCGCTTGGGGCGTGCGGGCGGCGTGTTCATGGCGGCATTCAGGTAAGGGCCGTCTGAAGGCTCTACCTTCATGACGTCATGAACACACCCCTTTTTGCCTGTCTGTAACCCGCCTAAGAATGGTGAGGGTGGCTATGAAAGAACTAGAAAAGATCCTAAAATGTAAAGCTCTACAACTGAGCACGGCAATTGTATTCCATTGTATTTCCTGTTAACCATGTATGGATGCAAGAGCTGGACAGTTAAGAAAGTGGATAGGAGGAAAATCAATTCATTTGAGATGTGATGGTGGATAAGAATGCTGAGGATACCATGGATAGCCAAAAAGTCAAAACAAATGGGTCCTAAAACAGATCAATCTAGAAATCTCTCTGGAAGCCAAGATGACTAAACTGAGGGATATTGTACTTTGGATGAGAAGGCACAACTCATTGCAAAAAAATAATAAAATAAAATAACGCTGGGAAAGGTGGAGGGAAGCAGAAAGAGAGGAAGGCCGCTTACTAGATGGATGGACTCTATAGAAGAAGTCATGGCTATGAATTTGCAGGAACTGAGCAGGGCAGTGGAAAACAAGGGAGTCTTGGACATGTCTCATCTAAAAGGTCACCGTGGGTTGAGTTCAACTCAGGGGTAGTTAACAACAACAACAAAATTGGACACAAAAGTGTTTAGCTTTATTTAAGCTAATCTAGCCAAAACTAAACACTAAAAAATTAAATATATATTCAAATTTTATCTACACATTTCCCTTCTTAGAACCTTGGAGGGGGGGCTACAATGCTACACAAAACAGTAGTTAAAATCACACACTACAAATAAGTAAAATTCCAAATATCTAAAAGAATAAATTACATCTTTCTGCTAAATAGAAATAACCCCCACAAATATGCAGCAGGATGTATAAGTGAAACACTTGATTCTTTCCTGAAAGCTTATACAAATACTTTTTTTTTTTTTTAATGTTTTCTGAAAGGGAAGAGTATGTGAACAAATTGATCCCTAATGGAAGGAAGTTTCAAAACTGTAATACCACAGCTTTGCTCTGTTTGATAGTCCTACAGGCTATGTTGTGCTAGGATGCCCGAAAGAGAGTCTCCCTGCCTTGATTTAAATCACAGGTAAATTGGTATTGGTGAAGCAGTCGTCTAATGTTCTAGTTGTATTTCCATTTCTTATCCTCATTATCTAACGTCCTGTTCATGTGAGTATTTCTCAGCTCCCACCTAGTTCCCATGAAAGTTATGTAAGGTGAAGTGTTGCAATATTTGAGTGATCTGCTAAAGAGAAGTATGTTTGTGCATGTGTTAACCAAATCCCTTATAAGCACTGCATTTTTACACGCTTTTACCTGTTTTACTGTGCAGAAGCTGGTTCAAGAATGTAACAAGATCTGTGAGCTATATACAGTGTGAATCTTTTGCTGGGAAATTTTGGTTAAAAGACATTTGAGAATGATTGATCATGAAAAAACATAGTTCCTCAATATGGGAGAAAAACACCATACAAAGATTTCTAATTCTAATATAAAAGCTGGTTGAACACAGAACAACTTCTAATCTAAAGGGCATCAAACCTATCTGTATATGTGCAAAATTGTCCTGAATTCATGTCAGGTGGTCCTTCTGTTTCCTGCTCTAAACTGAAAACACCCATGTCTTTGGTAGGGATAGAACATCCCTTCTGCCTAGATGAAGTCGTCTTTCATCTGGACTATAGGACTGTCTACTCACTGCAGATTTTCAATAGGACTTGATTTTGAAGAAGACTTGGCAAAGGTAGTCTTGAGCTTTTCCATCGTTAAGTTATTGTTGTCACTTCCTGAAGACAGTGGGAAAATGCTGATAGTTGTGGGAACAGGATGTTTTTGTTTTCTTCAGAGTCTGTGGTCCTATATGTGTGTAGCTTCAAGTGAAGGGTAATTTGTATTTGTTTTGGCTACAAGATGTCTCCAGATTTGTCCTTTTACAATATGCATCGTGTATGAAACTAGCTGTGTCACATCCACACTTCCGGATGGAACCTATTAAGAACCACCTCATAATTTCAAGCCAGCCCTGGATTCTTTTTCCCATACTGCAAGTTTCTGGCAAAGTCAGGGTGGGCATGATCTAGGACTGAATCCACATAATAATAATGCATCCTTACCTTGATCCCAGTCCTATTGAATACATGGTGTTGAATACATGTTGTTCCTCTCCCTCTGGTGTAAAAACTAAAACCACTTCTTTTTGAGAAGGTAATTGTAAAAAAGTTCAATTTTATTCTTCTGTTTTGAGGAAGAACCAGGTTTTTAAAATGTATGGTTTCATCCCTGCATTGGGATCATGGTGGAATTGGGTGTGGGAGAGCAGGTTGGTGGGTGGTCCCCTAGGTCCCCTGATTGTTTACACCACTGAAGCGTAGTTTCCTTTTGTGTGTGTGTGTGTGTGTCGACATCTGGAAAAATAGTGTTGACTCTCTCTCTCTCTCTCTTTCTCTCTCTCATTTGGTGTTTGTAAGCACACATTTGCAGGTTGTCATTCCACCTCCCCTTTTTCTATTGGCTTCACTTTATAGAAGCAAAAATGGGCAATCACAACAAAGGGAAAACAAAGGCTATTTGATTAAGCAAATATACACATGCATTATGGGACATAGTGGCTCAGTTCTATTGCACAGTATCTGACTATTTCAAGATTATTATTTTTTAAACTTGCAAGATTGGCAGGTCAGCAGTTTGAGGCCCAGATGTCACATGACAGTCACTAGTGCCAGCTTCTGGCAACTTTGGCGTTCAAAAGCATGTAAAAGTGCAAGTAGATAGGTACCACTTTGGTACCAAAAATAGGTACCATTTTGGTAGAAAGGTAGCAATGTTCCATGAGTCATGCTGGCCACATGACCACCGAGTCCTCTTTGTGAATACTTAGCAAGAGAGATGTGCACTGCTCGCTTCAGTAGGACACAATTAGACAATCATGTCAAAGGGGAAACTTTTACCTTTTAACTACACATGCATTATAGTAAGCCACCAAACCTCTATCTCACAGCTGCTGCAGTCATATGACCAGACATAAAGTGATACAGTGAACATGTGAACACAGTAGAAACACCCCCTTCCACTGATGCAGCTATGTGATAGGGAGCCATGTGACTTTTTCAAACCAGGGCAGAGATACTGTGCAGTAGAGCTGGGATACAGCTCTCATATAGGTTCAGCCTAGTAATGCAGGTCCTCCAACATTTCATAGATGAAAAATGGAATGTATGTGGCCAAGCAACATCAGTGTGGTCTAGATGGAAAATGTTATTAATGAGCTATGATAGGCTGCAGCAGTTTGCCTGAGCATATAGGAGAAGGCAAAATTCTTCCTTCTCCCCCCCCCCCACTGAGCTAATTGAGTGCAAACTCAGGCGGGTTACAAACTGCCACTTACGACGCGCTCCGTGCGTGCTAGGGTTAGGAAGGGGCGTGGTAGGCCCTGGCCCCAACACGCGCGGAGCGCGTCGTAAATGGCGGCGCGCATCCACATGGGCGCCGCCATTTTGATGTCTTGGACGCATAGTGTCTAGACGTGTCGCGGCGGAAGTGACGCCGCAAGGGCACGCTTCGCCCCTCGCGGCGCCACTTCCACGTTTTGAAAAGGAGTGCCATTTCGGCACTTCTTTTTCGCTGCGCCGGGAAGCCTCACGGTCTGGCCGCTGGGGCTTCCCTCCGTAGTGAATGGCAGAGGCGGCAGACCGCCCGCTTGAGGGCGGTCTGTAACGCACCTCAGTTTGCAGCAATTGAAATAAGCTGAGGACAAAGAAGGAAAGTGGAAGGAGAAGAAAGAAATTGGGACATTTTAAAAGCAGCTGAAAAAGTGTAACGACGGAGAACTGTTCCTGCCAAACCTGGACAGCTGGATGGTGTGGCAACATTCTGAGGTGAAATCCCATAAGCAAAGGAAATGAACTAGACCCATCAGTCTCCTGAAATACTTAGATGCTTCTTTTGTAATCTCTTGAATTTGCTATGCTTTCCAATTTATTTGAGGCTTGCCTTGTGCATGAGATGAGACAGCTTGCTTGAATACTTCTGAGTCGAGCAATACACCTTCATCTGAAGCAACTGTGTACAGCACCCCATGAATTGCAAACTACTGATAGAAAACTGTTGTGGTAGTTTCAACAAAGTCTTAGCTGATGTCTCCTTCAAGTCATTTAAAGAAAGGATCCACAGCAGTTTGAAAGGTTTTATCTCAAAAGGGTCAGTGCAAAGTCAATGTGGATGTGTGACTTTAGGAGGGATTGACATATGCTGCATTCTCATGGGCATGTCTCTGTTCATTACAGGCCATGAGACATATCTTCTGGCAGTTTCTTTCATCCACCCAGTACTTGGATTGGTAGTATGTAGGAGTCTCAGAATGGTTTAGGCAGAGAGAAGCCTTGGGGGGTTGAGATGTGGGTGGGAGGGGAGGATGGCCTGCAGACAGAACTGGGTGTAAAGGACAAAACAAGACTGGATAAGTGGAGGAATATGTGCAGAAAGAGATGAGAGAGGGGAGAGTCATCAGTATACTCAGTCTCATCAGGTCATGGGAAGAAAGATGAAGTAAAAATGCAAATAATAAGTAAATGAATACTTTTCTCCAGAGGGGTTTTATCCCACAAAGCAATTTAAGGAGGATCATATTAGTTTATTAGATTATGATACTTCAGATGTTTAAAAAAATAGATTTAAATTGAAAAACCTGTCCTTTTCTAGGAGGTGATGCTATGTGATTGCTGCAGCTAATTCAGACATTGTCACTAACATAAGAGAATAATGTAGACGGATGGAGAAGCCAACAGCTTTAACTCTTAGTTGAACCTTGAAGTATTGAGCTACTAGTTTGAAACTGCTTTAACCTTTAAAAGCAAGGAAGGAAATTGTGAAGTCCATCTGTTTTCACCCACTTTACAAAGAATGCTAGATCTTCCATAAGCTCTGAATATAATCACTTGAAGGTAAGCATTTTTCAGAGTGCTCTACTGTTGTTTGTATATAACAAACAACATGTTAGGTATTTTCTATGTGTTTGGGTTGTGACCTGCCCCCTTTTCCAATGTTGTCTTTGGGTTTCTTCTTTGTCTTTCAGATTAAACACAAGATATTAAAAGAAATTCTGGATGTTATTGGAGCAAGGAGGGGAAAGTGATGTTCCCTCCCAGGGATGAAGCAGAGTGATGTCCCCTCCCAGTGGTGAAGCAGATAATATTGTGGAATTCGGTCTTGGGCTGCTAAGCGTAAACCATAGCTTTCAGAAAAGCAGTCTAATTGTTGGTCTGTTTGTTTCATAAAAATATTTCTATGAACTAATTTTCCTTTGAGAATTATTTTTGTGTTGTATTGTTTTTGAGGATGTGGGGGAGGGAAGAGAATTGGATGGACCTGGCTTATAGTTTATATGTAAAGATCTTTGTTTCCTCCATCTTTTCTTTATGTGAATATTTAACTTCACTCATTCACTTTCAGAAGGTGGATATGTGAAAAATTGGGTTTTCAAAAATTCATACATCATAGGAATGATTAGAGATTAGGTATAATGTTATCATGTAACACTTTACCTTCTGTAGGATGATTACCAGCAGCATCACTTCAATATAACTGAATATTGGAAACTTTCAACAGACATTTTTCTTTTTTATGGTGATATCTGATTGCTCAAATTTCTGTTGGATGTCTTGAAATTGTTATGTGAGCTGCTGTCAGGTGAAACCATGATTAAGACATTATCAAAAGAAGAAATGACTCCAGGCAGTCTGGTTGGCATTGTTTTCATGAAGCATGTTAATGATAGTTTGGGCATCAGCAGCCTGGTCATTCACCATTAACTGCTGGTTGACTTGAATGACATAGAGTTTTATGAATTTCTTTCCTGAGGCTAGAACAGCCAACAATGATTTAACAATAAGCAGCAGATGTGTGTCTACCTTTTGTACCTTATCTATAGTACATTTACAGTTCCTACTGATATAAACACAGGTTGCAGAATAGAATCAGTAAGTATGACCCAGTTTGTGGCTCAGTAACCACATGTCTTTTTAGACAATCTAGCTGCACATCAGTCTTTGGGTACAAGGCAAATGGAACAATTCAGATTTCCATGTGATATGCAGGATAATTTGGGAAGTTATCAGTGGCACTTTATACTCTCCTAGAGCCTGTCTGCACATGCAGGACATGACAGGTCAACCCCATTATATCTTGTTCAGGGATCCAGCTTGGGCAGGGATGGGTGGGTGTTCAGATACCCAGCCTCTGGCGGACCATGGAGCCATCACCACCTTGTCTGTTGTCACTGTTCTACATAAAGACTCCCAACACAGCCCATAAGAGTGGAAATGGGGCTCCTGGATTCACCCATATGGCTAGGCACCTTCTTCTGGCATCACAGGCTGCTATTGGGGCCTATATGTAGAATGGCAGCAGCTGGAAGGGGTGTGTGTGGCTGTCCTGTCTACTGTCTGTCTCAGTAACATTTCTAGGAAACTCCACTGCAAACTATAGGACTTTTTAGATCAGGCTAAGGACTGGCTGGGCTGAGGTCTGCCCATCCCTGAAATGGGGCTGTTGGAATGCATTGTCTAAACAGGACATTGCCAGGCTGAGGAGACACGGACCTTTTGGCCCATGCATACAGCCTCCTAATCTCTCAGTGGATACATGTAGGAATTCAAATTCAAATGAAAAGAAAAGCCAGGCAATACAAGATAAGCCTTTTAACACCAGAAGTCCTTCTGCTACTCTTGGAAGCGATAGTAGGGAGAAGAAAAGGGATCCAAGGAGGGGGCTGAGATAGCCTACAGAAGTCATGGCCTTAAATCTTGGATGGGCAGTGAAGTTGAGGTCATCTCTCTTTTGTCTTCTCTCCCTTTCTCCTGTTGGACTCAATCAAAGAGAGAGCACGAGAGAGTGAAAGGGTTGAAAATAAATAAAAAGATGATTGGTTTGGGGCAGAGCTTAGCTGAGACAGGAAGGTTGTGTGAGGGGAAGAGGGGCAAGAAGGGGAAAAAAAGAAACAGGAGAATAAGAAAAAAAAGATGGAAATACAAAATATCCACTTCTCTGCACAGCTTGGACTTTTCATAAATATTCTGCATTTAAACAATTATCTTTGTTCTTCCTTATCACATGGGACGGATCCTGTACAGAAACGAGATTTAAAAATCTGGAAAAATTTCAGACACGTCAGGGTTAAAAGCAATAACACGACATTAACCTGAACAGAAAGCTAACAAAGCCCTCTGACCAGAATACTGAAGGACTATGTTCTACAACAAGTCTGTCCAAAGTTTAAGAACCCCTGGTTTCTTCCCAAGGGATAATGGCTCATTCAGCCACTGACCTTGGGTTCCTTGGGCTCTCTTTTTATCTCTCCCCACACTTCTTAAAATATCTTCATCAAGACCAGGGGTTGGCAACCTCTGGCCCACGGCCGGATGCAGCCCGCCGAGGCCTTTTCACTGGCCCCGGTGCGGTCCTGCCACCGATTGCCGCCCCGCTTCCGCGCTGCTCTGGGCACTATTTTGTTTTTTAAAATGGCGGCTGAAGTCTCGCATGACCTTTCCCGTTGCGGGGCGCGACGGGAAAGGCCGCGCGAGACTTCACCACCATTTAAAAAAACAAAATGGCGGCGGGCCTCTAGGAGGCCCGGTCCAGTCGCCGGGGCCCTCCAACAGGACTCCAGCGGTGGCAGTGGGCCTCTAGGAGGCCCGGTGTGATCTCCGGAGCCCTGTTGGAGGGTCCCGGTGGCGGCAGCGGGCCTCTAGGACTTTTTTGCTGGCCTCTGATGGGGCCTCGGGCCCCGTCAGAGGCCGGCAAAAAAGCTGGCGGGGGCCGTCAGCGCTGGAGGCCTCCTCCTGGCCCCCGGAGGGTGGAAGCTCCGCCCCCAGTGGGTGGAAGCTCCATCCCCAGCACATGGCCCCGCCCCTGGAGGGTGGAAGCTCCCCCCCGGCTTCGGTCCCCCAGTTGTCTGAGGGACAGCAACCCGGCCCCCGGCTCAAAAAGGTTGCCTACCCCTGATCAAGACACTAGAAGTGGTCATGTGGGGTTTAGTCCCTGGATCTCTTTAATACAGGGGTAGGCAATCTTTTTAGCCGGGGGCCGGGTTGCTGTCCCTCAGACAGCTGGAGGGCCGAAGCCAAAAAATAAATAATTAAATATTTTTTTTAAAAAAATTAAATATATAAATAAACCAGGACAAATGTAGGACAAAATTTTCAAATGGAAGATACTTTTTTTAAAAAAATGGAGGACACTTGAAAAAATTTGCTGATTTAAAAAAAAATGTTAATATAAATGCATGTTTCTGAGGCTTCTATAGACAATTGCCCCCAAAGGCCCCGGCGGCAATCGGCGGCAGGACCGGGCTGGGGCCGGTCCCAAGGCCTCGCCGGGCCGCATCCGGCCCGCGGGCCGCAGGTTGCCTACCCCTGCTTTAATATATAGGTCAGTAGATTTAAGATGTTAGAACACACCGGCCTCACTGCCTCCCTGGATCTTTCCACTGCTCTCTGGGGGTCGTACCACCCACTTTGGATATGACTGCTCTAGAGGATAGTAAAAGGCTACTGGGCAGTGAGGTGGAAATGGGGCAGTGAGGTGGAAAGGAGCAGCGAGACGGAAAGGGTCAGCGAGATGGAAAGGGGGCAGCAAGGGGGCAGTGAGGGAAAAGGAAGCAATAGGGATCTTTCGATCAGAGTATTGGTATGCAAGCAAGACAAGGGGAATGAATAGCCTTTAAGACTGTGGTGGGGATGAGGATTGCATGAGACTTCTTTTCAGGGTCTCTTAAAACTACAACACAATCTTGCCAATCATTTCATGAGGTGGTGTCTCCTGCTCTTCACCTGCCTGCACAAGATCACTCCCTCAGCTATGTCTTTCATTGGTAGTGGCAGAGGTGATTGGGAAACTCTTATGTTTCTTGGGTGCAGGACATTGTTTCTATGGCTCAGAGTGGCCCCATTTTTGGACAGACTGAAGCAAGGAGTTAGAGCACATGGCAGTGGGGGAGAATTGGTGGTAAAAATGAGCTTTCCAATTTGCAAACCTACTTAAGCTTTGTAGCTTTGTTGGGACTTGGCTGGCAGGCTGGAGATACTCTGCTGCTCCTGTTTTTATTCATCAGACAGGCTAAGAGAAGAGATAACAGAAGAAACAAGGGTATGTATGCATATGTGTGTTTGTGGGGGATGGACAGGTGAAGCTGTGTGGGGAAGACATGTCTCTGGGGAAGAACAGGGAGGAGTATTTGGGATTGATTCTTAGAAAGAGTCTTTCACAATAATAATAATAATAATAATAATAATAATAATAATAATAATTTTATTTATATACTGCCTTTCCAAAAAAGATCAAAGCGGTTTACAAATTTACAATTACAAAATTACAAACACATACAATGCATAAAAGATTTACACAAGCAAATGAATAAAATACCTAAACAGTACATAACGTATATAAACTAAAATTCCATCCCTCATCCCTTAACTAAAATACAACCATCACTGAACATTAAACAAAATTACATAAGTAATTACACAAAATACATAAACAATTAGCATAAGCAAATGAATAAAATACAGAAACAAAACATAATATATACAACTAAAATTCCATCCCCCATCCCTTATCTAAAATACAATCATCATTAAACACTAAGAATTAAAACAAACAAACAAACAAAAAAACCAGAGGCTTCTTTACAGTCTCTTCTGCTTG
>NC_056522.1:259095223-259134567 GCF_019175285.1 Sceloporus undulatus
TGCCCATTTGAGTGATCTGCTAAAGGAGTATGTTTGTGCATGTGTGTAACAATCCCTTATAGCACTGCATTTTACACGCTTTTACCTGTTTTACTGTGCGAAGCTGGTTTCAAGATGTAAAATGATCTTTGAGCTATTACAGTGTGAATCTTTTGCTGGGAATTTTTGTTTAAAGACATTTGAGAATGATGATATGAAAAAAAATAGTTCCTCAATATGGGAGAAAACACCCTACAAGCTTTCTAATCCTAATATAAAAGCTGTTGAAAGAACAATTCTAATCTAAGAGCATCAAACCTATCTGTTATGTGCAAAATGTCCTGAATTCATGTCAGTTGGTCCTTCTGTTTCCTGTCTAAACTGAAAACACCCACATGTCTTGGTAGGGATAGAACATCCCTTCGCCTAGATGAAGTCGTCTTTCCTCTGGACTATAGGATGTCTACTCCACTGCAGATTTCAATAGGACTTGATTTTGAAGAAGAATGGCAAGTAGTCTTGATGCTTTTCCATCGTTAAGTATTGTTTCACTTCTGAAGACAGTGGGGAATGCTGATAGTTGTGGGAATGGAGTTTTTGTTTCTTCAGAGTCTGTGGTTCCTATATGTGTAGCTTCAAGTGAAGGTAATTTGTATTTGTTTTGGCTACACAAGATGCTCTCCAGATTGTCCTTTTACAATATGAATGTGTATAACTAGCTGTTGTCACATCCACACTTCCGGATGGAACCTTAAGAACCACCTCATAATTTCAAGCCAGCCCTGGATTCTTTTTCCCATACTGCAAGTTTCTGGCAAAGTTAGGGTGGCATGATCTAGGACTGAATCCACATAATAATAATGCATCCTTACCTGATCCCAGTCCTATTGAATAAATGGTGTTGAATCTACATATTGTTTCTCTCCTCTGGTGTTAAAAATAACCCACTTCTTTTGAGAAGGTAATTGTAAAAAAGTTCAATTTTATTCTTCTGTTTGAGGAGAGAACCAGGTTTTATAAAATGTATGTTTATCCTGCATTTGGGATCATGGTGGAATTGGGTGTGGGAGAGCAGGTTGGTGGGTGCTCCTAGGTCCCCTGATTGTTTACACCACTGAAGCGTAGTTTCCTTTTTTGTCGTGTGTGTGTGTCGACATCTGGAAAATAGTGTTGACTCTCTCTCTCTCTCTCTTCTCTCTCTCATTTGGTGTTTGTAAGCACACATTTGCGAGGTTTCATTCCACCTCCCTTTTTCTATTGGTCTCACTTTATAGAAGCAAAAATGGGCAATCACAACAAAGGGAAAACAAAGGCTATTTGATTAAGCAAATATACACAATGCATTATGGGACATAGTGGCTCCGTTTCTATTGCACGTAATCTGACTAATTCAAGTTATTATTTTTTAAACTTGCAAGATTGGCAGGTCCAGCAGTTTGAGGCCCAGATGCCACATGACAGTCACTAGTGCCAGCTTCTGGCCAACTTGGCGTTCAAAAGCATGTAAAAGTGCAAGTAGATAGGTACCACTTTGGTACCAAACATAGGTACCATTTTGGTAGCAGGTAAGCAAATGTTCCATGAGTCAGCTGGCACCATGACCACCCAAGTCTTCTTGTGAATACTTACAGAGAGATGTGCACTGCTCGCTTCAGTAGGACACAATTAGACAATCATGTCAACAGGGGAAACGTTTACCTTTTAACTACACATGCATTCTATATAAGCCACCAAACCTCTATCACAGCTGCTTAGTACATATGACCAGACATAAAGTCGATACAGTGAACATGTGACACCTTAGAGAAACAACCCCTTCCACATGCAGCTATGTGATAGGGAGCCATGTGACTTTTTTCAAACAGGCAGAGATACTGTGCAGTAGAAGCTGGGATACAGCTCTCATATAGGTTCACCTAGTAATGCAGGTCCTCCAACATTTCATAGATGAAAAATGGAATGTATGTGGCACAACATCAGTGTGGTTCTAGATGGAAAAATGTTATTTAATGAGTATTGATAGGTCACTGCCAGTTTGCCTGAGCCTATTAGGAGAAGGCAAAATTCTTCCTTCTCCCCCCCCCCACTGAGCTAACTGATTGAAACTCATGGCGGGTTACAAACTGCCACTTATGACGGCTCGGGCTGCTCAGGGTTAGGAAGGGGCGTGGTAGGCCGGCCCCCACACGCGCGGAGCGCGTCGTAAATGGCGGCGCCATCCCACTGGGCGCCGCCATTTTGATGTCTTGGACGCTATGTGTCTAGAAGTTTGTCGCGGCGGAGTGACGCCGCAAGGCACGCTTCGCCCTTGCGGCGCCACTTCCACGTTTTGCAAAAGGAGTGCCATTTCGGCACTTCTTTTTCGCTTCGCCGGGAAGCCTTCACGGTCTGGCCGCTGGGGCTTCCCTCCGTAGTGAATGGCAGGGCGGCAGACCGCCCGCTTAGGGGGTCTGTAACGCACCTCAGTTTGCAAGCATTGAAATAAGCTGAGGACAAAGAAGGAAAGTGGAAGGAGAAGAAAACGACTTGGGACATTTTAAAAGCCAGCTGAAAAAGTGTAACGACGGAGAACTGTTCTGCCAACACCTGGACAGCTGATGGTGTGGGCAATCTTGAGGTGAAATCCCATAAGCAAAGGAAATGAAACTAGAACCTCAGTCTCCTGAAATACTTAGATGCTTTCTTTTGTAATCTCTTGAATTTGCTATGCTTTCCCAATTTATTTGAGGTTGCTTGTGCATGAGTTGAGGACAGCTTGTTGAATACTTCTGAGTCGAGCAATACACCTTCATCTGAAGCAACTGTGTCACAGACCCCATGCAATTGCAAAACTACTGATAGAAAACTGTTGTGGTAGTTTCAACAAATCTTAGCTGATGTCTCTTCACTAATTATCTTAAAGCAAAAGGATCACAGCATGTTGAAAGGTCTTAATCCAAAAGGGTCAGTGCAAAGTCAATGTGGATGTGTTGACTTTAGGAGGGATTTACATATGCTGCCTTCTATGGGCATGTCTTTGTTCCATTACAGGCCATGAGACATATCTTTGGCAGTTTCTTTCATCACCCAGTACTTGGATTGGTAGTATGTAGAGTCTCAGAATGGTTTAGGCAGAGAGAAGCTTGGGGGTTGGATGTGGGTGGGAGGGGAGGATGGCCTGCAGACATAACTGGGGTAAAGGACAAACAAGACTGGATAAGTGGAGGAATATGTGCAGAAAGAGATGAGAGAGGGAGAGTCATCAGTATACTCAGTCTCATCAGTCATGGGAGGAAAGATGAAGTAAAAATGCAAATAATAAAGTAAATGAACTTTTCTCCAAGGGGTTTTATCCCACAACAGCCAATTTAAGGAGGATCATATTAGTTTATTAGATCTGATACTTCTAGATTGTTTAAAAACATAGATTTAAATTGAAAAACTGTCCTTTTCTAGAGGTGTTGCTATGTGATTGCTGCAGCTAATTCAGACATGTCCATAACATAAGAAATAATATACGGATGGATAGCCAACCACTTTAACTCTTAGTTGAACCTTGAAGTATTGAGCTCTAGTTTGAACCTGTTAACCTTTAAAGCAAGAATGAAATTGTGAAGTCCATCTGTTTTCACCCATTTACAAAGAATGCTAGATTTCCATTAAGCTCTGAATATAATCACTTGAAGGTAAGCATTTTTCAGAGCTTCTACTGTTGTTTGTATATAACAAAACATGTTAGGTATTTTCTATGTGTTTGGGTTGTGACCTGCCCCCTTTTCCAATTGTTGTCTTTGGGTTTCTTCTTTGTCTTTCAGATTAAACACGAGATATTAAAAGAAATTCTGGATGTTATTGGAGCAGGAGGGGAAAGTGATGTTCCTCCCAGGGAGAATCAGAGTGATGTCCCCTCCCAGTGGTGAAGCAGATAAATTGTGGAATTCGGTCTTGGGCTGCTAAGCGTAAAACCATAGCTTTCAGAAAGCAGTCTAATTGTTGGTCTGTTTGTTTCATAAAAATATTTCTCATTACTAATTTTCCTTTGAGAATTATTTTTGTGTTTGTATTGTTTTTGGATGGGGGGGAGGAAGAGAATTGATGGAACCTGCTTATAGTTATATGTAAAGATCTTTGTTTCCTCCATCCTTTTCTTTATGTGATATATTAACTTCAATCATTCACTTTCAGAGGTGGATATGTGAAAAATTGGGTTTTCAAAAATTCATACATCATAGGAATGATTAGAGATTATTGTAATGTTATCATGTAACACTTACCTTCTGTAGGATGATTACACGCAGCATCACTTCAATATAACTGAATATTGGAAACTTTCAACCGACATTTTTCTTTTTATGTTATATCTGATTGCTAACTTTCTGGATGTCTTGAAATTGTTATGTGAGCTGCTGTCAGGTGAAACCATGATTAAGACATTATCAAAAAGGCAAATGACTCCAGCAGTCTGGTTGGCATTGTTTTCATGACAGCATGTTAATGATAGTTTGGGCATCAGCAGCCTCCTGTCATTCACCATTAACTGCTGGTTGACTTGAATGACATAGAGTTTTATGAATTTCTTTCCTGAGGCTAAACAGCCAACAATGATTTAACATAAGCAGCACAGATGTGTGTCTACCTTTTGTACCTTATCTATAGTAATTTACAGTTCCTATGATATAAACACAGGTTGCAGAATACAATCAGTAAGTATGACCCAGTTTGTGGCTCCAGTAACCACATGTCTTTTTAGACAATCTAGCTGCACCATCAGTCTTTTGGGTACAAGGCAAATGGAACAATTCAGATTTCTATGTGAATATGCAGGTATAATTTGGGAATCATCAGTGGCACTTTAATACTCTCCTAGAGCCTGTTTGCACATGCAGGACATGACAGGTCAACCCCATTATATCTTGTTCAGGATCCAGCTTGGGCAGGATGGGTGGGTGTTCAGATACCCAGCCTCTGGCGGACCATGGAGCCATCACCACCTTGTCTGTTTGTCACTGTTACATAACACTGCACCCTCCCAAAGTATCCCCAACTCATCTTGGAATCTTTTGGGAGAGAGAAAGGAACTGCGCCTCCCCAAATTATCCAACTCCATCCATCTTGGATCTGAGGGGAGAGAAGGAACTGCGCCCTCCCAAGGATCCCAACTCATCTTGGACTCTGAGGGGGAGAGAAAGGAACTGGCCCTCCCCAAAGGTATCCAACTCATCTTGACTCTGAGGGGGAGAGAAAGGATGCGCCCTCCCCAAAGGATCCAACTCCATTCTTGGGACTCTGAGGGGGAGAGAAAGGAAACTGCCGCCTCCCAAAGGTATCCACCTCCATTTGTCTTGAGGGGGAGAGAGAAGGAACTTCGCCCTCCCCAAAGGTATCCACCTCCATCTTGGGACTCTGAGGGGGAGAGAAAGGAACTGCGCCCTCCCCAAAGGTATCCACCTCTCCTCTGGGACTCTGAGGGGGAGAGAAAGGAACTGCGCCCTCCCCAAAGGTATTCCTCCATCTTGGTCTCTGAGGGGAGAAAGAAGGAACTGCGCCCTCCCCAAATGTATCCACCTCCCTCTTGGAACTATGCTGGGGAGAGAAAGGAACTGCGCCCTCCCAAAGGTATCCACTCCATCTTGGGACTCTGAGAAGGTGAGAAGAGAAAAGAACTGCGCCCTCCCAAAGGTAGCACATCCATCTTGGACTCTGAGGGGGAGAGAAAGGAACTTGCGCCCTCCCCAAAGGTATCCACATCCATCTTGGACTCTAGAGGGGGAGAGACAGGAACTGCGCCCTCCCCAAAGGTATCCAACTCCATCTTGGACTCTGGGGGGAGAGAGCGAAAGGAACTGCGCCTCCCAAAGGTATCCAACTCCATCTTGTCTTCAGGGGAGAGAAAGGTAGCCATCCCATCAGGCCTCCTCTAAAGGACGTCGCCCTCCAAAGGCATCCAACTCCATCCTGGCCTCTGAGGGGGAGAGAGGGTGGGCAAACGCCATCCGTCTGTCCTTAAGATACAGATCCCTCCATCTGTCCATCTGCCATGGTCCAGGCTCAGGGGAGAGAAGAATGCTGGACCTTATCCTCTTCCCCTACAACATTCCCCTTCTCCTTTTGGTCGTGTCTTCTTAGATTGTAAGCATGAAGGAGGGGAACCGTCTAATTAAATGATTTATTTACAGTGCTGTTGTAAATTTACAGCGCTAATAAATAAAGTTTAATAATAATAATAATAATAAAGACTCCCAACACAGTCCCTAAGAGTGGAAATGGGGCTTCCTGGATTCACCCCTATGTAGGCACTTCTTTGGCATCACAGGCGCTATTGGGGGCCTATATGTAGAATGGCAGACAGCTGGAGGGGTGTGTGTGGCTTGTCCGTCTACTGTCTGTCTCAGTAACATTTCTAGGGAAAACTCCACTGCAAACTATAGGACATTTTTAGATCAGCTAGGACTGGCTGGCTGAGGTCTGCCCATCCTGAAATGGGGCTGTTGGAATGCATTGTCTAAAACAGGACATTGCCAGGCTGAGGAGACACGGACCTTTTGGCCATGCATACAGCCTCCTAATCTCCAGTGATACATGTAGGAATTCAAATTCAAATGAAAAGAAAAACAGAAATCAGGCAATACAAGATAAGCTCTTATACACCGCAGAAGTCCTTCTGCTACTCTTGGAAGCGATAGTAGAGAAGAAAAGGGATCCAAGGGAGGGGCTGAGTAGCCTATCAGGTCATGGCTTAAATCTTGGATGGGCAGTGAAGTTGAAGGTCATCTCTCTTTGTCCTTCTCTCCTTTTCTGTTGGACTCATCCAAGCGAGAGACGAGAGTGAGGGTTTTTGAAAATAAATAAAAAGATGATTGGTTGGGGCAGCGCTTAGCTGAGACAGGAAGGTTGTGTGAGGGGAAGAGGGGCAAGAAGGGAAAAAAGAAACAGGGAGAATAGAAAAAAAGATGGATAAACAATATCCACTTATGCACAGCTTGGACTTTTCATAAATATTCTGATTTACACAATTATCTTTGTTCCTCCTTATCACATGGACGGATCCTGTACAGAAACGAGATTTAAAAATCTGGGAAAATTTCTCGACACGTCAGGGTTAACAACAATAACACGACATTAACCTGAACGAAAGCTAACAAGCCCTCTGACCCAATACTGAAGGAACTATGTTCTAAACAAGTCTGTCCAAAGTTTAAGAACCCGTTTTTCCCAAGGGATATGGCTCATTCGACACTGACCTGGTTCCTTGGGCTCTCTTTTTATCTCTCCCCACAAATCTTAAAATATCTTCATCAAGACAGCGGGTTGGCAACCTCTGGCCCGCGGCCGGATGCAGCCCCCCGAGGCCTTTTAATGGCCCCGGGCGGTCCTGCCACCGATTGCCGCCCCGCTTCTGCGCTGCTCTTGGGCACCATTTTGTTTTTAAAATGGCGGATGAACTCTCGCATGACCTTTCCCGTTGCGGGGCGCGACGGGAAAGGCCACGCGAGACTTCACCACCATTTAAAAAAACAACATGGCGGCGGCCTCTAGGGGCTCGGTCCATTGCCGGGGCCCTCCAACAGGACTCCAGCGGTGGCAGTGGGCCTCTAGGAGGCCCGGGTGATCTCGGAGCCCTGTGGAGGGTCCCGGTGGCGGCACGGGCCTCTAGGACTTTTTTGTTGGCCTTGATGGGGCCTCGGGCCCCGTACAGGCCGGCAAAAACGATGGCGGGGGCCGTCAGCGCTGGAGGCCTCTCTGGCCCCCGAGGGTGGAAGTTCCGCCCCAGTTGGTGGAAGCTCCATCCCCAGCACACGGCCCCGCCCCTGGAGGTGGAAGCTCCCCCCCCGGCTTCGTTCCCCAGTTGCTTGAGGGACGCAAACCGGCCCCCGCTAAAAAAGGTTGCCTACCACCCCTGATCATAGACACTAGAAAGTGGTCATGTGGGTTGGTCCCGGGACTCTTTCAATACGGGGTAGGCAATCTTTTAGCCCGGGGGCCGGGTTGCTGCCCTCAGACCGCTGAGGGCCGAAGCCAAAAAATAATAAATATTTTTTAAAAAAATTATAATAATAAACCCGGACAAATGTTGAAACAATTTTCAATGGAAGATACTTTTTTTTAAAAACATGGAGGACACGTGAAAAAATTGTGGATGTTAAAAAACTGTTAAATAATAATGCATGTTCTTGAGGCTTCTATAGACAATTTGCCCCCAAAGGCCCGCGGCAATCGGCGGCATAGGACGGGCGGGGCCGTCCCAAGGTCGCTCGGGCCGCATCCGGCCGCGGGCCGCAGGTTGCCTACCCCTGCTTTAATATATAGGTCAGTGATTTAGATGTTAGAACACACACGGCCTCACTGCCTCCCTGGTCTTTCCACTGCTTCTGGGGTCGTACCACCCACTTTGGATAGAACTGCTCTAGAGGATAGTAAAAGGCTAATGGGCAGTGAGGTGGCAATGTGGCAGTAGGTGGAAAGGAGCAGCGAGACGGAAAGGGTCAGCGAGATGGAAAGGGGCGGCGCAAGGGGCAGTGGGGGAAAAGGAAGCAATAGGGATCTTTCGATCAGAGTATTGGTATGCAAGCAAGACAAGGGGAATGAATAGCCTTTAAGACCGTGGTGGGGAGAGGATTGCATAGAGACTTCTTTTCAGGGTCTCTTAAAACTAACACAAATCTTTCCAATCATTTCTGAGGTGGGTCTCTGCCTCTTCACCTGCCTGACAAGATCACTCCTCCGCTATGTCTTTCATTGGTAGTGGCAGAGGTGATTGGGAACCTTTATGTTTCTTGGGTGCAGGACATGTTTCTCTGGCTCAGAGTGGCCCCATTTTGGACAGACTGAAGCAAGGAGTTAGAGCACATGGCAGTGGGGGAGAATTGGTTGTAAAATGAGTCCATTTGCCAAACCTACTTAAGCTTGTGTGCTTGTTGGGACTGTGCTGGCAGGCTGGGATACTCTGCTGCTCCTGTTTTTGTTCATCAGACAGGCTAGAGAGAGATAAACAGAAGACAAAAGGGTATGTATGCATATGTGTGTTTGTGGGGGATGGACAGGTGAAGCTGTGTGGGGAAGACATGTCTGGGAGAACAGGGAGGAGTATGGGATTGTCTTGAAAGAGTCCTTAATAATAATAATAATAATTTTATTTATCTACTGCTTCCAAAAAAGATCAAAGCGGTTACAATTTACAATTACAAAATTACAAAACAATACAATGCTAAAAGATTACACAAGCAAAGAATAAAATACCTAAACAGTACATAACGTATATAAACTAAATTCCATCCCTCATCCTTAACTAAAATACAACCATCCACTGAACATTAAACAAAATTACATAAGTATTACACAAAATACTAAAACATTAGCATAAGCCATGAATAAAATACGAAAAACAAAACATAATATATACAACTAAAATTCATCCCCCATCCCTTATCTAAAATACACATCATTAAACACTAAGAATTAAAACAAACCAAACAAACAAAAAAAACCAGAGGCTTCTTTACAGTCTCTTCTGCTTGCAAGTTCTTAAAGCAGGCAAAAGGGCAGGGCCGGTGACGGTGGGTGCTGGTCCTGGAACCTTTAGGCCTCAGCTTCCCTTGCCTCCTTTACAGTCTCTTCTGCTTGCAAGGTTCTTAAAGCAGAGCAGACAGGCGGGGCCGGGGACGATGGGTTGCTAGTCTCTGGAGCCTTCAGGCCTCGCTTCCCTGCCTCTTACAGTCTCTTCTGCTTGCAAGGTTCTTAAAGCAGAGCAGAAGGTGGGGCGTGGAACGGTGGGTGCTGGTCCCTGGAAATTCAAGGCCTCAGGTTCCCTTGCTCCTTACAGTCTCTTCTGCTTGCAAGGTTCTTAACAAGAGCGAAGGGGGAGGACAGTGGGTGTGGTTGGAGCTTAGGCCTAGATTCCTTGCTCCTTACAGTCTTTCTGCTTGAAGGTTCTTAAAGCAGAGATAGAAGGGTGAGGAAAGTGGGTGTGGTTGGAACTTCAGGCCTAGCTTCTTGCCTCTTACAGTCTTTCTGCTTGCAAGTTCTTAAAGCAGAGCAGAAGGGCGGGGCCGGTGAGATGGATGTGGCTCTTGGACTTCAGGCCTAGCTTCTTGTACTAAAGTCTCTTCTGCTTGCAAGGTTCTTAAAGCAGAGCAGAAGGGTGAGGACGGTGGTGCTGGTCTGAAATTAGGCCTCAGCTTCCTTGCCTCCTTAATCTCTTCTGCTTGCAAGGTCTTAACTTAAAGCAGAGCAGAAGGGCGGGGCCGGGGACGATGGATGTCGGTCTCTGGAGCCTTCCTGCTCAGTTCCCTTGCCTCCTTCGTCTCTTCTGCTTGCAAGGTTCTTAAGCAGAGCAGAAGGGTGAGGACGGTGGGTGCTGGTCCCCGGAACCCTCTCGGCCTCAGCTTCCCTTGCCTCCTACAGTTTCTTCTGCTTGCAAGGTTCTTAAAGCGAGCAGAAGGGCGGGGCGGTGGACATGGATGCTGGTCTCTGGAGCTTTCAGGCCTCAGCTTCCCTTGCCTCCTTACAGTCTTTTCGCTTGCAAGGTTCTTAAAGCAGAGCAGAAGGGTGAGGACGGTGGGTGCTGGTCCTGGACCTTCAGGCCTCAGCTTCCCTTGCCTCCTTCAGTCTCTTCTGCTTGCAGGTTCTTAAAGCAGAGCCGAAGGGCGGGGCGGTGGCACGATGGATGCTGGCTCTGGCGCCTTCAGGCCTCAGCTTCCCTGCCTCCTTCAGTCTCTTCTGCTTGCAAGGTCTTAAAGGCGCAGAAGGGTGGGCCGGTGGACGATGGGTGCTGTCTCTGGGCCTTCAGGCCTCAGCTTCCCTTGCCTCCTTGAGTGGCTCTTCTGGATAAAATCTCTCCCTTTCCCATCACATCCATCTCCCATCCAGGGCGTGGCCTCTGACTATCGTTTAAGCGTTTAAAACTTTATAGGTAAGACCAGTACCTTAAAATAAATCTGGGGGGAAATGCCTGGAATCCTATCCAATTAACAAAAGACCAGTGGTACTTCTTTTTTTCCCCTTAGCTGCAGCTTACGGAATTCTTCAATGGCAGCCAATGAGTGCATTTCAGTAATCTGAGTGGGAGGCAAGCAAGGCATGTATCAGAGTGGCCAGATCTGCCTTGAGTTGGGAGAGGCATAACTGGCCACCAGACCAAGCTGAGCCAAAAAAAGTTCTAGCTATGCAGCTGCAGAGATTCAGGAGTCATGCCAAATTCACGAAACTCCCAGCTGAAACTGATCCTTCAGAGAGAGTACAGTGCTATAGAAGCGGTTGTGCCTCAAATAAATTGGAAAGCATAGCAAATTCAAGAGATTACACAAGAAGCATCTAAGTATTCAGTCATCACACATAGGTTGCCCAAGTTCCAAGTCAACTCAAGGCAGTTAACAGAATTGCATCCAAAATCATGCTGGGATTATTTTTTTGGGATTTTTTTTGTGTGTGGTGTGGGGGGGGGGAGGGGGGGACGGGTGGCTAGTCTGTGGCAAAGTTCAGGATCCATCCTCTGAGGAACAGTGGGACCATTGTGATGGGGGTAGTAGTACCATCCTATTTAGGTGCCAGTCTGACAAGGGGAGAAAAAACACAAAGCCATAGAGCCTGATCTTATTTCCTCTTAGCAATGAGTTTGAGTTTTGAGAAGTTTGTCATGAGATCCAGCTGAAACAGGAGAAAGAGAAAGTGAAAAAGAGAAGAGCCTGAGATGTGGCAAATGCGAGAAGTTTATTCACATAATGACCCCCAAAAGTGAAATAACGTTAAATTAAACTAATGGGTAAACAGGCAAAAACAGAAGCTGTTTATTTTGGGAAGTTCCAAAAGTAAAAGCTGCTGTTTTCTCTACTTTACCTCCAGTTTAACTCGTTGTCTATTTAACTGTGACATAGTCTGAAAAATTTCCTTGCATTTGTGGTTTTTTTTTTCCTTCTTTAAATCTCTTTTAAATCCCGTTTTTCTTCAGGATCTCCCTAGTGTGAATAACTCCTAAGAAAAAGTTTACTAAAAATATGACATTTAAGCTTGACATCTCTTCATTTGAGAAGCTTTTAGTTCATAGTTTATTGGGTAAATTTTTATAAATGTGTTTTATTTTGCCATATGTGTAATTTGTGGAATATATGCGTTTTACTTGTGTGTAGGTGTTAAATAACTAAAAAAATATATAGGGGGAAATAGTTTTTTGGTCACAAGAATTCTCTTCTTAAAGGAAATAAGAATTGCATGTACTCTCCCATTGCTCACTTACCTACCTGTATGCTTTAGTTTAGTCTTTCCCGCCCGTTCCTGATCTTGCTGCCTGAAGTTTGTCATCGTCGTCGTAATCATCATCATCCCTGTTATTTCTTACCTGCTCTCCTCATGGATCAAAAGATAATAGCACACGATTAAATACAACACATAACATTATTTTAAACATATAACCAGTTTGAAGAAGGCGTCTGCTTGTGGTCAAAAATTTCTCAACTGGCATCATGGAAAAACACGTCTATAGAGTGAGGTTCATGTGTGAATATGAATTCATATTCACATTACTGTTCATGTACGAATATGAATATAGGTCTTCTGAGTTCCTGCTTAATTACAGCAGTTCTTTAGAGCTGAGAAGGTGCAGTCCAGCACCTGGCGGCTATAGAGGGCAGGGTCAATTTATTTGCCTACTCTTTTAGGCAGCATACCTTTTTTCTGCCACCCACTAATCATCATGTCTTAGTTGGAGTCATCCTTTCCTGATTACTCAGTTATTTCACCCACTGCCACCACGTTCTGAAAACAGTGTACCTAGTTTTCCGTTTATGTGAGTGCCTGTCTGTGTGCACATCACTTTTGTTTCTATAAAAAAAAAAAAATTTTTTTTTCTGTTCCTCATTGAAACATCATGATTTCATGTATTTGAAACTGATACATTTAAAACATCTAGTACATCAAATTCTTGTAAGAATATGCATTAAACATATGAAATGCTAAGTAACAATGGAAACACAAACGAGACTACAAGTCAGATGTAAATAGGAATAAAATACCAGCAACACAGAATACAATATTAGTCATTGATTTTGCCTGGAAACACACAGGATCATGACTAGACTTTCTTGGCCACTTGCCTGGAACAAAGGAACCATGTGGTTATGCTTTTCCGAGGACTTTTTATCACACAACTTTTGAAAAGTGGACTTAGAGCAGGATAGTAGTGTCTGTGGCTGTACATTATCACATGACGCTGTGTCTGTCCTGTAGCTGATCTATAATCCATCTGTTGCTGGAGTACTCCTTTTCATTGACAGGCAAAACTTGTCAATACTTCCCAGTTGTAATGCTTTTCAACTATTGAGCAAGTGTGGTAAATTCCTTATGAAGTAGTTCCAATATGCAGTCATGTGGTGTGAGTGGGAGTGATTATACTCCTCTCCCCCACACTATTCCCAAGCAGGCTGTTTGCTTTTTAAAAAGTTTTTGTTTATTTGTTTGTTTGTTTATACTTAATGGATTGCCATGACTGCAAAATAGTGCTAAAAATAAAAATAAATACAGACCAGAAGGCATGCTGGAAAAGGCATAGGATGGGGAGATGGAGTTATGCAGACCAGCATGTGGAAGATCAGGGACGTAGCCGGGGGGGGGGGGTTCTTGGGGTCCGGACCCCCCCTTCCTCGGAGAAAAATGAATGGTGAGTGCTGCTGTGCCGCCGCACCCAAGCCCCATTATAATGGTGGCACTTAGTCTGGACCCCCCTTCCTAAAATCCTAGCTATGTCCCTGCCCGGAGCTCCATCCAGGCAGCATCCCCGCTGCCGGAGAGACCCCGAGGGAGGCCCCTGGGTGGCCTCCCCTCCTTTGGCTGGTGGCTGAAGACCCCCCCTTGAAGGGGCAGCGGGGGAGCCCTTTGGATGAACCCCTGCAGAGGCTTATGGGGGGGTCCAGAAGACCTCGGCAGAGGCCCTGCCGAGAGCCAGGCGGGGCTCCTTTCTGGGGAGGGGAGGCCTGCTCTGAGAATGGGGGGTTATGGGAAAGAAGGGGTGCCACTTCCCTCCCCAGAGACTGTGGGGGGACAGGAATGGCCCTCAGGGGAGCCCCTTCCTCCTGCCAGGCAACTGCTCTGGGGGCCCCTCCCTCGGGCCCTGGGCCCCTGGACAGTGAGGGTCAGGGGCAGTTGGGTCCAGCCGTGAGGGTCCGAGACCCCCTCCGAGGCCCATGGCTGGCTGTCTTGAGGGCGAGGTGGCAGGAGGGGCAGCGCCGGAGCCCACCCCCTCCCTGCTGAGCGAGGGGACCCTGGCCTGGCCTGGCCCCAGAGTGGCGCCCCCGTTTCCCCTTGAAGGCCGGATAGGACCCTGGGGCCAAGCCAGCCCGCCTCAGGTGGCCCTCCTCCTTTCGGAGCCTTCCTCAGGGTCAAAGGCCACGCCGAAAAGCCCCTCCAGGAAGGCAGGGGAAGGGGCTGGGGCTGGGGCTGGAGGGCCCTTGGGGGGTCTGCCAACTCTTCTACGATTCTCTGATTCAAGGTAAAGAAGGCCCTGACCCTCCTGGGCCCAGGGTCCATGGCGGGAGGGAGGGAAAGGCTTCAGCGGCTGCATCCACACGGGAGAAATGAACCAGTTTGGCACAGCCTTAACTCAGAGGCTATGGAACTCTGGGAGTTGGAGTTTGTTGTGGGCCCAGAGCGGAGCAGGACTCCACAACATACCAACGCCCAGAATTCCATAGCCTTGAGCCAGGATGCTGAAAAGTGGTGCCAAACTG
This sequence comes from Sceloporus undulatus, assembly GCF_019175285.1. NCBI lineage: Eukaryota > Metazoa > Chordata > Lepidosauria > Squamata > Phrynosomatidae > Sceloporus > Sceloporus undulatus. The sequence goes on from NC_056522.1 coordinate 259,109,896, forward strand.
GGTTATTCCTCCAGTGTGGTCTCAGCCTGTGATGGGATTCTGGGAGAATACAGACCTCCAGATCACCTGGGCCTGAACTGCCTTGGGCTTCATGAGTCAAAACCAGTAGCTCTGGACCGAATGAGGCTCCCGCAGGTTCTCCAAGGGCAGCCCCACACAGAGGGCCTCACGGTCATCCAGCCGGAGCCAGGCCTGTAAGAGTGGTGGCTTTGGTCATTTGTGGCTAAAGCAGTCTAGCGGCAGCAACAGAGCAACAAGCATGGGCTCCAGAGGCATCTGGTCAAAATCTGGTCAATAATCCAGGTGTGTTGGCAGGAAAAAAGACACCAGTTCATTGCTTCATCTGGGTTCTACAAAAAATAACTAACTGACAGAGAAAACTATCCTTGGTAGTAGAGTCCCTAGAGCTGAGTCTCCTGTGTGTAAGCCAGAAGTAAAAACCTCTTTAGTGGCATAACCTGGTTTCTGCTTCTATGCTTGGAGAGAGCAGAGCGAGGCAGAGGACAGAGACCAAAGGGCAATGAAGCTTATTGACCCCCAGAAAAGGGAAGGGTATGGGAAGGGGCCTCTTCTGACAGTCACTCTGACCAAATGACCATAGAGAGAGACATCGGTCTTCCTGTGTGGAAGACATCACCCTTTCTGAAGGAAAGCATGGAGCTACACACAAACATGGATGCTAACGCTCCACGAAGGCCGGTGGGAAAGGCTTTAGGGCCACCTCCGGACCCCAAACTCCAAGTGACCCCCTCCCAGTGTTTCCATGAACACTAGATAGATAGATGATAGATAGATAGATGGATGGATGGATGGATAGATAGATAGATAGATAGATAGATGCTAAACAGAACTGGGCCCGCAGACCAAGGTCCAAGGGGATGAACAAGAGCCCTCCAGCAGCAGCCCCACCTTCCTTTCCCCTCCAGAGGAATAATGCAGTTGATACGCTAGCTGCGCCTTTGCCTGGACTGAAGGGACCTTGAAGCAGTGCTACTTGCACTGGTAATCTCTCATCTTGATTTCTGTAATGCTCTCTACTTGGGGCTACCCTTGTACCAAGTTTGGAAGCTTCAATCAGTTCAAAACATGGCAGCCAGATTGGTCACCAGCACATCTATGTCGGACCACAGAACACCTGTGTTAAAATGGCTTCACTGGCTGCCCATTAGCTTCTGGGCACAATACAAGGCGTTGTTCATCACCTTTAAAGCCCTACATGACTTGGGCCCAAGTTACTTGTGGGAACACCTCTCCCGTCACAATCTGCCCCGAACTCTCATGACATCTGGGAAGAACTTATTGGAAACAATAAACAACAGAAGTGGTTTTATGACTTCCCAAAGAACCTTGATGCCGCTGCTCTAAACTGAGAATGGTCGACCAGAAGAGATCCTCTTATTCACCTTCAGGGACGTAGCCAAGGGGGGGGTTTGTTCTGGGGTCTGGACCCCCCTCCATTGAAAAATGAATAGTGTGTGTGCTGCTGCGCCGCCTCACCCAAGCCCCATTATAATGGTGGCACTAGTCTGGAACCCCCCCCCCACTTCTAAAAGTCCTAGACTACGTCCCTGGGAAGATAGAGGCCAGGACAGAAGCAACATCATGGCAATTTGGAAAAGCTGTGTAAAAATAATTGTCCCCAACCCAATACGTGTGCATTTTCTAGACTAATGCAATTGGGGCACTTTATGAGCCTGGTGTGATAAAGTCTGAAGAGGAGAGTACAGCTTGTGAAAGCAAAAATATTATTCAAAAGTAATCGAAAATGTTATCACAATTACATTACTAGGAAGTGATAGAGCTGTGTGCACCCAGGCCATGCAAGCTGGTATTAAATGGCCATTATGCAACATTTGCTGCAATACACAGAAGAGTTATATAAAAGAGATGAAAAAAATGAAGGACACGCGGAACAAGGAACCATATGAAGATGAACCTCAATTTCTAAAAAGTGAAGTGGAAGCTGCACCAAGAGAAACTGGAGAGAATAAATCATCAGAAGCAGATGACATTTGACTTGAAGTGCTACAAACCACAAAGAAAGAATCAACTGTACTGATAACTAAAATATGCTAACAAGTACGAAAAACAAGACAGTGGCCAACACTGTGTGGATGGGAATAACTATACATTCCTATCCACACAAAAAAGGAGACATATAAGACTGCAGCAACCATAGCATTAATTTCCCATGCAAGCAAAATTGTGCTCATACTTCTGCAACATAGACTCCAATCACACATGGAGAGAGAAATCTAAGAGGTGCAGATGGAAATCACTAAAAGCCACATTGCAAACATACAATGGCAAATGGACCGTACCAAGGAATTCAAGGGGTGGGGTGGGGGAACAGAATGTGCTTTATAGACTGTAGCAAAGCATTTGAGAGCATAGATCACTAAAAGCTATGAAATGCTCGTAAAGAAATGAGTGTCATTACATCTGATAGTCTTGATGAGAAATTTGTATTTAGGATGAGAGTAATAATAATAACAACAACAACAACAACAACAATAATTTGTATCCCGCCTCTCCCTGTATTGGATCGAGGCGGGTAACAACAAACAAAAACAATAAAATCAAACATGACTATCAATAGATAAAAGCACAACAGGACATATTAGATCCTAGTTTCCCCACTCCCTCCCACCCTAAAATACCATTAAAAACAATTCCCAATAAAATGGTTAATAAAATAAATCAAGATCAAAGTCCGGTGGGTACAGCTAAACAAATGGAGAGTGAAAATTCTGAGGAGATCAGTTTGGGAAGGCCTGCGGGAAGAGATCGGTTTTTATTGCCTTCTTACAGGCCTCCAAAGATATTAGATGGTGGATCTCATCCGGCAGGTCATTCCAGATTTTTGGAGCGACAACAGAGAATGTCCTAAAACAGAACATGAAGAAACAGAATGGCTCCCAGTTGACAAAAGGATCAGGCAAGGCTGCATTCTATCATCCTACTTGTTCAACTTGTATGCAGAAAATATTATACAAAGAGCAGGTTTAGACTTAGAAGAAGGAAGAGTGAAAATAGGAAGAAGGGATATGTGGATGATACCATACTACTAGCAGAAAACCTCACAGACTTGGAACAACTATAAAGAAAAATCAAAGAAGAAAGTGCAATGGTAGACTTGTTGTCTTTCCAACTTATGTTGACCCTAAGGTGAACCTGTCACAGGGTTTTCTTGGCAAGTTTCTTCAGAAAGGGTTTGCCATTGCCATCCTCTAAGGCTGAAAGAGTGTGACTTGCCCAAGGTCACCCAGCAGGTTTACATGCCCGAGCTGGGATTAAAATCCTGGTCTCAAGAGTCAAAATGCAATGCTCAAACCACTATGCCATAGTAGGCTTATTGTTAAACATAAAGAAAACAAAAATAATGATCATTTAGAATATCTATAAATGCAACCTAAACAATGAGGAAACTGAAATAAAGATTTCCATTTTCCATACCTTGAATCAAACATTGTTCAAAATGGAGACTGTAATCAAGAATCAGAAGACTAGGAATAGAAAGGACAGCCATAAAAGCATTAGAAAAGATCCTAAAGAATAAAGATATACTACTGAACACTAAAGTTAGAATCGTCTATCGATGTGAGAGCTGGACAGTGGGGAAAACAGGCAAGAAAAAAATCAACTAATTTTATATGTTGTGCTGGGGAAGAGTGCTGAGGATACTGTGGACAGTCAAAAAGATAAATAATGGATCCTTGAACAGATCAACCCTGAAATCTCCCTGGAAACCAAGATGATTAAATTGAGGCTATCGTTCTTTGGCCATATCATGAGAAAGCATGACTTATTAGAAAGGGCAATAATGCTAGGGACGTTATTGCACGGGGAAATTGGAAGGTCAATGCAGTGTGATCCCGGGTGCAATCATGTGGATTCACGTTTTTTGCGTGGGAGGATATCACACATAATCAAAGTCAATGCTAAGTCAATTCTAACCCAATCCAGGGTCAACCAAGAGACATGTAAATTCGGGGAAATATAGAATTTACAAATCCTGTTCTACTCCAAAGTTGTGTTCAATTTGAATTTGGCAAGTATGGAATGCATGTCTCAGTCGTCTTTGGACTGCCTTCAAATCAGACTACAGTTCCCAAGCTCCTTTGCTGGCTGCAATTTTCTCTCCTGTGCTCCCTGGTTGCTCCCTCTGGGAACAAAGGGGCGGGAAAAGTGAAGGCGATTGTGCTGCCTAGAGGAAGGGAAAATGCTTTGGCCTCCCCAAAAAGTTAAAAGACCGGCACCAAAGTCTGCCTTTCCTCCCTCCCTCTGGGTATGGGGGACTTTTCTCTCAGCCTCGCAAAGTTCCCCTCAGAGTAATTCTGGAGCTGTTTTGGGGATGAAGCAGCCCTCACCACGGACACACACACACACTGCCTCCCTCTCTCCTCCTCTCAGCCCTTTCTGGCTCTTTCTCTTTGCAACTCATCCTCACCAACTGGGGGGAAGGGATTGGCCAGGGTTCTCTCTCTCGCGACCCTGTCACAGGGTTTTCTTGGCAGGTTGATTCACATGGGGTTTGTCATTGCCATTTTCTGAGGTGGCTGAGAGAGTGTGATTTGTACCAGGTCACCCAGTGGGATTCGATCCTTGCCTTTTAGAGTTATAGTCCAATGCTCAAACCAAGTACAAGGTTGCTTTGGACTGATTTTGAACTGGTGAATTGCCAAAATAATGTGAAATAAGGGGTAATGAATTCACAAATAACATGAATTGCCTAAATAACATGAAATAAAGGGTAATGAATGAACAAATGACATGAATTGCCTAAATAACGTGAAATAAAGGGTAATGAATGAACAAATAACGTGAAACAAGGCAAAACCACGGGAACCGGAAGCAAGCCCCGCTGGAAGTGTAAAAAGGTCATGATCTGATTCTGCCCTCACTGCGCATGTACAGGAATGCTAATTCGAATTCTAGACTATGAAGAGTATGTACTCATATGATAATTTCTTTTGAATTCACACTACTTTGGCTTTGGGATGGGTGCTGTGTTCTTCTGTGGTGTGATAACCATCCATGTACTTGCGCTCATCTCTTCATATGCCCAATCTTCAAGCCTATTTAAAAGGCCATTTGGAACTTTCCAGTTTTTCATTGGAGCCAGAGCTCTTCATGAGTGTAAGCCTGAATAAACAGCTGCATTAAAGTGGGGGCTGTGCAGCCCTCCAGATGCTGTAGGACTGCAATTCCCAGTGACCAAATAACCAATGGTGATGATCTGGGAGTTACATTTCAACATCATCTGAAATGCTGCACAATTCTCACAGCTGAGCTACAATGAAAATCACAAACCCAGGTACAAACAAAATGGTGAGGGCCCTTCAGTCACCTTATAAGTTCTATGTCCTTTTTAAAGATACTCTAACCAGAAGATAGCCTTCCAGGGTTTATCTAACTCAGTGAAGTTGTTTCCTCCCAAAACAGATCCAGGGATTCCCACCTCCCAGAATGTCACGCTTTCAATGTGTACAGCATTCCCCCCCCCCCCAAGACTATTTCTGACAATGTCTAGTGAGTATATGGCAATCATTCTTGAATCCACAGCCTTCTTTAATCTAAATAGCTAGGCTTCTTCGTGTTTTGTTGTTGTTGTTGTGTGCCTACAAGGCATGTCTGAGTTATGGCAAACCTATCACAGGATTTTCTTTGTAAGATTTGTTCAGGGAGGTGGGTGGGTGTCTGCATTTTTCTGAGTCTGCAGAGTGTGACTTGCCCAAGGTCACCCAATGGATTTCTATGGCCAAGCAGCGAACTGAACCCTGGTCTCCAGAGTCGTAGTCCAGCACGCAATGCTTTATAGAACATCATATCCCCTTTTGTATTGTCTTAAGAAAATAACGAAGCATTGAATCACTACTGATAGAACATACACCTTTGATCTTTTCCTGCACTCTCTTATGCACCTGCTTCAGCTTGTTTAAAATCTTACCCAACATGTCTCATGGAATTTGTTATCTTTGCCATGATTCCACCCAGTTACCTCACCAACAACCAATAATAGATTGAGATCTCTTTTTTCCATTTTTCCTGATTGCTTGCTGTTAATAAGTATATATTCAGACACATGTATAAACTAATGCACTTTCTGAAAATACCTGCTTGCAAGGGATGTTGGCAGTAGTTTGCTGATGCAGAGTGGTCTCAATACCCCACAATTACATGGAGCTATTTCAAATGGGGAATCGAACACACAATAATCAAACCATACACAATAATTGTGTTGGGGAAAAGCAAATATTAATAGGAAAAGAGGAAAGGTGCATTACAGGTAGATTGAGGCCTGTTACAGACTGCCAAAATAAAGCTGCTTCAGGTCTCTTTGGAGGTATGCTGTTTAAATGATGCATAGGTCCTACGAGTCCGGAGGTCGCGCCAAAGCCACACTCCATTCCTAAGCACTGGAGTGCAGCTTTGGTGCAGCTTCCAGATTCTTAGGATGCATGCATCATTTAAACAGCATACCTCCAAAGAGACCCGAAGCAGCTTTATTTTGGCAGTCTGTAACAGGCCTAAATCAGCCAAGAAAACTGCAGGCCTGAATTTGCAAGATCTGACAAGAGCTGTTAATAACAGAGACTAGTCCTGATAAGAAATTTATACTTACACCAAGAGTCTACAGTTAGAACAGAATTTGGAGAAACAGAATGGTTCCAAGTTAGAAAAGGGGTCAGGCAAGGCTCATTCTATCACCCCACTTGTTCAATTTGCATGTAGAAAATATGATATGACGAGCAGATCTGATCTCAGTAGAAGAAGGAATGAAAATTGGAGGAAGCAACATTAACAATTTTACATATGCTAATGACACCATATTACTAGCGGAAAGCATCACAGACTTGGAACAATTATTAAGGAATATCAAGGAAGAAAGTGCAAAGGTAGGCTTACTGCTGAACATAAAGAAAACAAAAATAATGATCACAGAGGATTTACACAAATTCAATTTAGATAATGAAGAAATCAAAATAGTTAAGTATTTCCTATACCTGAGATAAAATATAGTGCACCCGCACCATATGTGGGCATACACGGTTTCCAGCTTACATGGAAGCCACACAATGATAGAAGCAATGGTGCGCATGCCTGTGGGGCACGCACTGCTGTGCAACCACATGCATACACCCCATAGTTTCCAATGGGGCACAAGCCTATGCAGATTCCCTCTTACGTGGGGGATCCAGAATGGATCCCCTGCATACGGGGAGGGCCCACTGTATTGACCAGAACAAAGACTGCAGTCAAGAAATCAGAAGAAGATTAGGAATGAGAAGAACAGCTATATAAGAACTAGATAAGATTCTGAAGTATAAAGATACAAAACAAAGCACTAAAGTTAGAATCATCCAAGTCACTGTATTTCCCATCACTATGTAAGGATGTGAGAAAGGGACAGTGAAAAAAGTTATAGAAAGAAAATTGACTTATTTGACATGTGGTGTTGGAGAAGAGTGCTGAGGATACCATGGACAGGCAAAACAAACAAACAAATGGGTCCTAGGACAGATTGAGCCAGAACTGTCCCTGGAGGCCAAGATGGTGAAACTGAGACTGTCATACTCTGGCCACATAACGAGAAGGCATGGTTCATTACAGAGGACAATTATGCTGGGGAAGGTGGAGGGAAGCAGAAAGAGATGAAGACCACAAGCCAGATGGATGGACTCAATCAGGGAGATCATGGGCCTGAATCTACAGGACCTAAGCAGAGCAGTGGAAGATGGGGGGCTTGGAGAGGTCTCATCCACAGGTTCACCATGAGTCAAGGTTGACTTGAGGGCAGCTAACAATAAACAACTATTATACATCAGTTACTTAGTTAGGTATTCTTAATTAAGTAACTTCTTCTTCCCTCTCAAGCCTGAAAGAAATATCATTCACCCATGCTCCAATCACCAGCAGAATGGACCCCCTTCTCCTCATGCAGCTGATGGTTAGGTAGGTTAGGAGGGACATTTTGTTTGTGGCAATAGTGTCACAATTATTTCTAAGTAATGATCATGAATATGGAACAATTACTTAATTTGGTTGCCTCTAGATTATCTCATCTGTAACTGTAACTCAAATTCAGGCTATTTGACAGACTATCTCCCTGTATGAGCTGGCCCGGCCTCTGAGATCCTCAGGAGAGGCCCTTCTGTCCATTCCACTTCCATCACAAGCTTTGTTGGTGGGGACACAAGAGAGAGCCTTTTCCGTGGCTGCCGCTAGACTCTGGAACTCCTTGCTCAGGGAGGCCTCCTCTTTATTGGTCTTTCACCGGCAGTCAAAGACCTTCCTCTTGAAACAGGCTTTTAAAGCATGAGGTTTTAAAAGAATGGGCTGGATGTTATATTCTTTTAAAAGCATTTTAAACACTTTTATCTTTAAACTATATTTTATTTTTATGTAGTCTGTATTCTGTTTTAATGTAACATTTTTCTATGTTTTTAATTATACTGTTTTTAATCTTATAAGTCACTCTGAGTCCCAGTTTTGGGGAAAGGAAGGGATATCAACAACAACAACAACCATTTAACTGAGATCCGGTCCACACTGTAGAAATAATCCAGTTTGACACGACTTTAGCTGCCATGGCTCAATGAAAAGAAATTCTGGGAAGTGTAATTTGTTGTGGCACCAGAGCTCTCTGACAGAGAAAGCTAAATATTTCACAAAACTACAGTTCCTAAAATTCCCTAGCACTGAACCAGCATAATTAAAGCAGTTTCAAAATGGATTATTTTGGTAGTGTGTTTTGGCACTGAGTAGCTGATGTAAAATACTGGTCAGATTCTCTTGGAGGTCTCTTATTCATAGAGATGTATGAGTCTATTTCTGGACAATTATCCATTTGTTCATAAATTGGTCTGATTTCCACATTAATTTGTGATTTTTAAAAGTCTGCAAAACTTCATATTAAAGTACAGTGTGTCTGTGTATAATTTTATTTTGAACACTTTTGAATATATTTTCTTAGAAAATATGCATTCATAAACATATTTTCTCTCCAGGTACATCTTTGTTACTGTGTGTTACTACAATATCCATTTTTATATCCACTCTGGTGCTTTTTCAGTTTTGCATATCAATGCAAAATCTGAAGAGTGCAAAATCCAAAGGATAACTGTGTTCCTATCCGTGTGCTAGTCTGGGAGGCGCTAATCAGGTTAGTTTACTTTAAAATGAGGACTAAGCAAAATCCATAAGCACTCCTAGTACACACCTTGCCAATTGTTCCCATTAAGCTTTTCTTAACAGCAAGCTAATTAAGGAAGAAGTAAAAGAACAAAAATAGTTACCAAATGATATGTGAACAGTGTGGTAGGGAAATGTACATTGAATACCCGAAGGGCTTCTTTAACTTTAAACATCTGGTTAGAATGCTGAAGAGAAACAACAATTACGAGAAGTGTCTGAGACTTGTTACTACATGATGGGATCTAATATACCCAATACAGGACAGCGTTTTTATCATTTTGCATATTTATAATTGCTTGTGGGCAACTCTTCATAACTCTAATGACTGGGAAGAATTTAATCCTTTCTCTGGTAATGAGTTACAAGATATGTGTAATAAATACCTTTATGAATTGACAGAGGAAGTTTCAGACATGATTCACAATACAGCTTGAAGACCCATGTTATAGATAAGTGACTCGAAGTACCGTATAATCTTTGCCTAGCATAGATTTTTTTTAAAGATTCTTGAATTGGTGTTGATTTATATTTTTTACAGTTTGGAAGTGAAAGTGTAGAGGCGGGTCTCTTATATTTTGAAGTTAATGGTGGATGTTATTTTGTCTGATCAGAATCATGCTTTATATTTAATTTATGTATATTTATATTATTTATATTTATAATTATTTTACAGAGCTTGGAAGAATTCATTTTTGGGATATACCTCCCAAGGTCCCTAGCGAGCATGATCAATTTTCAAGTATTTGACAATGCCAACATGCAACAGAAACTTTTGCGCTTCCTTAATTGAGCATCTTAATATGTTTTCAGCACGGTTGTGTTTTCCTTACCCACAATGTATGCACAGGTGGTTAGCTGAGTAATTGCAGTATCTCACTGGAACATCTTTGTACATTCCTCATGCCCCAGTCTTTCTGATCTGTCCTGTGAAAAATAAACCAGCACTGTTTGTTGTATGTCTGTGTGTGTGAAAAACCGAGAAAAATAGAGAGAGATGTACCTACAGACAATAATAGACAATAAAACCCAAATGTCTAAACTGTGAGAACAGCAATAAACATTTTATTGCAAATGATTATTGTATTTTTAGATTTTCTTTAGGAAGAAGGATGAGAAAACCTTGCAAAGAGGTAACAGAAATCAAGATCTTTATTCCTGCTGAAAGATAAAAAAAGAAAATAAAAGAAAGGAATATGACCTCATGCCCCAGGAAATTATTATTTCCTATTGCTCCATTTAAACTGCAAGTCAGGCAGGAATCTAGGATGCAGTCTGAACAAAGCACTGTCAAGTGTTTTTTAATTCCTCTTGATATCAATTTTATTTTTTCCCAAAGAAAACTAAATCCTGAACAGTGCTGTTCTTGAAACTCTCACTACTTGAGGAGGTGAGGAGCTCATAGCAATACGCATTGAAATATATCTTATTTTTTTAACTTGCCATAGGCAACTGTAAAAGGATCTTTAACCTATGTGGCGTTTTTTACCTTTTTTGAGTATGTCTTATTTACTGACACTTCTTCTTTCCCTCTAGTTCTTCTCCTTAGTTTATATCTTTTCAGAATACTTGCTTTTAAAAATATATAAAATAAAATAGAAATTTAATAAACAAGCAAGAGGTACAAATACAAATATAAGCAATAAATAACAAGGTAGAATCAATATCACTGTGTGTACCAGATGATGATGATGATGATGATGATGATGACTTATATGGCACCATCAGTGTACATGGTGCTCCACATTAGAAGTTTACAATTGTTAACAGTTCCCTATTCTCAGGCTGACAATATAAAAGATACCACTGACAAGGAAAAGGGGATGGCTGTGGAGGAGGAGCTTAAGTCCAGCAGATGCTGTCTGCTCTTCTCTCCCATGGAGGCAGTTGGGATGTAGGGAGAGCCTTTCATCAGCCACTGGGCTTAGGTAAGATGGATCTGTGCCTGCCTGTTCTCTCCCTCTAATGGCCATATCAGCACAACACTCGTATTTTAGAAACAGTGTACCATCCAAAATTATGATTGATTCAAGTACGCTGTTCCAAATGTTTCCACAGGTTGCAGGAGCTTGCTTTCACATGCCCCTACAATAATTAATATACGCAATAAAAGGAAACCACAGCTGCTCATATACTGCAGAAATAAAGTAGTTTGACATTTTAACTGCCATGACTCAGTGCTATGGAATACTGGGATTTGTAGTTTTGTGAGATATTTAGCCTTCCCTATCAGAGAGCTCTGGTGCCCCTACCAAACAACAAATCCTAGCATTCCATAGCACTGAGACATGGAAGTTAAAGTGGTGTCAAACAGTTTTATTTATACAGTGTGGCAGCAGCCCACACTTCTGTAAAGTTGTCTGTATCCATCTCTCCATCTAATTTTTTAAATTAAGTTTTTTTTTCCATTACAGCAAGAGCTCAGATCTTAATATACCATTTGCTAGTATTTGGACTGCCAAAGGTTTTCCAGTCAGAACTGTTATTTTTACAGTTGATACGTCCCTTGTTTCCTCTACAGTTTGGTGAATAACTGGAAAGGTGCCCTGGAAATGAAGACAATGATCCCAAGGGATGTCCCGACTGCCTTCTGGCCATGTTTGAATATTCCCCTGGGCTGTTTTAAACCCAACAAAAGTCTCTTTTAAAGCAGAAAGCAATGGGAAATCACTTCGGTTTACTTTTTGTTTTAAGACAAGGCCTCTCATAGGCTTAATATTCCACAGCGGGAGCTAAAAAAATGTGATTTCCCCCCCCCAGACCCCCCTGAGAATATCTGGGGGAAGTTTGGAGTTTTTGTTTCCTGCTGGGTTGTTGTGAACTGCCTTCCAGGAGATATTGATTCATGGTGTCACTGTGGATGAGACATCTTCAGGCCCTCCTATCCTTCACTACTCTGCTTAAGTCTTGTAGGTAGGGTTGCCATAACCCGGCGGCCCCCATGCCAATCATGGTTTCGGGGGGCCCCTCCCAGTCCCGGTCCAGTTTGGGCCCCCACCCGTGCCTTGTTCCCGGTTTGGGGGCCTGCTCCGGCCATTGCCGCTGCCGCTAACGCAGCTGCTGCGGTGCCAACCCACCTCCTCCTCCGGCTCCGCCTTCCTCCTTTTCCTCGGCGGCAGAAGTGCCGCCGCCACCACGCCCCCACTGTGAGGGCTTGCGCGCCGCCTAGGCCTCAGCAGGGGTCAGTGGCAGCACGCGCGCCTGCCCCATTTCCCTCCGCACGTGCGCGCCTGCCCTGCTTCCCTTTCTCCTGCGGCAGCCATCATAAGGAGGAGGAGGGGGGGGAGGAGGAGGAGGAGGAGGAGGAGGAAGGAGGAGGACGAAGGGTGCCTGAAATCCAGGGCAGAATTGGGCCAGAGGAGGAAGAGGAGGAGGAGGAAAGCTGAGTCAGTGGCCATTAGGTCTGCCTTGGTATTTTGGGTTTTTTAAATTATTTTTAAAAATATAAAATACTTATTTTATTTTATTTTATGTTTATTATTGCTTTTTATTTTTTATTTTATTAATTTTTATTATTGCTTGTTTTTGTTTTATTTCATTAATTTTATTATTGCTTGTTTTTGTTTTATTTTATTAATTTTTATTATTGCTTGTTTTTGTTTTATTTCATTAATTTTATTATTGCTTGTTTTTGTTTTATTTTATTAATTTTATTATTGCTTGTTTTTGTTTTATTTTATTAATTTTTATTATTGCTTGTTTTTTTTATTACATTAATTTTTATTATCAAATATATACACCCCTGCCTTGTTTTTTATTTTTTTATTATTTTTTATTATTAAATATATGCAAGTGCATTTTTTGTGTATTTATGGTGCTTTGAATGCTAACAAGTCTGCGTTTCTTGGCCAATTATAGTGGTGGTGATGATGATGATGATGATGATGATGATGATGATGATGATGATGATGATGATGGTGGTGGTGAGATTGATATCAACAAGCCTCTGAGGCACGGCCAATGTAACTTGCTGTGATTTTTACAAACTCATGTGCAGTGAAGAAAAACCACAGACCCTTCCCCAAGTACACACTTCTGAGAAGTAAAGTTGAGCCTGAGGGCAAGTACATTTCTGCCATCTGTCTAAAAATAATGCCAAAATGTCCTCCATTTTGATCATGCCTAAAAACATGCATTTATATTAACATTTTAAAAAAAAACACCTCAATTTTTTGCGCGTCCTCCATTTTTATAAAAATGTGTCCTACATTTGAAAATGTTGCCCTACATTTGTCCCGGTTTGGAGGTCCTCACCTATGGCAACCCTACTTGTAGGTTCAGTCCTATGACCTCCCTAATTGAGTCTATCTATCTGGCATGTAGTCTTCCTCTCTTTCTACTATCTAGCCCTCCATTTTCCCTAGCATTATTGTCTTTTCCAATGAGTCATGCCTTCTCATGATGTGGCCGAAGTATGACAGCCTCAGTTTGGCTTCTAGGGGTATTTCAGGCTTGAGCTCTATAAGGATCCATTTCTTTGTCTTTTTGGCTGTCCATGGTATCCACAGCACTCTTTTCCAGCACATCCACATCTCAAAGTTGATTTTATTCCTGTTCATTTTTTTCACTTTTCAGCTCTCACACAAAAATGGCCCTGGAGTATCTGCAAGCCACACTTTGCCCTGTCCTACATGCCAGGATTGCTTAGAACATCTGAAATTGGAGTTTTTGGGCAAGAAGTTCAACCAGACAAAACTAAACGTGCATCAAGAGCAGCATTGTGCAAGGGTATTTTTTTAGGGTTGCCAACAAACCATAATCACTGCTTCCAGCCTTATATATGTATGAGCTTCTGAGCCCAGAAATAAGTACTTGAAATAGCAGTAGCAGAACTTTCTCTGATTGATTCAGTTCTTAATCATTTTTAGTTACTTGCGTTATACTGCTCATAGTGGACATTTTGTGTTTACTGCCTCCTAGTGATGAAGACAGGGTGTCTCATAAAAGCTTTTTATTCCTTCCTTTTGCAAAAGGAGATAGAGTTTTATTTTCATAGTCAATCGTATTCTGCATACTGTTTCTTATCTTTTATTTTTATTTTTAAGTAAAATTCACAAAATAAAAAACCCGAAAAGTAAAAATAGAGTACAGTAATATCACATTTTGATCAAGTAAAATGATTATAAAATTTTAATGCATATTTGCAATTTTTATGAATATTTAGCTTTACTTGCTAATTAGCTTACTTGCTGTTCACCGCTATGATCCTTGGAATAGCGGTATATAAATAAAACATATTATTATTATTATTATTATTATTATTATTACTTATTTGCATATTTAGCATATACTTATTAGCATATTTAGCTATACTTATTTGTTTCCCTCTATTTGTTCTTATTATTACCTTTACTTCCAATTTTTATAATTTTATATGATTTTTATAAGACTTAGAATTATTGACTTCAGATTCATAAGTAGATTTGCAAGTGTCTTTTCAATTGCTACTTGTTTATTTTATTGTTATGAACATAAATTGTGTTGTATAACCTTATCTTTATTTCTTCTTTCTCTTAACCTTTCCACATCTTTTTCTTTATTTTTATTAAAAAAATTAAAAGACAAGATTACATATAACTAAACATTTGTTGTTTTTGTTAGCTCCCCTCGAGTCGTTCTTGACTCTTGGTGACCCTGTGGATGAGACATCTCCAAGCCTCCCTATCCTCCACTTCTCTGCTCAGGTCTTGCCAATTCATGCCCATAACCTCCCTGATTGAGTCCATCTATCTGGCATGCAGTCTTCCTCTCCTTCTTCTACCTGGCTTTTACCTTTCCTACCATTGTTGGCTTTTCTGATGATCCACGCTTTCTCATTATGTGGCCAAAGTATGACAACCTCAGTTTAATCACCTTGGCTTCCAAGGAGATTTCAGGCATGATCTATCCAGGGACTCATTTGTTTATCTTTTTGGCTGTCAATAGTATTCTAAGCACTCTTCTCAAATGGGTGGATTTTCTTTTGCTTTGGTTTCTTTATTGTCCAGGTCTTGCATCCATACATACATTCTAACTTTTGTGCTCAGTTGTATATTATTACTCTTCAGGGTCTTATCTAGTTCTTTCATAGATGTCCTTCCTGTTTCTAGTCTTATTTCTTGACTGCAATCAACATTCTGATCAGTGTTTAATCCTAGGTATGGGAATTCTTTAACTATTTCAATTTCCTCGTTGTCTAGGTTGAATTTATGTATTTCTTCTATGGTCATTATTTTTGTTTTCTTTATATTTCAACATTCAGGCTGCCTTTGCACTTTCATCCTTGACCTTTCTTAGTAACTGTTCTAAGTCTGTGATATCTTTCACCACTATTATGGTATCATCCACCTTCCTTAGGTTGTTGACATTCCTCCCTACATACTTCACTCCTCCTTCTTCTGAGTCTAACCCTGCTTTTCTTATGATCTTTTCAGCCTATAAATTGAACAAATAGGGCGATAAAATGCAGCTTGCCTGACCCCTTTGCCCTTTGGGAACCACTCTGTTTTTCTGTATTCTGTTCTAATGGTAGCCTCTTGTCCTTGATACAGATTTCTCATCAGGATCATCAAATGTAGTGACACTCCCATGTCCCTGAGTATGCACTATAGCTTTTTGTGATCTAGCCAGTCAAAGGCTTTGCTATAGTCTATAAAGCACATGCTGATTTTTTTCTTAAATTCCTTGGTGTGCTCCATTAGCCATCATATGCTTGCAATGTGGTCCTTAGTGCCACTTCCTTTCCTGAATCCAGCTTGTACCTGGTGGCGCAGTGGTTAAATGCCTGTACTGCAGCCATTCACTCAAAACCACAAGGTTGCGAGTTCAAGACCAGCAAAAAGGGCCCAAGCTCGACTCAGGCTTGCATCCTTCCGAGGTCGCTAAAATGAGTACCCAGACTGTTGGGGGCAAATTAGCTTACTTGCTAATTAGCTTACTTGCTGTTCACCGCTATGATCTTTGGAATAGCGGTATATAAATAAAACAAATTATTATTAATTGTACCTCTGGGATTTTTCTCTCCATGTATGATTGGAGTCTATGTTGCAGAATTTTGAGAATAATTATGCTTGCATGGGAGATTAATGCTATGGTCCTATTGTTGCTGCAGTCTTTTGTACCTCAGAAAATAATAATACAGCAATGCATTATATTAGTACATAGCAATCAAATAAATCAATTAAATAGTTTTATTTTTTCAATATATTCTAACATTGGTCTATATCTTCTTTCTATTAATGTATTATTAATATCTGCCTACTTTCAATTGTTTAATTGGTTTTTGTATGACATTCTCATTCTTATGAATTCTGGTTTCTGATTTGGCACTGAGTTTATTAAAGTTTTCTCAGTTTATAGTATGTTTTATTTGTTTTGACTTAAAGTATTGTTGTATATTCTTATCTTAATTTCTCTTCCCAGTTCATGACTCTTTCCATTTCTTTCTACAATATTCTATAATACACAACCAGTTTCTTTCTTTTGTTAATGTTAATTTATCTAGTTCGACCGTATCTAATAGTTTCAGTAGCCATTTGTTGTGGAGGTTTTCTTAATCTTCGAGTTTTGTGCAAGTAGTATTCTGGTGGCTGATATGTGTAATAAAATTTTCCCAAATCTTTTTTTTTGTCATTTTTTGCTATTTTGTTTGTCATATTAAACAAGTAGATCTTATGTTTCATTTGATAAATAATTTTCAAAATTTCATTTATCATAATGTGTATTTTTCCCCAGTATTTTTTCCCCACCTCTGAACAGTTCTATCTCATTAGGTACCAAGAACTTATTGCCTGCTCACATTTTCAGCATTTATTGTCATCAGTCTTTGGAATTTTTATCGGAGTTAAATGCCAGTGATGTGCCATTTCCAAATATTTTTACTTTAAGGGCTTGGTAATGTGTAAATTGTTGTGTCCTTTTTCTCAAATATGTCCAACTTTCTAGGTCTATTTCATGCCCGATGTCTGAGGCCTGATTTAGCATAGGTTCTTTAATTTGGTCTTGCTCCAGATCTAGTAATAGTTAGTAACATTTTGCAGAATTTTTTCTTTCTTTCTTTATGATTAAAAATTTTATTCAATTCACAGTTGTCTTTCTCAAAATCTTCCAATTTTTGATCCATTTTAAATCTTTCTTGCAATTGCAGGTATGGAAGCCAGTGTGTTTTGGGGAACCTTTCCAAATGTTTTTACAATGTTCTGTGAACCAGTCTTTTTATTAAAAAGGAAAGAGGTTTTGACAGAACTAGGAAGAGTTATATTTTTAGGCTACAGCTCTGGAACTATACATATGCAGTGCTAAAAGCAAGCATTTTGAAAATTCTGCCCAGTTCACACCCCAATTTCTGCCCAGTTTTCCCGTTTGTCTAGGTCCTTTTGAATTCTAGATAATTCTGTTCCATCTTCCAATACTGTATCAATTGCAAACATGATAAGGATTCCCTCCACCTCACCATTAAATCACTGATAAACATGTTGAAGAGTAAATGGCCATTGGACAGGAACTCAAGACCTCCTTCCAGTCTCAAGCACAGCCAATAATGATGAGAACTCAATGCACATGATGGATAAAGCAGTGAGAGGAGTAAAAGGCTGGCTAAGCTCAGAAATGTCATCATCCAGTATACACGATTCTGAACTGGATTTGGGACATCTGTTGCAAAATTAGCATGGCTGGGGCTCCCATGAGTGGAATGAAGCTGTACTGACTCTTAATAGCACCAACTGATGGTAACTGGGCAAACTAGAAGAAAAGAACAGATGAATCTGTGCTAGGATTGTTGTTGTTGTTGTTGTTGTTTTGTGCCTTCAAGTAATTTCACAGGGTTTTCTTGGCAAGATTTTTTCAAAGGGGGTTTGCCTTTGCCTTCCTGTGAGGCTGAGAGAGTGTGACTTGTCCATGATCACTCAGTGGATTTCCTTGGCCATGTGGGCATTCAGACTCTGGCCTCCTAGAGTTCTTAGTTGGATATGCAGACCACCACACCATGCTAGCTCTGTGCTAGGATTAGTGCCTATTAATAACAGTAACTAAACTACATCATTGGTTTTCATACCATTCCTCTCTTTCATTCCTGTCATTTATACTCTCCTTGAACTATTTTACTGCCCACCCCACCCAGATGTGTCTGTGAGGTTTCTTTGGTCAACTGGGCTCTAATCTGGTGAACTTGCTTAAGTTTTCTGATGTGTGTTACAGATATATTTATTAATGCATTTCCTTGCTGTTGACTTTTTCAAATTTGTCATAATTTTGTGAGGTGGTGGTGGTGATTAAATACTGTTTTTATTTGTGTTTTAAATAGGCCTGAATCCTATCAGTGATTCCCTGCTAGAGTAGACCTATGGAAGCAATGGGATTTAGATAGGTTTCGCCTCATCATACAACTATTGATTCAATAGGTCTACTATAATAGGGACAACCAATGGAATTCAAGCTATTATGCTGTTTATCAGCCTGACCTGAAGGCTCTCTCTCTGGAATCATTTTTGACAGAATAGAAACTCTGCATAAAATACATGCATTGCATATACATATATATCTGGAGCTTCTCTCCCCAAACAACAATGAAGCCTCATAAACCTCAAAGACCTCTCTCTTCCACCCAAATCCAAATTGTTGGCAGTTACTGTATTGATGTGTGCATTTGATGTACTCTTTCTTTCAGACTGTGTCAGGGAGAGGAATTAAACATTACAAAGATCAATAAGAAATTGTAACAAAGTGGAGACCATCTTTTCAGGATTTATTTATTTAATTAATTTATGTTCTGCTTTTCTCCCATGCTGGACCCAAGGCATCTTAAAGGTAAAGGGTTTCCCTTGATGTAATGTCTAGTCGTAACTGACTGTAGGGAGTGGTGTTCATCACCGTTACTAAGCCAAAGAGCCAGCGTTGTCCGAGAACTACTCTGGTAGTCATGTGGCCTGTATGACTGCACCAAACACTGTTACCGTCCCACCAAAGTGGTACCTAATTGTCAACTTGCATTTGCAAGCTTTTGATCTGCTAGGTTGGCAGTAGCTGAGACTAGTGATGGGAGCTCACCCCATCATGCAGTACCCGGGCCTCGAACTGCCAACCTTCTGACCTTATGATAGTCAGAATTGGCATCTTAACCACTAAGCTACCACATCCCAAGGCAGCTTACACTGTACATAACAACAATACAGCTAAAACATTCAATTCTCTTGCACATTAAAAAATCCAGCACACCAGTTGCACTAATGAGGCACTAACCAATTTGTTTAAGGGGAATGAAAAAACAGATTGAAGATTTGAGATTGTTATAATCCTGTGTTCATGTGTTTTAATTTATGTGTTTAGTAATCATTATATATTGTATAGTTTAATCTGTGTTGTACGCCACCTCGAGTCTTGGGGAGTAGTGGGTAAGATATAAAAATTGTTGTTGTTGTTGTTATTGTTATTGTTTGTATTTCTGCTCAGCTGACACCAAGTGGTAAGTTATTTCTTCACTAAATTATATCCCCTCGAATACTAACATACACACAGCATGGAGCAGTAAAGGCATCTGTCTGGTAACAAATGCTAGTGGTGATAGGAAGCAAATAACTCAGGACAGAAAACCTTATTTGTTCACCTCTTTCTTTCCTCCCCTTCCCCAACCTTGCATCTTAAAGTGAAGTTGAAATTGACTACTGTGTGTGTGTGTGTTTGGCGAGGGGAGTCTAAGTACAGGATTCTACTACTTTGATCTCATCTTGGAATAAAGGTGGGTTGTTGATTTTGTGTGCCTTCAAGTTGTTTCTGACTTTTGGCTTTCAATGAGAGCCATTAGGGCTGAAGGGCGGGGTATAAATACCTAAATAAATAATAATAAATAAGTAAATTAAAAATAAATAGAAGTATTTTAAAAATTGCTAAGGCTTGAGAGAGAAATTATTTTTTAAAAAAGACAGCATTTACTGGGGGTGGAAGAAGGAAAACTGGGAAGGGGATGGAAACATCTTGAAAACCGAGAGAAAGAGAGAGTTTATGATTGAATTTATTTTATATAATTGTCACAGTTCATTAGATGACCAGCTACTACAATAACAGAGCTCCATCTTCATAGGCACGGTACAGACATCCCCAAAAGGGAGGCCTGCCGGCAACCCCCCACACACACACAGGGAAGTCGCAGCCGCCAAACCGCATGGCTTCCCTGCAGAGGAAAAAGAACTCACGAAAAACAGGTTCTTTTTGGGCTGTCATTGTGACACCTGAGTGCGCCAAGCATGGCGTGAGGGTGCTATACGTCTGTCACGTAACAATGGCGGCGCCCGTATACACGGGGCTGCACCATTGTTATGGCACCACGCCATACTAGGGCTAGGGACCGTGCGATTGTTGCGTGGTCCCTTAACCCTAGTACGCCTCCAGCATGGCACATTTGGAGCATCTGTGCCGTGCCTTAGTTATGCCACAGCCTGGTTGTGCCCTGAATGAAGTATTTTTGAGGCATTAGATATTGGGATGCTTTGAAATGACATTTGCAGTACACTCCTGCTGCAATGTTTGTTTCTCAAGCTTCTGGTTTGGAGAACGGCCTGATGGTGTCAGTGTTGACTTGCCCTATACCAAATCTCTTAAAGTTTTGAGAATAGGACAGTTAACCAGTGAAAGTATGAAAGCAATCCAGGTGGAGATAACACCTTTGCGACCAGAGAAGGAAAACTCTTAAACCAAGAGCTTTTGGGATAGAAATAAGAGAACGGAGGAAAACAAAAAAAAAAACAAACAAAAAACAAACAAAAAAAATGGTACTTTGAAACCACTGGAGAAGAGTAGGGAGATGCAAAAAGAAAAAAAAAGTCAAGTATTTGGTTGTTTTTTTTAAAAAAAAGTTTACTATAATTATAGAAAAAGGAGAATGAAGGAATGGCTCAGGGTTTTGACCATCTTGATCACCCTGTCACCATGTTGAAAAACTTAGCCAAGTTCTAGTAGCAAGTGAGAAGAATCTGAGCCTTTCTATAAATCCCAGGAACTAAAGGGGAAAAAAGAGCAGGTAGAAAGAACCATAAGAAAAGCCTGGATGTATCAGATTGTGTGTGTGTGTGTTTAAATGCCTGTCTGGTCCAACGTCTGGCTTCCCTGTCATAGAAACAACGGGATTCAAAGATATAGCCATGTTAATCTGTAGAATCAGTATGCAGATACTTTGTAGCACCTTTGAGACTAACTGAAAGAAAGAAGTTGGGTGCATGAGCTTTCATAGACTTAAGCCTACTTCCTCTAAACGCATCTGAAGAAGTAGACTTAAGTCTAGCAAAGCTGCCAACTTTTTTTCTTTCAGTTAGTCTCAAAGGTGCTACAAGGTTTCTCTACATAGAAATGACAGACTGACTATAAGCTGTCTCTGGAGAAGATATTTTCAGATTCATTTCAAAAGCATCATTTTTGTCTTTCCAGTTAGGAAGTGATTGCTGTTTCTTTAAAAACATCAGAATTCCAAAAGTCTGGTACTGTATAGCTATTCCTAGGAAATAGTCTCTCTGTATGTCCACATGCCCCGCCAGGTGGCAGCAGCAGCCAAGACAGGTATTCATGAATTTTCTAATGCAGATCTTAGTTAACACACACCCACACACCGGAAATTGTAAACATTTTTCATGCTAGAGCTGTGGCCAAGAGGCTGCTGAGCCTTGCCAGCCTTGGAATTAGTCCAGTGTTGTTAATATACCCACTTTTTTGTGATCTGTGTCAATAACTTTACAGTATAGTCCAATCCTATGATTCAGTTTCTTGGTGTGTTGGGTTTTGTAGGGCTATGGAGTATTAAGGCTATGATGTTGATGGTAGCAGCAGTGCAATTTATCAGGGACAAGAACTGTGAAAGGAACCAGGGGAAAAAATTAAAGTATTAGCTTCAAGCAGAAAGGCATATTCCATGCACCAGTTATATTTTATAGGAAACAGTACTCAGAGGTCTCAACTGGTAGGTCTGGGAAACAAATTGAATCCTATTGTAGACCCACTGATTCAGTGTGATTAAGATGGATAAACTCTCAAGATCAATGATGGCATTTATTCAGATGGGAAAGAATGGGAATTTTTTGACCTTCTGTTAACAAAGATAATGAAAGGCAAGAACTTATATCAATAACAAATCAACCTTCTAAGTAATTATACATAATATCATATAATAAGACAGAGAAACAATTCATAATAACAAGATAAAAAAAGGAAAAGTCAAGTCAAAGAAATTAAGAATAATTTATGTCTACAGATAAGACAAAAGGAAGTCAATTTAATCATGCTTGATTTTATACATAATATGAATTAACTAATTACGTTTTTCTCTCTTCTGGGGGGGGAGAGGGAAAGAGAGGCATAATATACTATTATATATCCTATGTTTGATCTAAACAACATCTCTTCCTTCTGTATGTTTGTGATTTTAAAGGACAAAATGAATAAAGATTATTAAAAAGAAACAATTGATTCAGTGAGTCTTTTCTAGCTGGGACTAACCAATGGAATTTAGATCTGTTATCATGACCTACACCCCCTCACTAAATATGGGGTTTCATATTTTCATTTGCTATCTAAAGCCAGGCATATTTTTAAGAAGTGACGATGACCTCTGGAACACTAGGCAGTTTCAGATGGGAAAGGCACATTGGCCAGAAGACACATGGAAATTTGAGTGACTGAGTGCCCAAACTCAGTGAGATTTCTGCACCAGTTGTTACCAGGTGCTGGGGGGGACTTCTGCCTTCCAGAGGTGGAACTTCTGGGGGCAAAACCCAAGACACACTCTCTCAACCTCAGGCTAGCAATAGCCAACCCCCTCTGACGAAACGTGCCAAGAAAATTCCATGATAGTTTCACCTTAGGGTTGCCATAAGTTGCAAACAACTTGAAGGCACCAGGCACACAAGTCAAGCTCTCAGCCTCTGACGCAGCTTGTCCATGACCTAGACCCCCAGAAGGTTTAGGAGGATGCCTTTGTCTTTGTGTATATGGCTATAGGCACATAGCCAGAAGCTTCTCTAATGTGCTCCTGTTCTCCACTGGCCACTAAGTGGTCCTGGAGGGGAACCTGAGGAAGAAGGTGAGTCCCATGGCTTTTGGTCATTATATTGAGGAGGTAGTTAATTCCTTCCTCTGCAAGAAACAAGTTCCATCCACAGGTGGATGCCACTAACAGGATGCTGTCCTAAGAGTTCATTACGCACATAAATGACAGGAACAGTAGGTATATACATTAATACTTCGTTTCACAACAACCTATACAAAGCATATTAAAACACCAACTGAGATCCTTCTCCAGGAGATGTACCATGTTTGGCATGTAGCTACATCTCTGTCACTACATCTCTGTCACCCACTTTTTAAGTAATGTAGATCACCACCACCCCACAACATGGCCATTTCTATGTTGTTAGAGAATGGGGGTAGCAGCTGATATACCAGCTGTTTTCTTGCAATACGACATGTTGCAACAGACACCCTCTCAGACTATTACAGTGCACCCTTTTTTTACGTGGGGATCTGTACCTCATTGAAAGTAATGGGGCTCATGCATGTGGCGGTGTGGCAGTGCAGCGGCGCATGCCCCATTAATCTAAATGGGACACACCGCCCCTTGCACCCCGCACACTCCCACACGGCTTTCAGCATATGCTGAAAGCCACATATAGTGCGTCCGTGTATGATGCGAGTGCACTACTGAAAAACTGTAAAACTTTCATAAACATGGACTAATTTTACATTTCGATTGATCTGTACTTATCAGGCAATCTTGGTCGAAACAGGGAAAGCTCAGTACAATTTTGGCAGCAGATATTCAATGAGGCAGCAAGAATGGACTTTGCACTTGTGATAAATGTCACTGGGTTTGGATTTACCTCTGTGCACAAGCTGTTACATTGTCTTGTTAGTTAATGAGCTAAAGCAGATTGATGAGTGAGGTCCACATGAGCCAGAATACTTCAGGAGCAGCCTGGAATATTCTGGCTCCAAAGCTGCCCTGCAATGCCAGGTGGCTGTTTGCATGTGTGCAAGTCACTCATTCTGGGGTCAGAATGAAGCACCCAGCATAGATCACATGTCTATGTGCCCCATTCTGACCTCAGAGCAAGTTACTTGCAACACTGGGCAGCACAGCAAGGTGTAAACAGCTGCCCAGCATTGCAATGGTGGGCTCTGGATCTTTCAGGAATATCTGGAGTAAAAGGTGATTTAAAAAAAGTTTTAAAGAGGGAATGCCTTGATGTTGTCTGGACAGTTCACTCCAGAACTGGGCATTGGGCCCTGCATCGTCTGAACTTATTGCTGAGGGAACGGGTTGTGTGATGGAAGGATGTGTTACTCGGCCTTTGCAGGCAGGGCCTGTATTGTATAGCAGAGAAGGATTCTTGACTACTTTAGAGAAACTGCCACGCACACAGAATGCTGGCAAGGAAGAAAGTGTGCTTTGTGTTAGTCTGGCCTTCCTTCCTTCCTTCCTTCCTTCCTTCCTTCCTTCCTTCCTTCCTTCCTTCCTTC
>NC_056522.1:259134577-259181223 GCF_019175285.1 Sceloporus undulatus
TTTCTTTTTATTTTTTAGTGTGGAGAGTCTGAGGGAGAATTTGGGTAGCTGGAATATCTGCTTGAAAAATACCCTGATCATAAAAATTCCAAATTACTTTTTGTGGGTTCTCAGATTAGATTCCTAAGTGACAAGCTGATTATCATATGCAATGAAGGAAGTTCATAGTCATGTCATTCTTCAATTGCAGGATCAGTCCAAGTTGTGAAATAGGACAATAATGTATGAAACCATTCCTATGAGAATACCACTTTATTTGTGGTCACTTATGTATGCAACCATGCTGATAATAAAATATATACCAGACAATGCTGATGGGGAAACAGATTTGTGTTACATATCAGAACTGTGGTAATCATATAACCTAACCATCTTATGAATAAATGTTGCCAAGCATGAATATGCAGTTTGTCACAGATGTGGGTTAAAAACCTGCTTTACAAACAAAATGTTTGCAATCTTACAAAAAAAGAAAGAAAGAAAGAGTAATGAACTAGCAGGGAGATCTGAACTATTTTGAAGGTGAGGGGAAATGGAATATATATGTTTTGGAATGTTTTTTTTAAATCATTTATTATAAAATGTGGACCTGCAAGCCAGTGGAAGCCAGGGTGCTGTAGTGGTCTGAGTGTTCGGCTAGGAGACTAGGGTTTGAATCCCTGTTCAGCCTTAGGTAAGTCACAGTGATTCAGCCACAGAGAAAGGCAAAGGCAAACCCTCTCTGAATAAATTCTGCTAAGGAAACCCTATGATTGATTTGCCTTAGGGTTGACGTAAGTCAGAAATGACTTCAAAGCACACAACAACAAAGAAGCCCATGGAAACATATACATAACCAACACCATGCCAAACCTAACTGCTTCCACAAGGACCCTGATCTCACCATGCACCAGCTCCTGTTCAGCCTGGGAAAACCACTCTCTGTGGAGCTGAGTAAACAGATAGTTTCTAGTGGGCTTAATACTAAGAAATAAACAGAGTTAGGTAAAGGAATCCTTGCTCTTACTGAACAAGCTAGTTAGAAGCAAAGAAAGGAAACATGCTATTTCTACCACACATCTTTTCTCTCCCTTTTAGCAGCTCTTGTTGTTGATGAACTGTTTGTAGCATTTGATCAGTTCAGGGGTACTAGGACTGTTTTCAAGGGGGAGGGCTCAACATTGGAGAGCAAGGTGTAAATAATTTTGCCTGCTTGTATGTACTAGCAGGAGAATAGCAAAATATTTTCCCCATCCAATATCATGGGAACATCCTTAAATGTGAAGAGTCTTACAACCAGAATGTGTACTTTGAAGTGTCCTCCATGAGATCAATGCAACCTACATAAGTGCATAAGATGGATCAGTTTAATATACTTCTTGATGAAGAGGACACTTGACGAGGCTGAACTACAACAGAAGTCATGGTGGCTTAGTTTTGCCAAATCATTTCAGAGGGAGTGCACCATGTGTTCTTGGGCCCCCAGGAACGGGAATGTTACAGAAGCGGGAAAATAACTTAAAAGCTGTATGGATGGATGTACAAAGGGATTTTTTACTTCTTTACCATTTAGATAAAATGGTAGCAAAGCTATGAGCCTCAGGATACATCTCCAGGACTATATGATTGGGAAGCCCCTCTGAAGTTTTAGATGAAGTTCTGGTTTGAGGAGCTATGACCTTTTCAGCCAGCAGAATTTTTTATTTTATTTTATTTTATTTTGCTGGCTTCCTCCTAAAAAGTTGGAAGGGTGCGAAGAGGGAAGGGAAGAGATGTCTTCAGGGTGTGGTAGTGGGAAGGGAGAGGCCCAGGTGGATCTACTAAATATGGTGGCAAATCCATTCTTGATTTCACCACTGTTTCTCCTGCAGTTTTTAAACTATGGATTTACTGTATTTAATTTATCACAAGCCATTTAGAGTTTTGAATGGGGAAATGCAGCTGCAGTAGTAGTAGTATAGGAGTCATTCTCAATTTCAATTTAATTTGAATCCTGATTTGCTCTCGTTGTGTTTTGGAATTCAGTTCCAAAAGCTCTCTCATTCCCACTATGGATGTGATCTTTTTTGGATTTTTTTTTTTTTGGCACGATTGTCACTCCCATTAGTTGGCACCGATTCAAAATAAATGTCAATCATCAGACCTGTTACGTCAATCAAATGTGTCCAAAAAAGGGAGCGCATAGCAAGGCAAAACTGGGGAAAGGAGCTCAGAGCAAGGCTTCTGCTGCTCAGGAACAGTGTGTGTGAGAGAGAGAGGAACAGAGAAACGGATGCTGATGCAGGGAGGGAGGGAGAAAAGGGCCTCCATCTGCCAGGAATGGACCTTCTGCTTCCAGGACAGAACCCACCAGACCCTAAAAACTGGCCCACAGACCCACCCACCCAGGTGGGGTCAAGGGAACCGTCCTGTCTGCTGCTTGGCATCCTGAGCTCTCTCCAGGACTTTGGTCAGGTTTCTGTTGGGACTCAGTGAGGCGGTGGCAGTGGAGGTTCTTCAGAGGCCAGTGGGGAAGGCGGAGCAGCCCTTCAGCCAGTCAATCCTCACCTGCACCCCCCCTCCCGGAACCCCCTCTGAAGACTGAGGCCCAACCAGACCCCTTTACCCCTGTGTGCTGCCGAGGAGGAGGATCAGGCGCTGGCAAGGGTTCACAGGTGAGATGGCAGGGCCGGGGCTCATCCCGAGACCCTCCACCGGGCACCATGGGGTGCGGAGGAAGGGAGGAAGGCCCCCGAGAAAGCCAGGATGGGCCCCGCCGCCTCCCGCTCGCCTGCCATACCCCCTTCTGCTCTCTCTCTGGCTCACCTGGGGCTTCTGGTGCTGCAGGTGGTGGTGCTGCTGTGTCTGCGGGCGAGCACGGCAGGGCCTTGGGGGCAGTGGCAGAGCGGGCAAGTAGGATGAGGGAATGCAGGGGCCAAAGAAGGGAGCAAGGCAGGTCGGGGGACCCGGGAGGAGGAGGAGAAGGAGGACGAGGAACACTTTTTTAAAAATAGAATTAATAAAAAAATTGATATATTCATAAAGCAAGTAGCTACTTTACCAATATATTAATTTTTTGATCAATTCAATTTTTTAAAAAGAAAACGAAAAGGCAGCACTAGGGGTGTCTCTGGGGAGGGATGGTACACACCACTCTAGCATTTGTCCCTCCCCTCAGAAATAATCGATTCTGATCTGGCATTTCCACTTAGTGGACATGCTTCAGAATTAATTCTTCTGAAAAGTCCCACTTTAAAACTATTGTCAGAAAAACCTGTTTTTTTGTGTGTTTGCCCCACTTCATTCCAACTGGAATCGATCAAATGAGGATCGGAAGAGGTTTCAAGTGGGAACGAGGATCATATACCCCGAACCACGATTCAGTGCAAATTGCAATGGGAATGACCCATAGTGGCAAAGGCAAACCTCATCTGAACAAATCTTGCTAAGAAAATCCTGTGATAGGGGACTGAAGGCACACAACAACATATTCAATAGTGTAAGGGATATGCATTGATCATAAATGTCCCCCAGTCCTGACTTACTGGGCATCAGCTTCTGCAAATAACTGTCATATCCTGCTTCCAGAAGATGGAAATGGACTCTGACTCAGAGACTGAAGCAATGGACCTGTTGGGACTAGCTACTGGACCAGAGCAGGAGGAGGTTCGAGAGCCACAAGTTTCAGGGACAGGCCAGAATGTAGTACCAGCTCTGGCAGAGAGTCCTGCTCATTGAGATACAGAAGGCAACTTACCCATACCTACCTTCACCAAGCACAGACAACAAAGGCAGGACTTGAGGAGGTCTCTGAGGAATTATAGAAAGCAGCAGTTAATTCAGCAGCAGCTGAATTGAGCTGTTGTTGTTGTTGTTGTTGTTGTTGTTAACTGCCCTCGAGTCAATCTCGACCCATGGCAAGACATCTCCAAGACTCTCTGTCCTCCACTGCTCTGCTTAATTCCTGCAAACCTATAAGTGACCTCCTTAATAGAGTCCATCCATCTAGCATGTGGCTTTCCTCTCTTTCTACTTCCCTCCACCATTCCTAGCATTACTGTTTTTTCCAGTGAGTTCTCCCTTCGCATGATGTGCCCGAAGTACAACAGCCTCAGTTTTGTCATCTTGGATTCCAGGGAGATCTCTGGCTTGATCTGCTCTAGGAACCATTTGTTTGTCCTTTTGTCTGTCCATGGGATCCTCAGCACTCTTCTCCAGTCCCTTATCTCAAATGAATTGATTTTCTTCCTATCTTCTTTCTTAACTGGAATAAAATCTGGGAATATCTGGTCTTAATCTGTCTGGATGTGCCTTCAGTGAATTCAGATCACAGTATTCGTCATCAGCCTCATCACTGAAGTCAACAGCAGCTCTGACCTCTTTCCTTGGAATGAGCCTTGGGTTAGTGGGAAGAAATCACAGCTGCCTTGAGCCTGAGGTACTGGAAGCACTGCAGACAGTCTAATCTAATCCCAAAGGAAAGGTACTTGGTCTTGATTGACTCCTCCTATGCCAGTGCCCATACTGCTTTGGAAAGTGCTGTTATGGACAGAACAATATAAGAAAAGCATATTTATTTATTTATATTATATTTACAGAAATATTTATAGATATTATTTCTATATCTACATAGTCTTTCTTTCTCTCTCTCTCCCCCTCTCCACCCCACCTATTTTCTATTACATTATATATTATGTTATGTTATATTTGTTGTTGTGTGCCTTCAAGTAGTTTCTGACTTATGGTGACCCTAAGGTCAACCTATCATGGAGTTTTCTTGGCAAGATTTGTTCAGAGGAGGTTTGCCATTGCCTTCCTCTGAGGCTGAACAACATATTATATTTATATCTATCACCTCTCAGCCCACCAAGGCTACTGAAGTGATGTACAATAGATAAAAACACTCAAAACTCTGAATAGTTGATTTGTTTTTTAAAAAAAACTGACTAAAACTGCTTCGTAAAAATGGTTTTAAAACTGTCAAAGCAGCCACCATCTGGTTTTAAGGACCAAAGGCCTTCTGAAATCACACATCTTAGGTGACGCAGAAGGTCTGGAATTGTCCTGCATTCCCTTGGAAAGGAATTCCACAGTTAGTATTCTGCTACAGAGAAAGAAAGCCTTGTCATGTGTACCCACCATCCTAGCCTTGTAGGATGATGGGATGGACACCCAACAGGGCTTCCACTGAGGCTTTCAAACTGCCTTCTTCGCATGATTTTGAAGCAGAAATAGAACTCACTTGCTTCCTCAGAGGAAGTTCAAAGTGACCTGTCATCAGCAAAGATACTATTGCTAGAACTGAAAATTTCATATCTCTTTTTCCAGTCATGTCTTCCTCTCATAAATCCCCATAGTTTATCACAACAACATGTTGATGCAAGAAAAGATGAGAGATATTAGTTCACAAAGAGTTTGTTATTAAAGTGGTCCCATTCTGAGCCACACAATAATGCTTTCTGTTTCTTTTCCATTGGCCTCATGAGGTGGAAGAGCAAGGTATAGCATGAGGAGAATGCTGTGGTCTTGCCTCTTTTTATCCATGGAGGTAGGCATCCTCCCAGTACTCCCCTGATTCCTTCAAAGAGCTGCAAAAGAGGGAAAGGGCCTCATTAATCACAGATAGTAATACTGCCTATTACTCTTCAGTATGCTGTTACCTTCTCTCTGTCCTGCCAGGTTTATTTTTAATGTGATAAGGCTCTTAGCCTTCTCTGTCAGAGAGCTCTGATGCCACAACTAACTATAAATCCCAGGATTCCATAGGATGGAGCTATGACAGATAAAGCAGTGACAAACTGCATCAGTTTTGCTGTGTTGCAGCACATTATGTCTACATTTGCCTGAATACTGAGGTCAGTCAGAGGGACCCTCCTTTATCCTCCACCTGTAGTAGGGATATACTATGCAAGGACATGGGAGAGGGCCTTCTCAGCTGTAGCACCCAATTGTGGAGTGTCATTCCCTTGGAAGCCTGATTGCTGCAAATGCTGACATCAGTCTGGTTCCAAATTAAAATACAGCCTTTAATTAGTCTGAGAGGCATGACTGATTTGTTCCAGAATGCATATGTACATGATTTAAAACCATTTCAACCTGTTGAAGTTGTGTTAATCTGATAATTGTTTAATATGTGTTTATATTTTTATTGTTTCAGATGTTAAACAAACAGGCCTAGGGGCATCCCTGCTGTTAATAGAAACTTACCGCACAATGTCCGCAAAGGCCGTGAACAGTGACTTGCACTGGTACTTAAGACCATGCTTGGCACAGAGGGACTTCACCAGAGGAGCCACCTTCCAATAGTTGTGTCGAGGCATTGTTGGGAAAAGGCTGCAGAAAGGGAAGGATGGATAGTGTTAGATGAATATTACAGGGCCCTCAGTATGCCTATAGCATTCAGTATCCTTCAAAGGTCCCTAGCCTTTGTCCTGGCCAGATCTCCCATGTCTATGAAAGCCTGTCCTGGATGCATTCATTCATGCTGTATAATTTATTCAGTCTCAACTTCTCTCTCTCTCTCTCTCTCTCTCTCTCTCTCTCTCTCTCTCTATATATATATATATATATATCATACTCACTGATGCTCAATCTGGAAGTTCAGGTGTCCAGTGTACCAGTCATTGAACCAGGATTGATCCACATTACATGTTGCTGAGAGCTAAAGGAGAATAAAATTTGTTGAATTTCAATCACTTCTTTCATTGCCAACTGTTCATTTTTTTTATTGTACTTTATGGGTTTTCTAATTTTATGATTACCACATGAAAGGACATTAAAAAGGGTT
This sequence comes from Sceloporus undulatus, assembly GCF_019175285.1. Classification (NCBI taxonomy): domain Eukaryota; kingdom Metazoa; phylum Chordata; class Lepidosauria; order Squamata; family Phrynosomatidae; genus Sceloporus; species Sceloporus undulatus. The sequence goes on from NC_056522.1 coordinate 259,141,323, forward strand.
TTGCATTTTTAAAGAAAACCTGCTGAGTTTGTGATTCTACCTATAAGTGAAGGATTTGGGTTCAGTTTCCACCTCAGCTGCTTAAACTGCTGAAGAAAAAAGCCACTGTTCAAATGGAAACTAGCTTTTCTATTTAGACATGATAGAAGCTTGAAGGAAATGTCTGACTCTTTCCCCATTTTTTGTCTGTAGTTATCTATGATCTTGGGGAGCTCCTCAGAATGTACCAACAGGATGACCAGATGTCCTCCTTTTCCAGGACATGTCTTGCACCTAAACCTTCTGTCTAGGAGGGATTCCAAAATGTCTTCAATTTTGAACAGTCCAATGCAAATGTTGAAAGTTTTTTCCCCTTCATTTCAGAACAGTTGACAAATGAAAGAAATAATTTAAATGTAGATTCAGTCAAGGGTTTGTTGCTGGTAAAGAACAGATTTAAGCATTTGTCTTGTTCAGAGTTCTTTTATATTGCAAGCCAACAAGGCATTTTAATGACGATAAGTTCATCAGAAAAATACAGTTGAGTACATAATAAAATACAGTATATCTAATATAGCTGTAAATAAATCATATGAAATTAATTTATATTTTATATTTATATTAGTGTTAGCATTTATTTGGTCATGTCCTACATTTCTCTTAAATGGCCTACATTTTGTGATGCCTTGTCCTCCTTTGTGGTTATGACATCTGGTAACCCTGTGTACCAAGGATTATTATTTTACAGCCATTTATCTATAATTACCCAATTTCTTTACTGCTAGTCACAGGGAGCTGTACATAGTATAGGTGATGGCAAGGAATGTAGTTCAAGGAACATGCTGTTCAACAATATCTTGAAGGCTACACTTTGCCCAACACTAGTATATAAGAAGTAAAATAATTTTTAGAATGAATTATTTTAATTGGCATCTGGAATGTGGATTCAAAGTTGAATCCACATGTAACTTGCTATTTACTTGAGCAATAAAACTGTAAAGGGAAACCACAATGTTGTCACCATAAGTCTGTGATATTTGCTCAGTCTCAGTCATTGTTGTGTGCCTTCAAGACATTTGCAACTTATGGCAACCCTAAGGTGAACTTACCATGGGGTTTTCTTGGGTAAATCTTGTCAGAGGGGATTTGCCTTTCCCTGAGGCTGAGAGAATGGGACTTGCCAAGGCCACCCAGTGGTTTTCATGTCTGAGCAGGGATTCAAACCCTGGCCTCTAGAGTCATAGTCTAACACACAAACCAAATTGGGCTCTCACTACAAGGGTGGAAATCATGTGGCCCTCCAGATGTTGCTGAAAAGCATCTCCTAATGTTCCTAACCACTTGCTATACTAGTGAATCCAAGCAATATCTGGATGGCTGCATAATTGTCACCATGGTCTTAGAGGGGTAAATAAAAAATAGTGAAAAATTCACCACTAAGTATTTGCATTTAAAAAGTAGTATTGCACATTAACTATTTAAAAAACAGTCTGACTTTCCCTCTTTCAATCTCCCCTTTTCCCAATCTCCCTTTCTCATATCAGGTCAGAATGCTTCTGCAAAGATGATTTTACTAGGATCAAGTAATCCTTATTTATAGGCTACATCTGCATATGAGATCTTTCCAAAGATTTCAGTTGCTTTTTCCTCATAAACTGGTTTCCACAGCCATCTGATGCTGCTGTCTCAGGATGTTAAAAGTCCCTTGACTATCTGAGTTGCAGTTGAGAGAGATGATAAGGCAATTATATCTGCATAGATATATATGGTTTATAGTGGTCTACCTTCCCAGCTGGAAACTGCTATCCATTTTAAATAGCTTGGCTGGTTATTGCTTGGATCAGGGATGATCGGCCAAAATAGCTAGGAAGGTAATCAATGTCTCAACAGGGGAAGTGTAGCAACATCAGGTATAGGCACTCTTCTCATAAACTAATACAAAACTCAACAAATGAACCCATATTAGTTTCAGTATGAAATTAATTTGAAAACAGAAACTGTATAGGACTACTATAGTCTCCTCAAACTAATACACTCTAAGGAGCCCTGGTGGTGCAGTGGTTAAATGCTGGTACTACAGTCACAATGTTGTAAGTTTGATCCTAGAGGAGGGCTCCAAGATCCACTCAGCCTTCTTCTATCCTTTCATAGGTCGCTAAAATGAGTGCCCAGCTTGTTGAGGGCAATTCATTTACACATAGCAAACTGCTTAGGGTGTACTAATTCATTGATAAGCAGTCTAGAAATTTACTTGCCATTGCTGTTGCTATTGCTATATAATGTAAGCACCATCATTTATTTTCTCATTTTCATTACAGTTTTCCACATTAATTTCAGATAGGAGAGATTATATTATAAATTGATACATTCCAAAGAGATACTGTTAAAGATATGCAAATTCTATGAACAGTGAGAAATTTCAGAATCTTACCTGGGCAGAGACCCAGTCTAAATTCTGGTCATAATCAATATTCATTGGAATGTGGTTCATCTGTGAGATCCAGAGAAACCAATTGCTTTCTAGGAACCTGTGCAAATAAAGCAAACAGGAAAACATACTAGCAATTACCATTCAGGCTAACTCCACAAAGTGGGCATTACTTTGCACATATCTGCCCAAGATAAGGCATGTTCATTCTTTGCCCTTTAAACTTAGTAGGCATCTTTCTGTGTGATAAAAAAAAAGACTTAAAGAGGTTTTCTTAATATGTACACACACACAGACACAGACACAGACACACAGACACACACACACACACACACACTGTTGACTGGTTTTGGATTTCAACTAGAGTCTGGAAGAAATATTCTTTGGATTCTGACTTTTAGAATCTCCCAGCTAGCATGTCCAGTAGCTATATGGGAAGGTCCATGTCAAAAATGCAACTGACCAATCTCCATTTAGATTAACAAGAGATGGAAAAGAATTATTTTCTACAACTGCTTTTAACTAAAAGTTTCAAAACATGTTGAGGACAGAAATCTTGTATTTTTGCTTGAAAGCTAAAAGTGCAATGGCCTCTGTACCAAAATCTCTTCTGTGTTTCACTATGGCTCACATGAACCACAGTGTCTAAATCAAGGCATGTAACAGTACCCTGCTCTGTATTCTGTTTTGGTGAGAATTGTGTTCCATTCAAGAAGCATTCCCACTTGCATTTAAACCGGTTTGTGATTTGCCTTCTCTCCTTATTGGTAAATCGATTCGAAAAGGTCTGTCGTTCCCACTGCAAAAGCTGATCTTTTCATTATCCCCTTGTAATCGCTTCATTGCACTGCTTCAAAATGCATGTCAATCATCTGTGCATTAGTGGTGACATAAGTGGCAACCCAGGCTTGGGAACTATATACAGTGGAACCTTATTATACGCAGGGGATCTGTTCCGGATCCCTCCGCGTATAAAAAAGTCCACCTATGCTCGAGCCCCATTGTTTCCAATGTGGCTCGGGCGCGGCGGCGCGCAAGGCGCAACAGGTGCACGCGTCCATTTAATTGAATGGGACGCGCCGCCCCTTCCGCCCCGCGCGCGACGGCGGCTTTGAGCACCTATGCTCAAAGCCGCCTATAAAAAGACTGCGTATGCAGAGGCGCCACTGTATCTATATCTATATCTTTATCTATATCCATATCTATATCTATATATATAAATTGATACAAGATTTGATTCATTGGTTTTGCAACTACTTGCCTCATTGATTGCAAGTACTTGCAAAAGCAATACATCGAATCTTCTATCAATTTTATTTTTTTAAAAAATAATAATAATGGGCCCTTAGGTCACTTCACAAGCACAAAGGCAGCTCTGGGGGGGGGTAGATCTACCAAAAACTGAGGAGGAATGGTAAACACCCCTCTGCCATTAATCCCTCCCCTCCAGAATGATGCAATTCAGATCCGTTGTTCCCACTTGTTGAACACACTTCAGAATCAATTCTTTTCAAAAGAACTGCCAAAGAACTAGTGTCTAGAAAGAGTTGGCTTTTTGCATTTGCCTCGCTTCATTGAGATTGAAACCAATCACAGTAGGTTCAGAACTAGTTTCAACTGGGAATGACAGTCATATAACCCAATCAGCAACTCCCTTTAAATTGTAGTGGGAATGTAGCCTGACAAGATCAAACATGCTTGAAGAAAGGTGGTCAAGGTGAGAAAAGGTCTAGAAAGCAAGTTCTATAAGAAACAGCTGGGAGTGTTGGGTATATTTAGTCTGAAGAAAAGAAAACAAAGGGATGATGTGACAGCCACCTTTAAGAAGCTTTGTTTTCTGCTGCTCCAGAGGGTTGGATGCAAAGCAGTGGATTCAAATTACAAGAAAGGAGATTCTGACTAAAGATTAGGAAGAACTGCCTGACAAAAAGAACTATTTGAGACTGGAATAACTTATTTGGGACGTGGCAGACTCTCCTTCATTGGAAATTTAAAAACCAATGTTAGTCAGGGGTACTTTACAGTAGTTTTCTCACCGCATTCCCACACTGACCTGTTTAGACAATGCCCCAAATGGGCAGAACCCAAGTCCGATCAGCACTCCAGGGCAATCCTCCAAAGTGAAAAGAGTCCCTGTTTGCTCCAAATCAGGTTGGAAACTCCAGAGAATTCCCAGGCCATGCTGACTGTACACCAGTGTGGTGATGGGTGAGGAGCGTCAATGGGTCACCAAAAAAGATCAGAAGAAAGCGTCCTGGGTCAGGTGAGCTGTTGACCCATGGAAATGTGCAGACAGTGCTGCCGGTATTGGCCCATTTTGAGTGCCAGTTGTGCAGGCAGCTCATCCTTCCCACAGATCCAGAAACCCCCAAATTAAGCTGGGGTTTTCTGTTAGTCTGGCCATGGCCATACAAACAAACAAATTTATACATTGTGTAGAACAGCAGCAGTCAGAGGAAGGTAGAGAAAGAAAGGATATTTGAAAATATTCAAATGGTAGATGAAAAATAGGTTTCCTGATGTCAGTAAACTCTGATGAAGAGAACCCTGGAAGGATGAGAATCTTTGTAGCTGAAGATACATTCTTTATGAAAGTGGATTGTTTGTGCAGAAAACAAGGCAGCATGGCTTTCTGTACAGCAAAGAACATTTCTGAGGAGAAAATGCCGTTTTCTGTGCAAAAAGACCTCATGCTTTTCTTTTTGTACAAAATACCTCCATATTTGTAAATAGTCATTGAATACTGTACAAGGACTTTCTTACAGCAATGAGTAAGGTGGTAAAATGTTTCTCATGTTGCTTATGAGAATGAAATTTATGAGGTTTTACATTCCTGGAGGAATGTTTTCCATGACTCTTACCTGGCTAACCAGTAAAGTCCCATGAAACTCTTAAATCCCATTAAAGGAACATACATGAGACAGACGCGGATATTGTAGATCAAAATGAAAGCAAGCTCCTGTCAAGAAAAATAAAGGTGTTAAGGAGGGGGGGAAATCCAACCCAAACAGATAAACAAATCAAAATACAAAGAAAAATGGTTGCAATCTCCTTTGTTGATTTTGGATCTACTAACTGTACAGAAGGGAGTAATTGGGATCACTCTTAAAGCCATGATGCAACATGACAAAGAACAATGGAGAATATCTATGTATTGCTCAAGCATTAAAGACTTCTCCCTCACACTTTCAAACCTCAGCCCTCTGGAGCAATTTGAGGGTGCATGAAGGGCTGCAAGGGAGAGGACAATCCTTCTATCAGCAGTGTCTGCTTTAGGTGGTGGGCAGATACAATCAGACAAACAACAACTTGGCATCTTTTTTCCCATTTTCCCCTGCCCTGGTCCCCAAATTTGCATATCTAAAGGAAGAACAATTGCAACTCTGCACATTACTTACAATCCATTTCTTCCTTTGAATTGTGTAACGGAATATAAGCAGTTGGATGTAAATTGTGAAGGTCAGTGGAGCCAAGACTGTGGTGAAAATAAAATATATAAAAGAAGAAGAATATACACATGAGAGCTTTTTTTCCATTGGAGTTTATCAGACAAGGGAAATTGGAAGTATAATCCAAAGGCAATCCGAACGCAATCATGGAGTTTAATGTTATTGCGTGATAGATTACCACACGCAATTTTGGGTAATGGAAAGTCAGCCTGAATGCAATCATGGGGTTTCACGTTATTGCGTGATAGGCTACCACAAGCAATTTCGTATTTTCGGGCAATGGGAAGTCAGTTCGAACACAATTCAAATTCACGTAAATTCGTTGAACTAGAGAATTCACGTGAATGCGTTCTGGCCCCACTTTCTTTTCATTCGAAATTAAGAAAAATTCCTCACGTGTGATAAACTCCATTGCAAATCATGTTTTTCAAATGAAGAGATAGATACCTGAGAAAAAAGTACTTTCCCTGGTAATACTAGCAAATGAACTTTCCTCTAGTATCCCATCTTTACATCAGATCATCCACTTCATATTCTTACTCCGTACCACAACATGTAATTCAGTTGTTCTTGCTATTATGTATGTCCAGGTTGACTCTGACTTATGGCAACCCTCTGTATCACATGGGGAAAATTGGAGGTTTAAAGAGCCATTATTCCATGAAAATCACACGATCAGGTGAAAGATTTTCACACGATGTCACAATTACAGATCCATTATCCTGAGAATAATCAGGCAATAAACAGCAACAAATCATTGATGGGGAAATCCTGTGAATGATTTGTTGCTGTTTATTGTCTGGTTATTCCCAGGATAATGGCTCTTTAATCGGGATGTGTGTGAAAATCTTCCTGCAATCGCTGGACAATGGCTCTTTAAACTCCCGATTCCCCCTCCCCCAATTTTCCCCTGTGTGATAAAGTCCATAGGGTTCTCTTGGCAAAATATATTCTGAAGAAGTTTATAATTTCCTTCCTCTTAGGCTGAGATGATGTGACTTGCCCAAGGTCAACCAGTTGGTACAATATTCAAACATCCGGTAGCTCCATATTATATCTTAATCTATCAATGTGGCATTACTGTAGTTGACAAATTCCAAATTTAGAATCTTGTGCACAATGCCAGAGACACTCACAGCAGAAATATTTGTGCTGGTACTGATAAGGCATATATTTCTTTTTCTTCTTTCCAAGCTGTGAAGGACAGAAGAGAAAACAACAGTTAAGCTATTGATTATAGCCCTGTTCTGGCAACTAATACTATTACAATTGGTCATAACCTCTCCAGCCAACTTTACAGGGAAAGTCTGAAGCAGCAGCATAGTTCCATAGCTCTGTTCTTCTGATAAGGGAGGGATTCTCTAAAGCACATGCAACTCTGGAGACATCTCTGATAAAATGCAATTGTATTTCTACTCCAGACTGCCCTGTAAATCTGAAAAGGTTAGGAGTGGAGAGGGTGGGATTACAGCACTGGTCAATGTTCCTCTCCACGCTTAGAATAATGAAACACTGGAAAAGGCCTTCTATGAATTCCGCATTGGACCACAGTTGCCAACTCTCACTTTTTCTAACACAAATTGCCTTGCGTTCTTATACTACTGTAACAGAGTAATCAATGTGAAAGGGCTCTGAGTCTTTCAGTAACTCACACTTGTTGGAGACTAACAGGCAAAGATGCAGGTTGAAAATGCTGAGACCCTAGAAAATCCAAAAAGTATCTGCCCAGAGTTATAAGAATGGGTTTGTTGTTTTTTTGTCAATTTAGACCCGTTTTTCCTCACGATATCTGTGTTGGAGGGTGAATCTACATTGTTCATGGAGTATCTGTATCAAGCATGCACATAAATGTCAGTTGTTTTATGGGAGGTGGAGGTCCAGTTTTTTAATTACAGCTCTCCAGTTATCAGCTGAAGTGTTTCACAGACAAAGCAATATAGAAACAGGTTTTGGTGTAACTGTCAATGAAATAGAAGCATTCTATTTCTCTGTTCTCTAGAGGAGAAGAAGTTCTGGTATGTTGTGAAAAGATAGATAAAAAGAAAGAAAGTAGAAAAGGAGATGAGATGCTAGAAATGGAATGCTATATCAGCTGACCTGCTGCTGCCTGACCTACTAAGCTTTCTCCTATCCCTCTTTATAAGTTATCAAGTTGTTGACCAGTAAAATGTATTATTGTTGTTTGTAATATTTTGTAATGGTCATTGTGGCTTATACAAATATTTTTTGTTGTTGAGAGAAAGTAGAAAGTAGCAACAAGATGAGCCAGTCGGAAATGATCTGACAAAATTGCAAAATTAGACCATGACCTTTGTATAGTTAAGTCTCCTCAGGCATCATCAACCAAAAATGTACTAAACTATCAATTGCTAAGAAATATTAAGACAGTATTTGTCATCAAGCCCACCTGGGGATAATAAAAGCTGTCTTCAGTTTGTTTTATGCATGCTAACTTGGAAGCAAGTTGCATTCAAAATGGAGAAAGAATGTAAGAGTCTTTCCTTGTAGGAGCCTTCATGTTTAAGGATGTTTTGCAGGGATGAGAAGAATATTTGAAAATATTCAAGAAATGCTTGAAAAATGTGCTTCTTGAGCATCAGGAAATCCTGAAGAAAAGAATCCTGGTCTGATGAATATCTTCACACTTCAGAGCTTATTCTGAACAAAATTCAAACATGACTTTTAAAATTAGAAAACAGCACTTTCTCTGCAAGAAGCAGCATTTTTTGTGTTGTAAAAATGCTGTTTTCTGCACAAAAGAGCCATGAGTGAATTTTGTACAGTCTTGTATAGTGGGAAGAAAATTGCTAAAATTATTTGTTGGTTTCTTAGAGAACAAAATTACTGAAGGATTGCATCTCTCCAAATTTCCCTTCCCCCTGCAAGTAGCTGCAATTAGCCAACATTTATTACAACCTATCTGCTAATATTAACCCTCCCCCCAAAACAGTTCCAAGGTGAACCTGACCTGATCGAATAGTGTAAATTGTCCTGCAGTAGGACCAAGCTGTAGCATGGTTCCTTTCTTCTCTTCTAATCAGCTTGTTGAGTATGGGCAAGGATTTCTTTACCTATCATGGATTCTTTCTGTGGATTAAATCCATTGGTAGCCATTTGTTTACTCACCTCCACAGAGAGTGGCTTCCCTAGGGTGAACAGGAGTGGGTGCATGTTGAGATCTGGATCCTTCCGGAAGCAGTTGGGTTTGGCATGGTGTTGGTTGTGCATATGGTTCCACTGGCTTGCTGGTCCACCCTTTATATTAAATGATGGGGGGGGGGAGGGAACACACATTTCATTTTGCTTGTGAACAAGTACATCACTTGTACTCCTTCCCATAGCCTATAGAACATAGCAGTAAATAAATAAATGTCTCAGTTCTGATTGTGGTTTCTGACAAGATGAAATCAAATTAGACAACTCCACCCAGGGTGGCCAAATTAAAGACAGCAGGGTCCCTGCAACTTCAATAGTGGTATAAGCTGGAGCGTTTCAGTCACTGTGCATCATGCAAATTACATCTGTTAAAATTTCTTCTTTTGCACAACTATGGAAGGTATAGGAGTCTTGACTGCACCTACACCAAGTCACCTGACTCCACCTCTCTGGGACCAACACCTGTCAGAAGGTTCCCTTCATTGCAGGTGATATGCTATTCTTATATGTTCAGGCCCTGAAATGGGTCAATGTGAAAGTGAATGTTATACTGGGCTAATGAATGTGGTACAGTTATTGGGTTAAGACAATTAGTTTGAAGTAAAAAACATTGTCTTATACTCAAGTCTGGGCATTTAGCCAATGTCATTGTCAATAAATCATAGAATCATAGAGTTGGAAGAGACCAAAAGTCCAAGCCGCTGCCATGCAAGAAGACACAATCAAAACACTCCTGACAGATGGCCATCCAACCTCTGTTTTAACACATCCAAAGAAGGAGACTCCATCACACTCCAAGGGAGTGTGTTCCACTGTTGAACAGCTCTTACTGTCAGGAAGTTTTTCCTAATGTTGAGGTGGAATCTCTTCCTAAAGCTTGCATCCATTGTTCTGCATCCTGTTCTCTAGAGCAGCAGAAAACTAGCTTCTTCCATCTTCAACATGACATCCCTTCAAATATTTAACATCTCTTAACCTTCTCCTCCCCAGGGTAAACATACCCAGCTTCCTAAGTGGCTCATCATAGGGTATGGCTTCCAGACCTTTCACCATTTTGGTCACCCTCCTCTAGACATGCTCCAGCTTGTCCATATTGTTTTTCAATTGTGGTGCCCAGAACTGGTCACAGTATTCCAGGTGGGCCTGACCAAAGCAGAAAAGAGTGGTACTATTACTTCCCTCTAGACACTATACTTCTATTGATGCAACTTAGGATCACACTGGGTTTTTTAGCTGCTGCACCACACTGTTGATTCATGTTCAACTTGTGGTGTACTAGGACTCCAAGATCCTTTTCAGAGAGAGAAAACCAGAAACTGGCCACATTAAATTTAGTCTTGCAATGACTTGAGTCATACATGACAGAAGATAGCCAGAACAGGAGACCCCAATAAGGATTCCTCCCTGATTGGTAGAAATACAAGATCAAAAGCAAAATAGGAGGCAGATTCCATGTGCTGACAGATGGTTATTTCTTTATTTTCATATTACTTTAAGAAGCCTCAATGTGCTTTGGACTCTATCAAAATTGGCCCCCTTCAGGTGCTACACTATAAAATATAAATAAAACTCCATTAAATACTGGTATATTAACCCAGATAACACCGATAGAGAGGCCATAATGCATTGTTTGTTTGTTTTTTAAAGATAATAAAGAATGGACTATCAGCACATGGAGCCTATCTCCTATTTTGCTTTTGTTCATATATGTGCTTTTCAGATCTTTCCTTTGGAGATACAAGATTGCCAGATATCCTGGCATAAAGCCATACAAAAGTTTCTGTAAAATGGCAGGCTGATGAGGAGATAAAGAGGGGCTAGACACGGCAAGAAACAAAATCCCAACAAAGAGAAAGGAAGTACTCTATTGCTTCTGACAGCTGCTATTCTATTACCGCCTCTCAGGCTCTCTTCTAAGCTGAAAATCCTACCTTTAAAATGCTGGTAACTGATAGATCGTCCTTTTTGGAAACTGAGCTAGGCTATATGCCTTATCTGACAGAAGACTGGAAATGAGTATAAAGTCTTCTACAAATGAATGTATAGAGCTACCTCTTAGCAACATATAACAAATTCCTTTTTGAAGTGTATAAAATCCTTAATAGATGGTATATACATAGGGATATCCTTAGACCATATAGGTTTATGCTCTATAATCACCTATAGTAGATGCTGATATATATTGACTGGATTATCTAAATAAAGAGCCTCCTACTTATTTTGCTATCATTAAATATCCTGAATCCCAATATTAAGAGAGTCCCAGGCTGCTGCTACACTCCGGAATTAATGCAGTTTGACACCACTTTAACTGTAAATCCTATGGAATCCTGGGATTTGTTGTTTGTTGGGGCACCAGAGCTCTCTGACAGATTTGTAGTCTCACAAAACTACAAATCCCAGAATTTTGTAGCACTGAACCATGGCAGCTAAACTGGTGTCAAAACTGCATTAATTCTGTAGTGCAGATGCATCCTTAAAGAGGAGTGCTGATCTTGGCCTGTCTGTTTGGACAATACCGTTGTTTATGAATTGAAAGCTGTGGTGATGGGAAGGTGGACTACAGAGAACTTCAAATAATTGCAGGATAACTGACAACATGGCAAAGGACCTTCAGGTCCTCAGAAAAAGAGTTATGGGTGGGGAACTGTAGTTGTTTCACCTTTCCTTTCATTGCAGACAAGTTTCTACCAGCAGTGATTCCTTCCTTGGCACGCTTCCAACCTAGGCTAGTTATGTGATACTAATTTGTGTGCAAGAGACACAAAAGCTTATAAACACTCTTTTGTTTCCTTTTGGCAAGAAAGAGAATGTGTCATCTATCTCATTTAGTTATATGTAAGCATTATAGAAGAACCCAGATCACAAAGCCCCACCCAAAGACACAATAGGAGCTTCTGAAGAATAACTCAAGAAGGCAGAGTGACTGGGAATATCAAGAGTGCTCATTGTTTTATATTATATTATTTTATTTTATTCATGCTCTGCCCTTTGTCCAGTTATGGTCATGAGGCAACTCACAACAAAGATTAAAACACAATTTAGATTTTAAATTACCATTATGTTCAAAGAGTTTTTTCAATAAATACGTTATCCAATTTTTTTTAAAAAAAAGCACAAATGTAAGAGTTTTAAACCATTTAAAAACCTAATAATGAGAATAAAAGTGCAGCACCCTCCTTAAGAAATCTTCCTACAAAAACCAGTTAATAATTAAAAGTCTGTCTAAATAAAAAGTCTTTGCCTGCCATCTTGCAGAAGGTCAGAGAAGGGGCCAGATTATCCTCCTATAGAAGGAAGAAGCACAGCCTGGAAACAGTCACTGAGAAGAACCTCGCCAAATGCTCCTGAGACAGTGGTGGGACAGGGGGAAAGTCCTCCCTTGAGAAGCTCATAAACTAGGAGGTGGGCAACTTGCCAGCTTCCAGATGTTGCTAGACAACAACTCCCATCAGGCCTACCCAGAAAAGTCAATGGTCACCCTGGCTGTCCCATTCAAATGCAGACAAATATACAACATACACTGAAAAAAGACAACTCAAAAAGGAGTACAGTTAGCCGGTCAGATCTACGAATTCTGCATCCATGGATTCAACCATCTATGACTTGAAAATATTCAGAAGAAAGAGGAGGAGGACGAGGAGGAGAAGAAGAAAAAGAGAAGAGAAGCCGCCGCCGCCCAAAGGCAAACCTTGATTTTGCCATTTTTATATAAAGGACACAATTTTACTAACCCATTGTATATAATGAGAGTTGAGAGTCCATGGATATTCATATCCATGGAGTATGGGGTGGGTTTGGCCCTGGAACCAAATCCTAGCAGAAATCAATAACAATGAGAACAACACTGAATGCTATGGGGTTTTTTTTAATGCTATGGCAAGTAGGTAAGTCCTCCTTTACTGGAGATAGCAGGAAGCTTAATAAGATGCTCTAGGAGAATAAATGACTGTGATAACCAATTCTTTGTCAGCAATTATTTCTGTCTAGACACCCAATTTTCTTTCTTTCCCCTGCTGAATCAAAGTACACACACATCTCCCTTACTAGCAAAGTAGTGCAATGCAATGCAACAGCACTGTTGTGGAGATGTTTAGGCTACTGTTGGTGTGGTTTGCAGCCATGAAATCATTACTGTAGCCTTAGACCTAAATTGTAGGCCTAAACTGATAGTCTGATCCTTTTTGAGCAAGTTTGTGCCTGCTCAGTAAACATTAGGGGTTTTCTGTTTTGGAGCTTCATGTGAAATGGTGTGTGTGTGTGTGTGTGTGTGTGTGTGTGTGTTACTTTCATTTCATCCCAATTCTAACAGAAATCAGCAACATTAATCCTAGGCAAATTTCCTAGTGCATTATATATGTCCGTGCTACTGTCATCACCATCTTGAAGAACAAACCCCAGGCATGGTCCTTCTTCAAGAGCAGACCCTTACCTTAAGCACTCCCATTACAAAAAAGTGAGCCAGTCTATTCCACTTGGTCTTCTCAAAGACTGAAATGTGCCCAAAATCATGCTGAAGAAACCCATACTGGATCTGGAAGAAGAAAAACAACGACAACATAAGGTGATATGTTCTTTTCCTTGGTGGTATGGAAGAAGTGGTTCTTCCCCAAGCACAGCTTTTTTTTTCTTGAGAAGAGAAACACTAGCTATCTTACAGATACTGCAAAATTGTCTATTTTCCTCTCCCCTCATTAGTAGATTTTTTGTACAGAAACATGGGAATCTTCTCTATAAACATTATTGAATCCCAGGGACTCTCAAGGGTGAAGAAAGGCTTGTCCTTTTTCCTGCAGAGCCATGTGTTCAGTTCCTGTTACAATGGGGACAATGACATCTTTGTTTACTATATTTAACTACAACAGATGAAAGATAAAATCCCTTCCCCAAACCCACTGTTTCTGCAAATTCTTCATCAGCATAACCCTTAGTTCCTATGCCCTGTTGCTGCAATTCAGCTTTGAACTCTATTTATATGTAATGTAAACAAATATATGTTTTTGTAATCTACTACAGTATTCATGTTTCTTTCTCTTCCTCCTCATCCCTCCCCTTTTCACATTTTAGAATATAAACTGTTCAGGGTGGGGACCAATCTTCTCACACTCTGTAAAGTAATATGAACACTGCTGAACACCATATATTCTCTTTCTGCACTGGAAGAAACACATGCCAAGTCAACTTCCTAATAAGAGGCTCTAAGCACTTTAGAGGCCCTGAGCACTTAAAAGATTTTGGTGCCCCCATATATATCTAAATCAAAATATAAATAATAATAAACCGTAAAATAAATATTTAAAAACCTCCAAATTTGGAGACCTGCCCCCAAATCTGGCAACATTGTACTGAATGCTGCTGCACTCTCTCTCAATGGATGACTGAACAGGAAAGCTGACTTGTCCAAGACAAGAATAATCACATGAACCTCAGTGGACTATGTGGCAATTTACCAGTTACCAAGTTTTAATTTTGATGTATTCCCAAGATTAATGTATACCATTAACCTCTATTACTCTTTTATTATCTTTATTTTATATGTATGTATGTATGTTTGTATGTAATTTTTAAATTTATTGTGGGAGACTTTTTTGTGGAACCTGATTCAGCTGCACCATTTGCAGCTTTGCACCATATAGTCAATGGAGTTTTACTGCGGAAAAGTGGTATAGAAATACATTTTATTATTATTATTATTATTATTATTTATCACACGGGAGGAATTTCTCTTAATTTCGAATGAAAAGAAAGTGGGGCCAGAACATATTCATGTGAATTTGCTAGTTCAGTGAATTTACATGAATTTGAATTGCATTCGAACTGATTTCCCATTCTGCGAAAATAGCTTGCCATTGCCTGAAATTGCGTGTGGTAGTCTATCACGCAATAGCATGAAACCCCATGATTGCGTTCAGACTGACTTCCCATTGCCCGAAATTGCATGTGGTAGTCTATCACACAATAATGTAAAACCTCATGATTGTGTTCGGATTGCCATTAGATTATACTTCCAATTTCCCTTGTTTGATAAACTCCCATGGTAAATCTGGTGATGGAAAATTTCTGTAGTGCCCCCCCTTCCCTTTTCAAAGTCTATATGGCATTGCAGAATGAGATCATTTGGAGTTGAGAGCTGTGTCATCAATACAAGAAAAGATGAAGCCATCCAGCAGCAGTTGTTGCCTCCAATTTCAGTGGAGGAATCCACTCTAAGATTTTGCCTGAACTTTAAAGAAGTTTTCAAAAGTGCTGAACCTATTTTGGATAGCTCCTTTAAAATTGAGATTAAAACTTGGTGAAGATACTTCATTCAACTGAAATGTAAGCTACCAGCTGCATATAACTCTTTCTCTCCTATATATAGGATTCAAGAGAGTCAGTAGAAAATGTGGAGGCAGCGATGGGCTACATAACTGTATTGACTCCCCTTCCCCCCTTTTTTTGGTTCTTCTAGGGAGGGCCTTCTCTTTGCCCTACCATCCTCACAGGGTCATTCTGAAAAGGCAATATGAGCTGACTTGATTGGTAATTTTCAGTGACTGTGTCAGGTGTACTTCACAGGCAGCCTTACAAATCTCTAGGAGAGGAGTACAAGAGAGGACCTTTCTTGTAGCTCCTCCCTAGCTCTCGCATTTCCTTCCTTGGAGTTTATCACATGCAATTTTAATACTGGCCCGGGCATGGGATGGGATCAGGCAAGGCCCCACCTGGAATATTGTGTCCAATTCTGGGCATCACAATTTTAAAAGGACATTGAGAAACTGGAGCGTGTCCAAAGGAGGGCGACTAAAATGGTGAAGGGTCTAGAAACCATGCCCTATGAGGAATGACTTAGGGAGCTGGGGATGTTTAGCCTGGAGAAGAGAAGGTTAAGAGGTGATATGATAGCCCTGTTTAAATATTTGAAGGGATGTCGTATTGAGGAGGGAGCAAGCTTGTTTTCTGTTGCTCCAGAGAGTAGGACCAAGAGCAATGGGTGCAAACTACAGGAAAAGAGATTCTACCTCAACATTAGGAGGAACTTCCTGACAGTAAGAGCTGTTCGACAGTGGATCACACTAACTCGTATAGTAGTGGAGTCTCCTTCCCTGGAGTTCTTTAAACAGAGGCTGGATGGCCATCTGTCGGGGATGCTTTGATTGAGATTTCCTGCATGGCAGGGGGTTGGACTGGATGGCCCTTGCGGTCTCTTCCAACTCTATGATTCTATGATGTTACTGCAAGCAAAATTGCTGCTGCACTGCTGCCCGACCATCACCCGTCCTCTAGCAGTGCTCTGGCAGCCGATTTTGATATACAGAAGCTTTCTGTAGAATCAAAATTGGCTACCAGAGCACTTCTGGAGGACAGGTGATGGTCGAGCAGCAGTGCAGCAGCAATTTTGCATGTGGTAACATCAATTTTAACCCGTTCCAGCTCTATCCTGTCCCGTGCCCAGGTTGGCATTAAAACTGCATGCAATAAACTACCTAGAGAAGTTAGGCTGGTGCCCTCGTTGCTGTCCTTCTGTTGGCATACATCCCCAACTTGGATGTAATCTTTACTACCTATGCTCCATACAGGAACCCTGTAACCATACTGGAACCCCATAACCTTTTGACAGGCTTGCAAATCCCATCTACTTTCCACCTGAATTGAGATCGCATGCCAAACTGCTTAAAATGTTATGACAATGAAAATAATGCAATAATGTCCTGTTGAAACAAAAATTGGAGAGAAAGTGAGTATGAACAAAGTTCCAAACCCAACTGAGGCTGTAGTGCTGAACAACAACCTTATGTACACCAGCACCTGCCTACATTAGGGCTTCTTCTGGTCTCCTTTCCCAGCCAGTGAAACTGCAACTGTGTCATCACTAAGATGGAGCATATCACGTCACCTTGCCTCTACCCACAAAATTACTCCACAGAACATCATGGGGTACCAGTTTTTGAAGTGCTGAAAGTTACTCCATAAGCCACTTACAGCTATCACACGAATATATTACCTGTGCGATGGTGAACAGTGCTACAGCTGTAAGAAAGGGCACCCAGGATTTTCCAAAGTACCAGATAGTGAGCCAGGCTGCTATGTCTAACAAGAAAGCATGCAGAAACATGAAGATGAAGAAAGGGTAATTGGACTTTAGGAATCCCATCTTCTTCACTGTTGCATGCAGCTCATGAAAATCATTTATCAGCATTTCCTGTGAGAAGAGACAACAATAAAATTCTTCATTTTTTTCAGTATTGACTTGGATTGTCAGGATCATCATAAAAGCAATGAAGAAACTGAGCTAACTGGGAAATAGGAAGACCAGAAAGTCTCATTTAACTCAGTGTCCAACAGGCAGATGTGTGAAATGTTCTTTCTACTGTACTTCTCAGTAACAGTGGAAGCCTTTGTAACTGGTATTGTATGTGAGACAGCTGTGGGCGGTATTCTGATTACCTGAAATATTCTTCAATGTGCTCGCTCTATCTTTTAGTACAATGGGCCCTTCGTATCCGCTAGGGTTTGGTACCAGTCCCCCCCCCCCCCCGATGGATGCCAAAATCCATGGATGCTCAAGTCTCAGTATATAGAATGGTGTAGTAAAATGGTGAGCCTTATATAAAATGGGATGCAGTGGCTTAGGGGTTAAGAAGCCAATTCTGATGACTGGAAATTCAGAAGGTTGGCAGTTCGAAGCCTGGGTGCTGCATGATGGGGTGAGCTCCTCTCACTAGTCCCAGTTTCTGCAAAACTAGCAGTTTGAAAGCATGTAAATGCAAGTAGATAGATAGGTACCACTTCTCAGAGGGAAGGTAACAGCATGTGGTGCAGTCATGCTGGCCACATGACAACCAGAGCAGTCCTCAGACAACACTGGCTCTTCTGTTTAAAAACTGAGATGAGCACTGCCCTTTACAGTCAGTTACAATGAGACATTCATGTCAAAGGTCGACCTTTACCCTTACCTTTACATAAAATGGCAAAATCAAGGCTAGCTTTTTGGAATTTGTATTTTTAAAAAATATTTTCAAGCTGTGAATGGGTGAATCTGTGGATGAAGAATCCATTGGCATGAAGGGCTGACTGTATTAATAGAATCTAACTGCAAGGGAGGGGGATCCTACACACAGGGTCATTCATACCAGCAAGTTGATTATAAGTGTTTGAAGACTGTACTTGCAAAGCAGTGTATCTTCCCTATATATGTGAGACAATCTCTCTTTATGAAGGTCTTTTAACTGGGCCATGCTTTGTAAATCACCATCATTATGTTTTAACTGTTTTTAAAACTAATAATTGCTTCTTAAATAAAAATATTAATTGAATTAATATTTGAATATAATTATTGATTTTATTGGTTTTCAAATGTTGTATTATGCCTTGTTTTAACTATATTCTGTTTTTATTTTTTTAATATGAATCATGTTGTATCTCATATTGGAATACAAAATAAATAAATAAATAAATAAATGGTAAGGTGTGGGGGAGGGACTTACATTTTTGGTGGGCTCACAGCTGGGCTGATCAGGTGCCAGTTCTCCAATTAGCAGTGAATGTAAGTATTTCCTGACTTGGTCTTCATCCTTGTGGAAAGCTGTGAAGGCATCCTAAGAAACACACAACAACACTGAGTATGAAAGGGAGATGACCACTATGCCGAAGTAATGGATATTGTTAGTCAGATAAATTCATTTCTATCAAAAGGATAAAAAGAGGGATATGTGGGCAAACATAAATGGGGGCAGATCATTTCCAGGGATGTGAGTGTGGGATTCTGGAGGTTCCTTGGATGGCTGGATTGGAGGTTCAAAGAGAGAAGGTAAAATGAGAGCTGTTTAGGTGAAGGAAACCTCACTTGCTTTGTTTTTCCCCCCCTAGTTATTGATGTCATTCTTGTTTGAACTGAGATAAGCAGCCTTCATATCAGTGTTGAGAGGCACTATATACATGTTTTTACCAAATAAATGTCACATGGTTTTAATTCAAATATTTTCAAAACAGAAGGACTGCTTTTCTCCAAAGCTCTGCTTTGCCATTAGGTTAAAGGAGACCGTGGAGTTTATCAGAAAAGGGAAATTAGAAGTATAATCCAATGGCAATCTGAACGCAATCATGGGTTTTAACATTATTGCATGATAGACTACCACATGCAATTTCAGGCAATGGGAAGTCAGTCTGAACGCAAACATGAAGTTTCACATTATTGCGTGATAGACTACCACACTCAATTTCGGGCAATGGCAAGCTATTTTCGGGCAATGGGAAGTCAGTTCGAATATAATTCAAATTCACTTAAATTCGTTGAACTAGCGAATTCACGTGAATGTGTTCTGGCCCCACTTCCTTTTTATTTGAAATAAAGAGAAATTCCTCCCGTGTGATAAACTCCAGTGGCATGACCTTTCTTCTACAACACCTATCCTAGATCACAGAGTTTCAATAACTATCACCCAGGTACACATCTGTCCTTTGTAAGCAAGGAAATGGCACACATGATGGCACTTCAGCTTCTACATGGCTTCCAGACTGCCTTACTCTGCTTCAGACAAATGTTATGGCCCTTACCAGAAGTTCTCAGTTACAAGGAACCAAGCAATGTTTCACTGTAACACTATAACATTTATTTCTTGTAAACAAATCATAGGATTATAAGGCATTATGTATAGAGATGTAAATAGGTGGGCCTTTAAAGTATCCAGATGAAATTCCAAGCGTATTTTAAAAGAAAATAAGTTTTCTTAGAACTCAGCAAAAAGTACAAAACAAACACACAATGATCCAAAAATCAAATAAAACTTGAATTCCAGTGGTGTTACTAAAACTATCTTGACTTCTTAAAAAATATCCAGATATTCTTTCCCAAGGTGAAATCCTCAAATCCAGAAAATTCATATTTTTCTTTTTTAAAACCCAAGTTACACTTGTGCATACTGTTGGACTGCTCTCATCTCCTGGAAGTCAATGTATTTCTGTAGTCAGTGTGCTGTAGCCAATTACATACCCCTTTCTGTCACTGAAAGTAGGTTTTATAGACTACTGTTTTGGATTCCATCCTTAAATACAGCTTCTCTCAATAACCTGTTTCTTCCAAAATGAAGTTTTCTGTCCTTCAGTTCTTTCCTTCTTTCTCCTTTATATTGGCAATATACTCATGTGTTACAGAAAATTGTCCATTGGACACCATGAATGACCACATGAAGCTGCCTTATAACAGATCATTGTCCATTTAGCCTGGGTCTGAAGATACCAAGAAGAAGGTACCAAGCAGAGACCTTTTCAAAGTCAGCCACCTAACATCCTTGGAGATAATTGTAGGCACCAGAGCTTGAACCTGAAGTATCATCATGTATGCACAGCATACCTTATGCCACAGAATTATGAGTCTTTCCAGCTTTTACAGCCCCCACAGTAAGATCTCACCGTTGCATCTTGTCCTGCATAGTGGCTGATGACACGTGTGCCCCCAGGGTGCAGCAGATGGAAGCGACTGATATCATAGACTTTCCTGCTGATGACAAGCCACTTGTCTTCCTTAGAGTTTCCCTTGCCTGAGTGGAGTCCTATCTCATCCCAGGTAAACAGCTGTCCAACATCTGGGCCAGGTGCTGGCTTTCCAACATTAACACCTGATTGTGGAGGCATTTTCAGTGCCAACAGAGTGCCAGGGAATGAAGGTTCAAAACAGCTACCCTGCTGCTCCTCTATCCAGTGGAAATATGTAGGGATTGTGCTTTTCCATTCTACCTTTTGTCTGACAGCTTTATATATACTTGTAGCTGCAACCCACACCATAATTTCTTAGAGCTCTGGTGCTCCAGGCATTCTCCTTTAAAGCTGTCTCCTCCTGATGCCTTTTGCCTGTGCTTCATTTCCACCCCAAGGTTTTAGGAGTCTCCATTCTATCAAGTCTGCTCTTGCTTCTTTTTCTCAGACCTTATTGCTAGGTAAACAAACATAGTATTTATTGGGTATTCTGAATGAGCTATTCCATAGCGTACATTAGTGTATAAAGCCACATACCTTTCTGGGGATGTGTACATTGTGCAAGAACCACTGCTGTCCTGTGACAGAAACTTGGCTTCCAGTGACATTATTAAGACAATCAGTCGCTTTTATAGTGTATCACAATAAGCACTTTTTAAATAATAAATGTCTGGAGTTCCTTCAGCATTGGCTTGCATACACACCTTTTGATACCTTAGATCCCTATTTTATCCTTTCCAATTTGCAAGTCTTTCATCATCTCATCTCACCTTATTTTTCTCTCAATAAAAGCTTCTGTAAGGAAGCTACTGTGTTATATTTGGAACCCTTGCTCAGAATTAGTCTATTTACAAACACATGAGGATGCATTTTGGACCTACAAAGTTATGTTGCCAATGTGCCATTCTCTGGTTGGTGCAAGGAGGAAGTCACACAACTCAGGACATAGCCAAGCTACCCAGATGATCTTAAGGGAGCAGGGATGTGGCTGAACTGAAACTATATTCGGAAACATCATTCTGACAAGGCAGCATGAGCTGACTTGATCTGTAATTTTGGGTGAATGTGTTAGGTGTACTCCATTGTCAGCCTTACAAATCTCTAGGAGAGGACATTTGTAGAAAAGATCTACAAGTGTGATGAACTATTATGCGTAAACAACAATTTTCAGCATCATGGGATAGTACTCATGGCTAATAGTGTATTTGGAAGAACTTGCAGCCCAGAGTAGTAGGGTAGAATAACATATATAACAATTCTGGCTCTCTGATGTGCTTAGTTTAGAAATATTCTTTTTGAGAACTCTAGACATGTGAAGATTGTGCCCAGCCTTCATCAGAAAAAAAAAAGGAAAAATGATTTCCTGCAAGCAATTAAGACAGAATTAATTTGATGCAGAAAAACAGAGAGAAAGAAATACTATATAGTGTCAGCAGCTGCCAATTGGATGTGTTTCAGCTCTCTTCCTCAACTAGGGTCCAAAACACACTGCAGAAGTAATCCAATTTGAGACCACTTTAACTGCCCTGGTTCAGTGCTAGGGAATTCTGGGAACTGTAGTTTTATGAGACATTAAGCCTTCTCTGTTAGAGAGCTCTGGCACCACCGCAAACTACATTTCCAAGGATTCCCTAACACTGAGCCTGGGTATTTAAAGAGGTCTTGAATTGGATTATTTCTTCAGTGTGTTTTGGATCTATAATATCTTCTGTAGAATATTAAATACGTTCTTGCAATCACACTAAAAATAATGATGTGAGACAGTGATGGTGACAACGTTCAGGATACAACTTTATTAAATTACAGTCATTCCTCCCAATTTACAGACTTGGGGTCCGCCGTCTCAATTATTCACAGATGGCAAGCGGGGAGGGGCAAAATGGTGTGTTTGCCCAGGTGCGCACTACCATTCAAGTCAATGTGACTGTCTGCCTCACCTGTACATCTCCACCTTTATTGTGACTTATTTAATGCACCAACAACCTTAATAGTCAATTAACAGCCCCCTCCCCCATGGATTTAGTAGGAAGAAATCCAGTTCTCCCATCATAAAAAACACAGACATCACCAGTGAACTTTTGGCATTTGGAAAAATCCTCATCCTCATCCTGAGACCACTCTTTGCCCACTGATTCCTGTATGTGGGAGAGGGAAGTTTCCAACAGATTAGCACATAAATTGGAGGTATAACTGGCTTTGCCTTACCCATCTCTGTGTTGTTCCTATGTGGTCAAAGCTGTTAAAGTGTACCTTCCCCCAGGTGCATGGCTATGGGAGGCACTGCACTAATTTAAAACTTACATTGGGCACTTGGAAATTCAGTTTAGGCATCCAATCAAAAGGGGGAGGCAAATATACAAAGGGAATAAGAACATAGCAAATAGAAGTTCCAGGTGTGAACAATTTTCAGTGTCTCACTCTCTGAAATCTGGGGACTGAAGGAAATTTTCAAGGAGTGGGACAGAGTTCCTATTTGGAAGCAATTATTCTGCTCCATAGTAATTTACACTCCTTCTCGTCCCGCTTTTTTGGGAGTAGCCACAGAAACACCTCATGAGTGTTCAGCCTATAAAGACTCAGGTTCCTTATCAAGAAAAGAGGAGTCCTGTCATTTCATGAATGGATGCTATTCTTCTGTTAACATACAAACCAACTATAATCATGCTGTGCTTCTGTCATTTGTCCAGCTATTGCTAATGTAAGCTACTTTTTACAGTTATGTAACCATGTAGCAATATACAACTAAAGCACTCCTGAGAGATGGCCATCCAATCTCTGAATAAAAATCTCCGAGAAGGGAGAGTCCACCACTTCCCTTGTTAATCTATTCCAATGTCAGAAATTAATCCTTCTTAATGTTTAAGTGATATTTCTTTACTTGTTTAAGCATCCACCGGTTCATGTTATTATCTCTGTAGCAGCTGAAAAGAAGCTTGCTCTAGCTTCTATATGACATACCTTTTGTTATTTAGGGCGATTAAATCAAAATAAAACAAAAAAGATAGAAGAGCTCCAATATGATCTCTCAGTGTTGCCTATTAAATCATATTTGCCTTCCTGTGTTAAGAGTTCAGGCTCTTCTTGTTTATTTCCAATTCTCTGTGCATTATCTTAAATGTCATTACAGTAATGCACAGAGAATTGGAAATAAACAAGAAGAGAAAATGATAGGCCATTTTCTCCAGCTGATTTCTTGTTGCATTTTTTTCTGCTCACAGTTGGATTGTACTATAGGCCCAGTTATGCCATATGATGATTAAATGATTAAGGAGGGATGCAGACAGGAGGGCTTTCAGACAGCTTGGGGGTG
Organism: Sceloporus undulatus; assembly: GCF_019175285.1. Classification (NCBI taxonomy): domain Eukaryota; kingdom Metazoa; phylum Chordata; class Lepidosauria; order Squamata; family Phrynosomatidae; genus Sceloporus; species Sceloporus undulatus. Next base: position 259,165,099 of record NC_056522.1, read on the forward strand.
TAGTGTACAGATGCTGCACTCCCCCAAGATGCCCAAGATGATGTGGGCTGGCTTCTGGGTGCTCTGGCATGTCACCAGAGTGGCTTGAAGCTGCCCATGGGCTATGTGGGGTGGGAAAAGCTGCCTTTTTGCCAGCCCAAGGCAAGGCTGCAAGGCAGATTGGGGCCATGATGTGTGCTTGCCACAGCTCCAATCCATTTTCGTGAGGGGCGGCTTCAGGCTCATCTGTTTTGGTGCTTTATAGAATGGTGCAAGAAGCTGGTTGTGCCATTGTTCAGCAAAGATGGTTTGACTGGCAATATAGAGAGTTATCTCTCTTTTTTTACTGATGAATTTCTGGTTAGAAGACTCTTTGCCAAATGATTCCAAATAAATCTTTCAGAGGATGTTACTTCAGAGTTTGAGTTCTCAAGTTTGAGTATATAATTTTTCTCTTACAACTGTGGGGGGAAAATACCTGCGGAGGAAGGAGTAGGGTGGTGATAGGATTCTTATTTTGACCCATTGCGTTCATTCAAGGCATATCCAGAATGATTAAGTCCAGAAATTCACAAATTTTGTTCCTATTGTTTCCAATTCAAATTTTATTTTTGATATCCATACACAATTTGTTTATCACAGAATATTTTCTGTCAGTTCCAAGTATGATCAGAGATTTTTATCCCAACTCCCAAGATTGGTTTATTTTAACCTTGTATAAAATCAGAAAGAACAGGAACAAAATCTTGGGGTTTTTTTAATATAATTTTGGATGCACCCTCACTTTCCCCAGGCTTATAAAACCTCGACATTTATGTAGAACACTGCATAGTCATTTACAGGGAGCATACAGAAGAACCCTATTCTTTTCTCCAGTTATTTTAGAATAAATCCCTCACTCTGCTTCAGACTTTTTCATTAATGTAAATTAGAGCGTTGCCTCAAACCTGCATAACAATAGTACTTTTGGGTTATTCTTTATTAAATCCATCATAATAGATGATACTAATGGCTGTATCACACTACACAGGTTTAGCACTATGCTTCCACTTCAATTGTCATGATTGGCTCCTATGGACTCCTGGGGTTTGCAGTTGAGGGAAGGACATTTATAATTCTCAATCAGAGAACTTCAGTGTCTCCCTAAACTACAAAACCCAGCATTCCACAGAATGCAGCCTTGGTTGTTAAAATGGAATCATAATGATATAATTGCACAGTGTGATTTAGTGAGGGGGATCAAAATGAGAGTTTTCTCAATTTCCCAATGTTTACTGTCCATATTTTTTTTATCAATTATTAGCAAGGCCTAAAACATCCTATAGTCATTTTGTTGAGAAACATGTCATTTCTTTAATTCTAAGAACTTCCTGGGTGGTCTGTGCCTCAATACCAACCTTACACTATTTCAACTGTGAAGCTTTATGGTGTGGCCTTGGAGTGCTTCTTCCCTCAGTGCCAAGAAATATTACCTAAGAGACTGGCAGTGAAACAAGCAGGCAACATTCTGCTAAAAATATGCCAAATGTAAAATGCCATCTACACTGTGCTTCTGTGATGTGGGTGCGTGGGTGGAGATATAAGCAGAGAAAAGGATAGCTAAAATGGTCTGTGGTTTGAAACATTTTCCCTTTGAGAATATTAAGGAAAATCTAAAACATTTGAGATGTTCAAGTCTTAAAAAGAGGTGACAATGAGAGGATACACAATCACACACACAGACACATGGAACAACCAGAGTCAGTGTTCCATCTAAGCACTTTTCCCTCCCACACTGTACAAGGAGCTGCCACACAAACCATCCCCATACTATTCTAAGTGAAAGAATCACAAGAAGGGGGGAAAAGGAATGAGAAGGAACAGAGAAATGAATGGACAAGACTGAAGAAAATAACAGAGTGGAATGATTGTGTTTTCAATTGTTGGGCTTCTGTTCATCCAGTTAAGATGCCTAGCTTCAAATGCATACGTGCACACATAGTCACTTAAAGATCTATATAAGTTGGTTTAGCAGACCTTGTGAACAGGTATTTTCCCCTTTTCCAACCCCAGGGATCATAGGGAAGAGTGACATCAACATGTGATGCTTACCATAGCTCCTAGAAACCACAGTCTGGTAGGGTATATAATCCCTTGGCCTAAATACCCTAAAGAAATCAGATTCCATTTGATCTTGGAAAGTAAGCAGGGTCAGCTCTTCTTAGAACTTGGATGGGAGACTGCCAACAAATACAATGTGCTGTAGGCTATATTTCAGCGGAATGAACTAGTCAAACCACCTCCGGGTATTCCTTGCCTAAGAAAATCCTATGAAATTTATGGGGTTGCCATAAGGTGACCATGAAGGCACACATACAAATACAGAGCCTTGGCAATAAAGCAGTAGATTCTTATGTTAACCTCTCAACACACACACACACACACACACACACACACACACACACACACTGCTTTCAACTTGTAAGTTTATCGCATAGGCCCTCGAATGGACCCATCGCATTACAAAAAGGGGGCGTGATGGGAACCGGATGGGGTGAAGAACGCATCTTACTGCACATGAGAATGCCACCGCCAGACGTTCCCATTGAGTTCCACATCTATCCCAGAGGGGGCGATTTTTGAGAACACTTTTGAACAGGTCTCAAAAATCGCCCCCTCTGGGACAGATGTGGAACATGAAGGGAACTTCCGCCGGTGGTGGCAGCCACAGAGTTCTCCTATGTGGTAAGATGCATTCTATGCCGCCTCCTGTCCCCATCATGTCTCCTTTTTGTAACACGACAGTCCTGTTCTAGGGTCTGTGTGATAAACCTATTGGTTTGAAGCTGCAGGGATGGCGAAAGTAAAGGATCACTAAAAATGTTCTTCAAGTTGACCTGTGTGCATATGGGGCTTGGTTTTTCCAAGCACAGGAACCTACTGCCTTTGCACTAAGGTGCTAAAGTTCCTCTTGGCTCAGAGTTAACAGTGCAAAAGTAGTAAATTGTAGTGGTGCTATACAACAAAAAATAGAGCAACACTTGACATCTACACCCCATCCCAAGTCTGGAAGTAGGTGAAGGGCACAAACTGAAATGTATTATTTTGCCATAGTGCAATGGATAAATTTTGCTCAGTGGAACTGCAAATAGCAGTTTCACATTGCACATTGTGGTTCTGATCTGTACATTTCACAGTGGCACACAGTCCTTGACATGTATTACACAATACTGCTATTCAGCATGGGGGTTGTATATGCTACCGTAGTGTATCCGCACATGTGGATATTTACGTTGCACTGAGCCACTGCTTGACTTTTGGTGTGTCCAGAGGTCTTGTCCCCCCCCCCCCCCATATCTTACTTCATTTATTCTGTACAGCCTTCCAGTTTCTCAGGCCTAGATGAGGTCTTTCTTTATTTAGAAGCTTCTTTGGAACATTGGAGATTATCATGCAGGAGGGACAGCGTCCTTTTCCCGTCTCCCATCCTTCCTCCATCCTTAAAGTCAGCTAAGCAATGCAAATAATGAGAAACTATGGGAAATTTGCGGGCTTTAAGATAAACACAGATAAAACCAAAATATTAATTAAAATTATGACAGGAGAAGAGAAAGAAGAATTGAAAAGAAGAACAGGTTTTGAAATTGTGAAGAAAAGAAAATACCTGTGTATAATTATATCTCCAAACAACTGTCAGCTATTTGAAAATAATATGGGACGAGATTACGAGAGATTTAGATAGATGGAAGAGTCTTAATTTATCTTTAATGGAAACAATAGCCACAATTAAAATGAGTATTTTGCCCAAAGTAATGTATCTGTTTCAGACTACACCAATTATTAGTTCAAATGTACCCTTTTGGATATGGGGGGGGGGGGAATTGGTGAAATTTATATGGTTTAATAAAAAAAACCAAGGATACCGTGGGAATTGTTGATAGACAATAAAGCCAGAGGAGGACTAGCATTGCCAGATTTGAAAACGTATTTCAAAGTGGTATGTTTAGTTTGGTTAAAGGACTGGATTAAATCAGATAATACAAAATTATTAGAATTAGATGGACATGAGTCCAGGTGGTACTTTTATCTCTGGTATAAGAAGGTTAGAGCAGTTTCAGGATTTAAAAATCATATAGTAAGAAAGGCATTGCTGAGCGTATGGAGAAAATATAAAGGAAGACTGAATCCCAGGATTCCAAACTGGTTATCACCCCAGGAGGAACACTTTGGAAAGTGTTCCCTGTTAACTAGACACTGTAGAACTGTACCTCCAATTCCCATCCTAGACAGATGACTTGTAGTTGATAGTGTGGTAAACCATTGAGACATCCAGCAATACCAAAAGGGACACAGTCCTCCTGTCTAGTTCCCTGTGTGGGCCATCCACCAAAGTGACTGAAGTTCCATAACCAGGTCTGAAACTAGACTGAAATTCATCTAGACAATCTGTTTGTTCCAATATGTCTCAGGATGATGAGGAAGTCTACTTCAGAGTGGGAATAAAATGTTGCAGTAGTGCTGGGAATGCCCAAAAAAAACAGTCCAGGGCAACATAGATGTTGTTTGGGGTGTGTGTTTTTTAAACCCTCCATGATCTATGGCAGCAAATACCACAACCTCTCAATGCATTTCCTTTATCTGAAGGAGCCCTATCATAGGAGCTTATTACACGTACATTTAACCTGACTGCACCTTAATAGAATGCAAATGGGACATGGGATGCAGATGGGAATTATCACACGTAATTCACCACCGATTCCACCAACCAAGTATAGCTCAGCTGCAGCCGGTCTCCCAGGTGCACTTTGAAAGCAGCTTCTGAAGCACACCTGGGAGCCAGGATGCAGCTGGGCTGTACTCGGCCAATGGAATCGGCGGCGAATTACATGCAATAATTCCTGCCTGCATCCTGTTAGGGCACAGACAGGTAAAACAAACGTGCAATAAGCTCCATATACAAATTCTTTTCTTAAAGGAAACCTACTTGGATATTTTATTTTTATCTGTTTTAATTTTTGCGAGTAGCATTGAGTTTCAGCTCTGGGGGGGGGGGAGGGGGAGGAGGAGGAAACCCTTTGTCTGCTTAATCAAATGAAGACTAAAGGAAATTCCCATGTGATACAAGAAATTAGGTGGGTGAAGGCAAATCAGTGGTTGAAATTTAGTTGCAAAGGAAAGTCAGTACTTGCACACAAAACATTAATTGTGAGGTTTAAAAAGGCTGTTACAAAATGTGTTATAGAACCATAGAGTTGGAAGAGACCTCAAGGGCCATCCAGCGTAATGCCCTGCCAAGCAGGAATACATGATTAAAGCACTCCTCACAGATGGCAAACTAGCCTCTGTTTAAAATCCTCCAAAAAATCCTCAACCACTCTCTGAGGCTGTATGGTCCACTGTTGAAAAGCTCTTACTGTCAAGATGTTCTTCCTAATGCTGGGATGGAATCTCTTTTCCTGTAGCTTGAATCCATTGCTCTGTGTCCTAGTTTCTGGAGCAGTAGAAAACAAGTTTGCTCCATCTTCAATATGTCAGCCCTTCAAATATTTAAACAGAGTGATCATATCACCTCTTAAGCTTCTCTCCTCCAGCTCCCTAACCAGTTCTTTATAGAGCATGGTTTCCAGACCTTGCACCATTTTGATCACCTTCCTCTGGACACACTACAGCTTATCAATATCCTTCTTGAATTGTGATGCCTTGAAACTGAACACAGTATTCCAGGTGAAGACTGACCAAAGAAGAACAATAACTTCCCTCAGTCTAGACACTACACTCCTATTGATACAGCCTAGGATCATATTGACTTTTTTACCTGCTGCATCACACTGTTGATTCATTTTTAGCTTGTGGTCTACTAAGACTCCTAGATCCCTGACATTAATCTGCATTTATATCCCACCATGTAATTTCCTCTATGATATACACTTATGTGATTAAATTTATTATTTAATTTGGTGTTTCCAATAACTAATCATACCTTTGTTGATAAAATTCTCCCATTACCCATGTGGCATCACATAATCCTTTTCTTCTTTTCTACCCTTTGCCCTTTTCCACACTTCATCTCTCTGTGACATTCATAAAAACTCCCTGTGCTTTAACTATCTAGCACAGGTATTACCAGGTGCTCCTTTATGAATTTTACTAGCTTCATTTGGGCTTGCTAAACTCCCATCACACTATAAATGCACCCTACTTCGACCCCACACCCTGTGGTGAAACCTCAACTCTATTTTGTTGTCCATGTTACAACACCAGCCATTAAACAAAGAACACCTATGGTTAAAGTGTACTTCTTCTTGTACTTTTCAATTGTATTGTCCAGTCTGATGTCAGCCCTGATGAATTCAGTGAAAATTAGTCTTAAAACTCTGTATAGGACTGTAATCTTAAATGTACGTCCAGCCACAGAAAGGTTTGTGGCTGTTAAATCACTATAAATCAGTTAACACATGAAACAAATTACTGTACTGTCATATAGTTTTGACCACATATAATGCAGAATAGAGGGTGATTATGTAAATAAACTATTCTCTGTTTTTCCCATGGGACATTTAGAATCCCAGAGTGCTATTTTAGTATGCCTAAAGTATAAGTTGTTAGAGATAGCAGCCATAGCATGTTTATACTCAGCAGTTTACAGTTTGCGTGAGAGCCAGCATTGTGGTTGAGTGTTGGATTGCAACTCTGGATACCAGGGTTTGATTTCCAGCTCGACCATGAAACCCACTGTGTGGCCTTAGGCAAGTCACATGCTCTCAGCTCAGGGGAAGGCTATGATAAACCTCCTTTGAACAAATCTTGTCAAGAAAACCCATGATAGGTTCATCCTAAGTCAGAAATGACTTGAAGGCACACAACAACATCTCTCTTATTAGTTTAGGCATAGCGTATATTAATGTCATTTCCCATTTGGTGATCTTAGCCACACTCTGTTCCTTCATTTGCTGATCTCAGGCCCCATACAGACAGGCCAAAATAAAGCTGCTTTTGGTTACTTTTGAGGTATGCTGTTTAAATTATGAATGCGAGGCTAGAAGCCGTGCCAAAGCCACAATTCAGTCTTAAGGATAGGAGCACAGCTTTGACGCAGCTTCCGAACTCTTAGGGCGCATGCATCATTTAAACAGCATACCTCCAAAGTGACCCGAAGCAGCTTTATTTTGGCTTGTCTGTATGGGGCCTCAGTTAGTCTGAGTCTCTTCAGCCTCCATTTTGTATTTTGCAGTTCTCTGACTCTCTGGAACGTTTGAAGAGTACATAATACAAGAGCCTCTTACCATGAGATATTATGAAATATTTAGCATTTGTAACTTATTTAATATGTTTTTTACAGAGAAGCCTAAGCCTGTTTTACTTCTCTGTGTTTATTTATGGGTGGTGTGGGATTGGTTCTTGGTCACCATCTACTTGTGAACAGTAATTACTATGCTTGTGAGATACACTATAAATATAAGACACTATATCTAGGCAGGAAAATGCACTGTATATAGGATAGATGACATGTAGCTTGAAAGCAGTACATGTGAAAAGGATCTAGGGGTCTCTGTAGACCACAGACTAAACATGAGTCAACAGGGTGATGCAGCAGACAAAAAAAAGCCAATGCAACTGTACACTGCATCAACATGAGTATAGTGTCCTGACTGAGGGAAATAGTAGTCCCACGCTATTTGTCTTTGGTCAGATCTCATTTTGTGTCTGGTTCAGGGCACTACAATTAAAATAGCTTATTGACAAACTGGAACGTGTGCAGAGAAGGGTGACCAAGATGATAAAAAATCTACCATAGGAGGCATGACTTAGGAACTTAGATATCTTTAGATTGGACAAGAAAGAGGTACACGATAGCTGTCTTTAAATATATGGGGGGATGTCATGTAGAAGATGGAATGACCTTGTTTTCTACTGCTTCAGTAGAATGAAATTACAAAAAGAAGAAGAAGAAGAAGAAGAAAGAAAGAAAGAAAGAAAGAAAGAAAGAGAATACACTTAAACATTGGAAATAACTTTTATTTTTTACTGTAAGTGTCATCAAACAGTGGAACAGGTTGACTTGGAGGGTAACGGACTCTCCATTTTTGGAGGTCTTTAAACATAGGTTGGATAAGCATATTTCAGGATTGCTTCAGTTGTGGATTCCTGCAGGGTAGGGCATTGTACTAGATAGCCCTAGTGGTCCTTCCAACTGTAAAATCCTATGATTCAGCTCTCTCTCACATTCCCCAGCATAAGTGAAATCCACCAGTTATCCATTTGTAATGTGAGGCAGTGGCACTATAAACCCAAGGTGGTTGAGGAGGAGGTTCTGTGTTGAAGCGGTTGTCCTCTGAACATGGATGGAAATTTCAAACTGGCTTCAGAGCGGGACACGGAGTTGAGACTGCCTTGGTCGCCTTTGTTGATGATCTCCGTCTGGGCATCGACAGGGGAAGCGTAACCCTGTTGGTGCTCTTGGACATCTCTGTGGCCTTTGATACCATTGACCATGGTATCCTTCTGGAACGCCTGGGGGATTTGGGTCTCGGGGGCACTGTGCTCCAGTGGTTCCGATCCTACCTCTCAGGAAGATTCCAGATGGTGAAACTGGGGGACAGCTGCTCTCATAAAAGAGAGTTGACATCTGGTGTCCCTCAGGGCGCCATTCTGTCCCCCATGCTATTTAACATTTACATGAAGCCGCTGGGAGAGATCATCTGGAGGCATGGAGCATGGTGTTATCAGTATGCTGATGACACCCAGATCTATCTCTCCATGTCTCCGGCTGCTTCAGTGACTAAGGAGGGCATCTCTCCTCTGAATGCCTGCCTGGAGTCAGTAATGGGTTGGATGAGGAAAAACAAACTCAAGCTGAATCCAGAGAAAACAGAGGTACTTGTGATAGGTGCCCCAAATCTAGACAGGGAAATTTGCCTTCCAGTCCTGGATGGAGTTACGCTCCCCCTAAAGGACAAAGTTCGCAGTTTGGGAGTTCTCCTGGATTCATCTCTACAATTATCATCTCAAGTAGATGCGATGACCAGGAGTGCTTGGTACCAGCTTCGGCTGATACGCCAACTGCGTCCCTGTCTGGACCAAAAGGACTTTGAAACGATAGTACATACACTGGTAACCTCTCGCTTGGATTTCTGTAATCCGCTCTACATGCGGCTACCTTTGTACCAAGTTCGGAAGCTTCAACTAGTTCAAAATGCTGCAGCCAGATTGGTTGCGGGTATGTCTAGAACCGACCATATAACACCTGTACTAAAATCTCTACACTGGCTGCCGATTAGCTTTTGAGTTCAATACAAAGTGTTGGTCGTTACCTATAGAGCCCTTTACGACTTGGGCCCGAGTTACTTGAGGGAGCGCCTCTCCCTACATAATCCACCCCGCACCCTCAGAACAACAGGGAAACTAGTCCTTGAATGGCCAAAGGTGAGATTGGCAGCAACACATGAAAGAGCTTATTCAGCATTAGCTCCAACCCACTGGAATGCGCTCCCGGAAGAGATTCAACTTAGTTCGACATTGGAAGCCTTAAAAAAGGCATTGAAAACTTATCTTGTCTGAGTAGCATATCCTCCCGATTTGCTATAGGGAAACCAGTCCCTAATGGGTTAAATTTTCATCTGATGCCCGACTGTTGTTATATATGTTTTTACTTGTTAATTGTATTCTTAGTATGTATATTAGATTGTACTATGACACGGATCATAGAGTTTTTAATTACTGTAAACCACTTTGATCTGCAGGAAAAGCGGTATAAAAATAAAAGTTTTACTATTTATTATTATTAAATGGGATGCCTAAGGACACATGGCTCAAGGTTGGTCCTTGTGACAGCTTATTTCTATGCTTTTCATTGCTTCTCAGGTTAAGAGTTATCCTTTAAAATGCTATTCTGTGGTGTTTTGTGGAAATTCAATCATAGATGAGTTGTCCCTCAACACATACACCTGGCATAAAGAAATAACTTTAGATAGTTAGCATTTGGTATCGGGGTATATGGGAGGCTTACATTGAGGCCCCATTCGCACTGAAAGAATAACCTGGTGTGGGAACCGGGTTATTTTTTTAGAAATGGCACGATTGAATCTCTCCGTGGCATTTGATTGCCAGGATCGATTCTATATGTGGCATTGATTTGCCACAATCGTGGCATTTTACCCTGGGATTCCATTCACATTTGCCAATGGGGTAAAATGCCATGATCGCTGGCAATGGGGGGGGGAGAGGAGGAAGGGGAGGAAGAGTGGAGGTGGCTGAGGAAGAGGAGGAAGCACAAGTACGGAGGGTGCAAAAGATCAGGATGACAGAGGAAGGAGGAAGAGGATGGAGCAGAATGATGGAGGGGTCAAACAGAACCAGGATCGGGGGTGATAGAGGAAGGACCGAGAGGAGGAGGAAGCAGAGGGATGCAGGGTGCAAGTGGGGGCAAGATCGGGGTGGAGGGGGGAGAGGAGGAGGAAGGAAGGAATCGGATGGGAATGATTTACAAGTTCCCATTGGCAAAAAACTGGTTCCTTTGAAAAGAACCGCAAGAAAATCCATGCCAAAAAGCCTCAGGTTAAGGGGGATTTACCCCGCCCCCCCATTCGTGTTAGAAAGCCCCGGCACAAGTATGAACGACCCCCCAATTTAGGTCAGGAAACCCCGGCGCAAGTATGAACGGATTGGAGCCCAGGTTAAAATGTAGTGTGAATGGCCCCAGAGATAACCAACAGTCTTTTAAAAAGTATGCGAGCATAAGTTCTTTTAAACAGAGTGAGAAAAGAGGTATCCTATACCGTCTTGCACAATGCCTTTGTATGTGGTGTGAAAGGCAGCCACAGACTCTTGGGCACAGATCTCCCCTCTCAGCCTCAACTGACCACAGGGATGTGCTCAGGAGCTGTCCAGGTGTCCTTGCACATGCAAGCCCTCTTGCTTGGTATTTGTTTCTTCCTTTTCCCCACATGTGTAAGTGCAACTGCACAGCTCCTGCATGTAGTCCTGCGGCAAATCAGTAATGTGGGTGTGAGGAAGCAGAGTTTGGACCCATGACTCCCTAGCTGTCCTTTTGCTCTAGGTGAAAGAGAAGAAGATCATTCATATAACTGACAGAGAGTTAAACTCTGCCAATATAATTATTAGCTCTCAAGCAGAATGTAAATGGCAGAACTAGGACTGCTGTTGGTGGCTTACAGATACTATTGTCTACTTTTGAATCTCAAATTGAGAGCATACTTATTCCCCCCTCTGCTTGCTCCCAACAAAGCAGAGTTGGTAAGAGATATTATTTTGTGATGAACTCTTCCATTACCATGCAAAGACAGTAACCAAGTTGGAAAAGTATAAATAAAAGCATATTCTCCTGGACTGTATATCACTGATAAACATATAAATATGACTGTTTATTTCCTGACGTTTTGTCACTATGGTAATTACAAAGCTCTACCTAAAACACAGCATTTGACAAGGCCCCAGTAAGGAAAAGCAAGGGCTATTATAAAAAAATGGCTTTCATCACTCAGAAGTACAAATTTGCTCTTTTGTATTGGAAGTATTATTTAATTCAGGGGTGGGAATCATTTGGTCATCCAGATATTGTTGGATTGGAAGGATGGGCAGCTCTTGCTAGAAAAGTGAAGAATGCTGGCAATTTCAATTTAACCATATCTGGAGGGCCATGTGATGCCTACTCTTTTTCTAATCTAACTTTGATGGGAAAGACAGAGCTGACTAAGCAGGTAGAGAAGCTCTCAGAGCTTGCTGCAAAATAATTTCTCCTGCTGTGAAGTCAAAGGCTTTCATGGCCGGCATCCATAGTTTTTTGTGGTTTTTTTGGGCTATGTGGCCATGTTCTAGAAGAGTTTTTTCCTGACATTTTGTCAGCATCTGTGGCTGGCATCTTTAGAGAATGCTTGCCTGGAAAAAGTTGGGTATGTGTGTGTGTGTGTACACACACACACACACACACACACACACTGTGTGAGCCTGGGAATGCAGGAGTGATTTGCATGTGTAGTGTTCTGTGCTGATGGTAGGCCTCAGGCTGGGAGGCTAATGCAAAAGAGGATTAATGTCTGCTAATTGGTGATCATTATCTGCTGGGAAAGACCCTGACCCTGAATGGTTTCCATTTGCATTTGCTGAGTCCTTATTTTGCTATTCCTCAGGACTGGTAGCCAAATTTTGTTCACTTTAAGGGTTTCTTCTTTCCGGTTGAAATTATCCAGATGTTTGTGGATTTCATGGCTTTCCTGTGCATCCTGTTGGCAACCAAAGATGTCCGCCAAAGGGTGTTACAAGTATGGGGCAAACTGGCATTTTGTTGCAACCTGTACTAATAAAGAGAATCCAGAATAAGTTTTTAAAGTGCTTAAAGCTACTTGGAAGACAAAAACAAACAAGCACAGGAGTGAATGAAGGAGCAGGCCCTCACTCTTAATAGGTTTCCACTCAAATCCTGCTTGGATTTCTCCAGGACTAGTCAGTCTATGCATTGATCAATGATGCTTCAAACTCATGAAGTAAAGAGAAAATGTAAACAGATACTGGACATACTTCTGACTATTTTTAAAATATATATATTTTTATGAGAAAATGTTTTAATACGTTCATATCTAGCTCTTGGAAAAATTGGTATTTGGTAGGCTCAGGAAGAATACAGTACATACCCCCCAACTGTCATAATTTGGCAGGGATAATACAGTGTTATTGATAAAGATACGGTATTATATCTGGAAAGAAACCCTATTTTCCTTTGGACTTTGTGGGGAAATATAGAGATGTCACTGAAGAACATTATGAACAGTGTTCAGATACCTTTGTTCGGCTTTAGCTATCTGAAGGTTGTTTATCATGAGAACTAGAACACGCTTTCAAGATTGTTCTCTGTAAAACTTTTTCCCATGACATTGCCACAATGAAAGATTTCACACTGAACATCAAGACTGTGTTGTGACCAAATTAACTGACAAGCAATTTCTTCAAGTCAAAACCTGCATTGTTAAATACCGATAACAATGCCATTAGCAAAATCAAGAGGACAAGCAATACCTTTCAGAAGTATTATATATACTGTTTATGCTATTAAGTAACCTGAGATATTGCTAGGGTAATGGGATTTACAAATTATTTTTGATGGTAGTAAAAGTGATGACTTACTAAATAGAACAGGTATAATGCCATTCAGGATATACTGAAATTCTGGGGAAAATAATGTGAATTGCCACTACCAATGCATCAAGAAGCTTTAAGTGGAGCAGTGCTTATCCAGATTTGGTTTCCTTTGGAAAGAGGGCACTGGAAGTGTGTGACATTTTGTAATATTTTTATTTATTTACAAATATGAGGATTGATATAGGTACAGTAGATGCGTAACTATGGGGGGAGGATGAGGACATTGCCTCCAAAATAAGAATTCTGCCCTCCAATGAAATTTTACTTCATTCCTCAAATTTCTAGAGAATGATACATTGAAAATTATTCATACCTAGAAATTTTTGTGTCTGTATTCCCAGGCAGTGCTGTCTGCTCCCTTTCCTTAGATGCAGAAGCTGTATTTTTAAATGCTCGGCTAATTACAGTACTGCAGTGATAGAAATTTGATGACTAAAGGGGAAAAGGGCAATTTAATGGGAAGAAATTTTATTTAGGAGTAGCAATGACACCTCATTTTGACACCCTGATGCCCTGATTATGCCCCAGAGATACAGTCATTGTTTCATAGCGATCCATATTTAGTATCTGTGCTTTCACACAGAGGGCTGCTGTTACATAACTACATAGGAGAGGCAAAGAGACAGATGCACAATGGGACTGAAGCTTATCAGAACTGGTGTGTTATAGTCTCCAATGTGCATTGCGCCTGCAATGTGCACTGGGCACCCCAATGCACATCTCTTATGTATGTGCCCTTACACATCTTTGCAACTCAGTAATTGGGTTTCTTAGCACCTCTGCTACTTATTAAGTGCATACAATTGTACAATGAATGAAACATCATACAGAATTCTAGCCATTATTATTTTTAATATAAAAGAAAGTAAAGTTGGATGGCTTGGCTTGGCCCTTTTTGCCTGGAGTTTTGATTATTAGGTCTTGCCACTGTGTGGCATACTTGATTATTTCTTTCACCATTTCTCCCTCTCCAGTCAAGATGATCCAGCCCATGAGGGTGGCAGGATTTTCTTGTGACAGTACCCACTCTAAGATGTCTGAACACAGGCCATTCTGAAAGTATTGGATTTTTTTGTGGCCTCAGTCCAGTCAAGATCATGGGTTGCCACTCCCACTTCCAAGGTTAGTTTAAATTAATCCAGTATTTCCCAAAATCATTAGTGTCACTGGGGGGCATGGGGGGTCCAGACCGCACCAGGTGACACTCAACTCCTCAAACATCTACCTTTTATCAGAAGCAGGCAGTAGTATTCATCTGCTTCCCTTTAAAATGCTGGGGCTGCTGCTTCACCGCCGGACGGCCCTCCGTGTTTGGAGGACACTGCGCTCCTGCGCACCCACACAGAGGAGCCGCCATAGGACTCACCATCTGCGGCTCCCCAGCAAGCTAGCCTTCATCTCGGGGGCCAGGCACATCTGGAGGAAGGCGGGGAGAGGAGGCGTGTTGGTGAGAGCAACACACATAAAACCTGCCTGTCTGGCCCTCCTCCTCCGTCCCGCCTCCGTTCCGCCCCCAAGGACTGTGCTGTTGCTGCTGGGGCTGCTGCTTCACCGCCGGACGGCCCTCCGTGTTTGGAGGACACTGCGCTCCTGCGCACCCACACAGAGGAGCCGCCATAGGACTCACCATCTGCGGCTCCGCAGCTGCGCAGCTACGGCGACGGCTAACGGAGACGGACCTGTGCCGGCTTTAAGGCGAAGAATGGTCATTGTGACTTTTCTTCGCCCTTCTTGCTGTACTGTGGGGGGAGGGGGAGGACATGGTAGCGGGGGATGGAATCGCTGGGGAGGCAGTGGATAGTCCATCTAGTATGAGCGGAGCTCCCATTGAGGTTGTGTGGGGCAGGGGGAGGTATGGCGGTAGGAGGAGGGACTCGCGTTACAGGGGAAGGAGAGATCGATGCTTAATACCTATCTCTCCTTCCTGTCCCTCTCCTATCCAAAGGAACCTGAGGGTCACTCCATCCATACCACAAACCCTGACTCTGCTCCTGTGCAACGCCAGGTCCATTAAAAACAAGTCCCACATTGTATACGATCTGATAGAGGACAACAACTGCGACCTGGCTTGCATTACTGAGACCTGGCTTGGGCCTGGAGGGGAAGCTGTGTGGGCCCAGGCCCTGCCTGCCGGGTACTCAGTGAAGGACCAGATCAGGTTAGGTGGGCAGGGGGGGGGGTGTCGCCTTGATCCATAAGGACACCTTGTCTCTTTCTAGGAACCATGTTCGTCAAACTTCTTATATCGAGTATATTTACCTGACCCTGAAGGCCAGTGACAGCTTAGGGATTTTGTTGGTGTACCGGCCACCTCGTGCGCTGACTGACTCCCTGGACGAACTGACACAGCTGGTCTCGGAGGTATTGTTGGAGTCTCCCAGGCTTTTAGTCCTGGGTGACTTCAACATTCCCTTCGCGGCCAGCTATGTTCCATCCGGTGCAGTTCGTGAATTCATGGATACCATGACTTCCATGGGGCTGTCTCAACTGGTCTCGGGTCCAACGCATTCTGCGGGTAATATGCTCGATTTGGTTTTTTGTACGAGCATGGAAAATCCGTGGGCGGAAATAACCAACATTTCCCCCCTGTCATGGACGGATCATTTCCTTGTGGAGGCAGCGATCAAGGCGTCTACCCAGATCCCCCTTGGAGGTGGCGGACCTATTAGAATGGTCCACCCACGAAGGCTGATGGAACCCAAAAGGTTCCAGGAAGCCCTAGAGGGGCTTATGGATGGAAATGACGGCGATTCTGTTGATGTCTTGACCGGTATTTGGGATACCGGTCTCTCCAAGGCTATACACAGTATCGCTCCCAAGCGCCCTCTCAGGCCTGCTTCCAAACGAAAGCCCTGGTATACAGAAGACCTCCGGGCACGGAAGCGGGTTCTGCGACGGCTAGAGCACCGCTGGCGGAAACACCAGTGCTTATCCGACCAGACTCTCCTAGACCATCTTTTGAAGGACTATGGAGAGGCGATACGTGCAGCTAAGAATTCATTCTGTGCTGCACGT
>NC_056522.1:259181323-259183400 GCF_019175285.1 Sceloporus undulatus
GGAGAGGCGATACGTGCAGCTAAGAATTCATTCTGTGCTGCACGTGTCGCGTCCGCGGAGTCGCGTCCGGCAGAGTTGTTCAGGGTAGTGAGGGAGCTAACTCAGCTCCCTCCTGCCCCGAACCAGATCCTTGAACCTTCTAAGGCCTGCTGCGACCAATTTAACAACTTCTTCGCGGATAAAATCTCTCGGATAAGCGAAGGTCTTGAGGCCAGCCTTAGAGCAGAATCTAGAGTAGAGGTATCCAGGGCATCCGTGAACTTGGTTAGTCTGGATCAGTTTGAGTCTGTCAGTACCGAGGATGTGGACAAGATCCTTGGAAGTGTTAGGAAGACAACATGCCCTCTCGATCCCTGTCCCTCATGGCTAGCGGCACAGGGGGGGGCCCAGCTGTAACTTTGCTGTTACAGCGGATTATTAACACCTCACTGAGGGATGGGCAATTTCCAACAAATTTGAAATTGGCCGTAGTTAAACCTCTATTAAAAAAGCCCTCCCTCGACCCCCTGTTGCATAACAATTATCGGCCTATTTCGCTATTGCCATTTCTGGGGAAGGTGATCGAGCGGGCGGTTGCAATCCAACTTCAATCGATCTTGGATGAAACGGAATATCTAGACCCATTTCAAACCGGCTTTCGGGCGGGTTACGGGGTTGAGACTGCTATGGTCGCCTTGGTCGATGATCTCCGTCTGGGCATGGACAGGGGAAGCGTGTCCCTGTTAGTGCTCTTGGACATCTCAGCGGCTTTTGATACCATAGACCATGGTATCCTTCTGGGACGCCTGGCGGAGGTGGGAATCGGGGGCACTGTGCTCCAGTGGTTCCGGTCCTACCTCTCCAGGAGGTCCCAGATGGTGCAGCTGGGAGACGTGCGCTCCGATGAGAGGGCCCTTACATCTGGGGTCCCTCAAGGAGCCATTCTGTCTCCCATGCTTTTTAACATTTACATGAAACCGCTGGGAGAGATCATCCGGAGACATGGGGCGCGGTGTTATCAGTACGCTGATGACACCCAAATAGTCTTCTCTATGTCTCCGACTGATGCAGTGACCGGGATTGGCGTCTCTCCTCTCGTGGCCTGTCTGGAGTCGGTAATGGGCTGGATGAGGGACAACAGACTCAGCCTGAATCCAGAGAAGACGGAAGTACTCGTGATAGGTTCCCCCGGTCCGGGGTTGGCGGTGGTTCCACCTGTCCTGAACGGAATCACGCTTTCCGTGAAGGACTCTGTACGCAGCCTGGGGGTGCTCCTGGACTCGTCGCTCCACCTTACATCTCAGGTGGATGCGACGGTCAGGAGCACCTGTTATCAGCTTCGGCTGATACGCCAGCTGCGTCCCTACCTCGACCGGGGAGACCTTGAAACGGTTGTACACGCCCTGGTAACCTCTCGTTTGGATTTCTGCAACGCGCTCTACATGGGGCAACCCTTGTACCATACCCGGAAGCTGCAACTTGTGCAGAATATGGCAGCCCGTCTGGTCACTGGCACTGCCAGGGCCAGTCATATAACACCAGTCCTTAAAGACTTACATTGGCTGCCTATTCGCTTCCGGGCGCAATACAAGGTGTTGGTTATTACCTATAAAGCCCTAAATGGCTTGGGCCCAGGGTATCTGGAGGACCGCCTCTCTCCGTACAATCCGCCCCGCACACTCAGATCATCAGGGCAGCTATTGTTAACCGTTCCAGAGGCGAAATATAGTTCTACCACCAGGAGGGCTTTCTCCATCTCTGCCCCCAACCTCTGGAACGCGCTGCCCTTCGAGCTCCGCTCAGCCACCTCCCTAGCCCAATTTAGGAAGGGGCTAAAGACCCACTTATTTGAACAAGCTTACCCCTGACCAGTTACTCTCCCCCCCTCCCCTTGTCAGCACTGTCTTGCCGGCATGGACATTTTATTATTTTTATTAATCTGTTTTAATGTTTTGTATGACCTGATGTTATATTGTTCTGAATTGTTGTTCACCGCCCTGGTTTTTAGAAGGGCGGTATACAAATAAAGTTTTTATTATTTTATTTATTATTTAAAGAGATGGTGGGAGTGGGAGGAGAAAGGAGAGGCCCCAGAATT
>NC_056522.1:259183410-259202744 GCF_019175285.1 Sceloporus undulatus
TAAAAATTAAAAATTCAATTTTTTATTTTTTAAAAAAAATTAAGCATTTTGAATTTTGGTTTGTTTTATTCTTTTACATTTTCCTTAGAAATGTCACATTTTAACCAAATCTTCACTATGTATATGTAATACATGTAATAATAGCAATAGCAAGCAAGTACATTTCTATACTGCTTATCAGAGCACTTAAGTATTCCCTAAGTGGTTTACAATGTGTAAGCAATGGTCCAAGGAACAAATGCAGGGGCCATTGTGGGATTCTGTCACAACTCTTCATTTTATCTTTGCTTGCTGTTGGAAGAGGGATGATCATATCTCACAGTGCCCTGCACACCAGCATTACAGAATTTAATCACTTGGGATGACTATCTTTTAAGGTGGGCTTCAGGAGTCTAGAAAATATTACTTCTGATGTAGGATCTAGGCCTACATTCCTCAGCATTTCATCCTGTCATCAGCATAGACTCTAAGAAGCTTCCATTACAGAGATTCAAAAATAATGGAAATATACAATTAACCCTTGTGGTTTATGTTTTTAACTACAATTTTCCCTCCTCCCTTTTTCTGCTTATTAAATTGTGG
This sequence comes from Sceloporus undulatus, assembly GCF_019175285.1. Classification (NCBI taxonomy): domain Eukaryota; kingdom Metazoa; phylum Chordata; class Lepidosauria; order Squamata; family Phrynosomatidae; genus Sceloporus; species Sceloporus undulatus. The sequence goes on from NC_056522.1 coordinate 259,183,993, forward strand.
AAAGCATGAGGTGAGACTAATAGAGAAGAGGACTGATGCTTCTTATTTAATAGCCACATTCATATTTATATCAGGGTAAAGGTGGATGTGAACTGAGCTTTCAGGAAGTGATAGACTTCTGAACTGGAGCAGTTTGTTTGCAAATCTTATTTAAGAAATCAGCCTTCATAGCTAGTTTTCATTATACCAAAATTTTTCTGCTGCTTTGCATTTTTCTCTGCTTCCCCAAGCCTGTATGTCATAACAAATTTACCTTCAGCTCAGGTTCATTTCAATGTCTGCTTTGCTTCTGGCCTCACTGATTTTTTACTTCACTACCTATGGGGACCACTTTTCATCATAGAGTTGCTGCTGCTGCTGCTGCTGCTGCTGCTGCTGCTGCTGTTGTGTGCTTCCAAGACATTTCCGATTAATGGTGACCCTAAGGTGACTCCTATCATAGGGTTTTCTTGGCAGGTTTCTTCAGAGGGGATTTGCCATTGCCATCCTTTGAGGCTGAGAGAATGTGACTTGCCCATGGTCACCCACTAGATGCTTGAGTGGGGAATCAAATCTTGATCTCCAGAGTTGTAGTCCAACACTCAAACCACTATACTATGCTGGCTTTATCACATGACAAAAGAAAGCTGAGAAACAGCTTTCTCATGCCTCTCCACATGCTGTTGTATCACTTCTGTACTCCTTCCAGAGGGAGAAGGTTGTAACAGAGTGCCTTTTGCCAAACCGATTTTTCCAGCATGACAAAAGACATGCTTTTTTTTACCATCTCCCTCAGAAAGAGAACAGAATTACTATGATGGCACGCAGAGAGGCAAAGAGAAAGCCACTTTTTTCTCGCTGCTTTTCAGCTTTTTTGTCATGTGATAGGATTTTTAGTCTGCTCACTACGGGCCCATTCAGACTACCTTTTAACCCGGAGGAGAAACTGATTCTTCCACGTGAAGTTCATATTGGGCCTGATTCTGTCACAATCCATTTTGAGGCATGCACAAGCAAATGCCCCTTAGCGCAAGGTATCCAGATTTGGGGTAAAATCCGTCTTTTCTGGGGGAAAAACGGGTTCTGCGAAATATGAACTTGCCCTGATCATGATCGGGGCAAATTCAGGGAGGGATTAAGGTCAGAGGGCTGGTAGAGGGCAGAGCATTCCCTCCCCTCATCGGAGGAGGAGGAAAGAGCCTGGATGCCAAAAGGGGAATCTGACAGGAGGCAAAGGGTGAGAGGAGGCTAAAAGGGGAAATCAGGGTGACTGACGGGGGCTGCAAAGGGCTGTCAGAGGGAGGGCAGGGGGGACTGGAGAAAGTGACAGTGGAGGATGAGGATGAGGATGAAGGAGCCACGGGAAGAAGGGAGCCATGGAGGGCATTCTATAATGGAGCAGGAGGAGGAGGATGAAGGAGCCAGGACAGGTCAGATGGAGGGGAAGGTTGGAAGTAGAGAGGAGGAGGAGGATTGCCAAGGGAAATTGGGCTGCGGGGCCAATCCGGAGGAGGGCTGTAGGGAAATCAGGCTGCAGAAGGAGACTCTTTTATTTTTGACAATCTATGCGCATGATTTTTTTGGGTGACATGTCTGTGTGCTTGCTTGTGCTACTTTCATTTCCTCTTGCTCCTGAATTATTATTATTATTATTAAATAAATTTTATTGTATAAAACTCAAAATTAAAAACATACAAGCACAAAAATTACTTGCTAATTAGCTTACTTGCTGTTCACCGCTATGATCTTTGGAATAGCGGTATATAAATAAAACAAATTATTATTAATTAATTATTATTAAAAAGACATTTACAATTGACATATACAAACATATGACAAAAACAAAAACAAAACAAAATCAAAAACAAAAAACAAAGTTTACTTCCTAGCTGTGGCTATGAACACATTAATGCATTTTTCCTTTATTACTATCTCTTTTAAATATATTTCACTATTATCTAGAGAGTGTCCTCTTTTAACCCTTCCTTTCATGTGTCAAGTTTACGTCATTATGTCTGTGTCTCATCCAATAATTTCTATCTTATCAATCCTATCTATAATTCATCCTAAAAGAAATCAAATAACCTGAAAAACATCATATATCTTATTCACCAAAAATTACTTCGATATAAACCTTGACTCTTCTAGCGAAGTTACTATCTTAATATTTCACCTATTCTTTCTTTTCTTATCTTCTTATTTTCTGTTATCCTTTCAGTTATCTAATTTGTTAAAGCTATCCAGCGACTCTTAACTCCTTCTGATTTTACATATTCAAGCCACGGATCCCATTCTTTATAAAACCTTTGTAAAGATTGATTTTTCATAATACATGATAGTTTTTCCATAACAAATATACAATTTAAGTTTCCAATCTTCTATTAGTGGGGCCTCTTTCTTTTTCCAATTTTTCGCATAGAGCATTCTGGCGGCTATTATTGCAAAGAATATCACTTTACCTCCTTTTTTCTCTAAATCCTCATCTTCAACAATACAGTATTTAATAAATACATTTTGGGGCTCACACACTTTTTTATATGAAACATCTTTTTCATTTCTTTATGTATTGTTCTCCAGAATTTATTTGCTACCTCACAATTCCACCAAACATGCAAATATGTTCCCAATTTCTCCCCACACTTCCAACAATTTCCATTCACATTTTTAAACATTTTAGAGATTCTATATGGTGTAAGGTACCACCTATATATAGATTTATATACGTTCGCTCTCATTTCTATACTACTTCTGTATTTAATTCTAATTTTCCAGGTTTTTCCCCATTGTCTCATTTCAATTGTTTGGTTCAAATCTTTAGCCCACTTAATCATATAATATTTTACTGTTTCTTCTTCCGTTTCCCAATTAAGAATCAAATTATAAAATTTGGAAATTCTTTTATCATCTCCCTTTATAATTATATTTTCAAACTCCTGGTTTCCAGGCCCTATTCCGAATGTACTATTATCCATTTTAAATCTTTCTACCAATTGTCTATATGAAAACCAATTACAATTTATTCCTTATTCTCTTAATTCTTCTTGTGTCATCATTGTATATTTGTTTTGTGTTTTCTTTAAAATATCTGAGTATCTAATCCAGTTATTACTCCTATATTCACCTCTTCTGATCAAAGCTTCTGCTGGGGAAACCCACAGTGGTATTTTACTGCACCATTTCCATTTATTTTTATTCCATGTTAAAATAATAATGAATTATTATTATTATTATTGTTGTTGTTGTTGTTGTTGTTTGTGTTATATGCGGATGCTACAGTCAGAACCCCTGCGCTGTATTTCCCTTTTATTCCCAATTAATTCCATGGGTCTACTTTAGTTGGAACTGACAGGTCACTCTCTCTCAGCCTCAGTGGAAGGCAATGGCAAACCTCCTCTGAAGAGAATGTAAGCAGGAGGAAAAGGGTCAGTTCAGTTCAGGTCACAGGCAGAGCATGAACGGAGCTCCCATCAGGCACCTCTCCCCCTTTTTTATTTTTTAAAATTATTTTTGACATGTTTTTTGCTTGAGGCAGATATATAGATGGATAGAACGTGGCTACCTGCTTGTTCCCTTTCCCTTTCATTTGTTCACTTCCAGCAAAGGGGAAATGTTGCAAAGGGCAAGACTTTTTTTCCTTTGCAAATGAATGCTACAATTCAAATGTTACAAAGTTGCTCTTGTCAATTTGGCAAATTGGCAAATTGATACATGCTTTTGCTACTGTCTCTAAGGAATTCAGGGGTAGCCCTGAATTGCTTTTGAAAGCAAAAAAGAATGCATGGCAGTCACATCCTTTTCTGGCATTTCCGAGATGAGGAAATAATAATAATAATAATAATAATAATAATAATAATAATAATAATAAGTATTATTATTATTATTACATGTGTAAGAGGCATTCCAGGGTGGCAAGGAGTGGGGGATACAGGATGCATTAGCTTGCATTTTGGGGTTGAAAATGGGGCCAAGGGCAGATCATAACCTGCACTGACCCAAATACCCACAACACACACACACACACACACGCACGCACAAAGTTTTTAAATCTGACAAAATGTGCGCATTTGGTGCATTTTGTGCCTGGCTCTTTAAAAAAAAAAAGGAGGGGGAAAAGCATACTTCCGATGCCCCAATGAGTGCTGCAAACGTCACCTATGACGATTGCTTGATTGACAGCAGGCACCTTCATGTTAAACCCGGATTTCTCCAAGAGGGCATTCAGGTTAAAATGCCCCTGATTTGTAGTGAGCACTTGCTTACGGAGAGATTTGGGAGGGAACCCCCCGAATCTGCCCAGTTACTTCCAGTGCAAAACCGCCAGTGGGAATGGGGCCTACCTCTTCTTTCCACTTTTTACTTCAGCTGAAACAACAGCACTATTTCCAATAGCATCCTGTAACAGAGAGAATGATAATAACAACAACAACAACAACAACAACAACAACAATAAGCCTGCCTCTCCCTGCAGATTGAGGTGGCTTTCAGTAAAAGATAATAAAATACATAATACAATAAATCATAAAATTTCACAATTCCCATCCCATCACCAACATAAAATATAACACTTAATTTTAACTTCAAAAAACAATCAAATTACAATTCAAGTTAATTTTTTTAAATTAAAAGGTTAAGAAATAGGCAGATGCTAAAAATAGCTATGGGCAAATGGGGTCGTCTTTTATTTTGGGAGGTCAGTCAGTCAGGGAAGGCTTGCCAGAAGAGATCTTGACTGTCTTCTTGAAGGTGTCAAGGGTGGGAATCTGGCAAATCTCCTTCTGCAAGTCATTCCACAGTTTTGGAGTGGCTGATGAAAAGGTTCTCTGGGAAACAGCAGTCAATCTGGTCTTCTTTGGCTGTATCAGGTTCTTCCCAGAGGATATGAGAGTGTGGGGTGAATTATATGGAAGGAGGTGCTTCCGCAAGTAAAATGGACCCAAGCCATGTTGGGCTTTAAAGGTAATAACCAACACCTTGTCCTGTGCCCGGAAGCTAACTGGCAGCCAGTGAAGAGATTTTAAAATAGGTGCTATGTTGTCTGACCTGGATTTGCCAGCAACCAACCTGGCTGCGATATTTTGCACCAGCTGAAGCTTCCAAACTTGGCACAAGAGCATTAACGACCATTTCAAGATAAGTTAGCTTCAACCATTTGGTCCTGGAGGCACAATATCCCATAGCATGCTACAATATGTATATATCTATGTGATATTGCATCAAAATGCTTAATCCTTAGATAAATAGGATAGCTTTGGTATCTTAACACTAAATCTGACAACTTCAGAATAGAAGGGTACATCTTGCTGTGACAGTTTCCAGAGTGTTTCAAAGAGCTATACAACTCCCACCAGATTTTATTTAAGACAATGTGAAAAAATGCTTAGGCACATTGCTGTATCTGTCTGTCACTGGTTAAATGTGCAACAGTGTGTCACAATAGCTCTGAAATGATTTCTGTCATTAAGCAATGGTGAATTTAAAATTAGCATACACTTAATAGAATTAGCACATGTAGTTAACAATGGCTTATTTCCCCTTGGGTAAAAATGCAGGCCTTACTTTATAGTTGCTCATATATTTGCCAAAAGAAGTAACATGAATATAAGCCAACAAAGGCTTTTGTGGCATCCTTGATAACAATATGTTCTATTGTGACATGAGTATTTGGGAAGGATATTCATTGAACAATCTTGTGAAATATTCTAAAGGGCTTTATGGTTTTGACTACCCAGAATATAATCACATTGACAGCATTATCATGAATGGATTGAATAGATCTCCAGGTGAAGTTCAATGAAACCAGACTTAACTTGCCCTTTTTCAATATTGTAGGAACTTGAAGCTCAGAACTGATGTGATGTAATCTTTTATTGAGATTATGAAGTAGATTTTCAACATCCCATCATCTGTTAATTTAGTACTTCAGAGAATTATCAGGGTGTTTTCACCTTTCCAATGTGTAAAAAACGAATTCTATGTTAGTCTGCTCCTGCTTCTAAGCCACATTAACATAACTGATATCACACCAACCATCAGAATGTAAGAATGAATGTAAGAAGCAGCTTTCTGCTGAGCCAGACTTGTGGGTTCATCAGACCCAGTACTTTCCATTCTGAATGGTAGCAGTGATCACATTGCTAGGAGATTGGAAAGTGGCCTGCTGAGCTCTCTTTTCCTTCCTATTAATTCCAGTAGCACAGATATTGTATTAATAGTGGACTGCCCTTTCTACCAGGAGAATAGCAACTGAACCAATCCTACAGTTTATTGGCTATTTTCCCAACAAAAATAGAGTTGATTCTTTCATCTGGATCCAAATATATATATATATATATATATATATATATATATATATATATATTGTTATAAATATTTCTGTTCTGCCCTTCCACTGCAAAGGTAGTGCTCAGCCTGGCTGAAAACAGATTAGAAAACAATTGAATGCAATAGAAATTAAACAATCAAGTGTAACAGTATAAACAGGAATAAACAGTGGTGTAAACAGAAACCAATACAGTAGACAAAACCAATACAAAAATGAGCTGAGGAGAGAGAAGACACAAACAAACATAATTGTTCACTGGCATCTTGTTGGTAACATACATAAGTATAAATCCTTATTCCTATATCTGTCTTTTCTACTAACTGCTGTAGATGTTAGAATTCACTACCTCTCTCATACAGTGACTAATCTTGCCCCTGAAGTCTGATCCTTTTCATGCTGCTTTCCATGGCCATATAATGGTTAGGGGAGAGCAGGTGACACCTGAGAAACATCTTTCTATGTGACTATAGACAAACACACAACAATAAAGCCAATGACTGGGATCATCCCGGGGTCCTGGAAGATGATGACATTCTGTTAAATATTTCTGTTATCATAATGGCAAAAAAGCATGTAAAGGTGAATTGAAATGAAGCACCATAACTGTATTCCCAAAGGGTAACAGAGATGTAGCTATGTGTTTGGGATCATTGTGTAAGCAGATGTAGTAGCATGGTCATGCTGCACAATGGGACACTGCTTGAGATGCTTGTATAGGCACTGTTGCAATTCACTACAAAGGTTATATATCATGTCAGGGACATAGCTATGCCCACTGTACATTTATGTGTTATAGCCTCAGATGCAGGATCTCAGTCTGTGTTCTCTCCTTGAATTTTGTAATGCCATCAACTTTGTTTAAAGTTTAGCCATATTAACATGTAGCTTCCATGAGGGACCACTCAAAAGCAGAATGCTGAGATAATGCTACCATTTGGATCATTATGTCTAGACGTATTTTGGACAGTGATGGGGAATGTGTTAAACTGTGGCTCCCAGAATTTAGACTATGATTCCCACGATCCCTCACCGCTGACAAGGGATGATAGGATTTGCAGTCCAATAACATTTGGAGAGTCACACATTCATTAGTCCCTGTAGAATACCAAATATAGTTCTTATGTCCGTGGTTGGAGGCTACTACTTTTGTTTTATAACTGAGAAATTCCTTGGCAATAGGATCTTAAAATCATCTAAACCTCTAAAGTTAATTGAAAGTGTGGACATTGCACAGAGATATTATTTTATGCCTAGAAAATGCACAATTGGGGCTAAATCAACACATGCAAATGTTGTTCAAAAAGAACACATGGAAATTTTGCATAGATAAGTCCTGAACTGCTAATATTCTCATCAATCCAGGATTATCCTCATCATGGTTTGCTGACACTCCAGAAACAGATTTTTCAGTTATTTTTCAAATATTTTCAAATATTCTTCTCATCCCTGTTCTCCATTCATGATATGCTTGTTTGCGAATGCAGCAGTGTACCCAGATCTGGGAATGAAAAGGTGAGATTGTTTGAGATGATAAAATTGAATAGATTCAGTATTTTGATTTTATCTCTTTATTTCAAGATATAGTCACAATGCTCTTTTGACTTTTATCACTTTGACACGGTAGCTCAGTTAAGATGCCAACTCTGACAATTACAAGGTCAGCAGTTTGAGACCCAAATGCTGCATGATGAGGTGATCTCTCATCACTAGTCCCAGCTTCTGCCAACCTAGTAGTTTGAAAGCATGTAGATGTGCAAGTAGATAAATAGGTACCATTTTGGTTCTGTGCAGTCATGCTGGTCACATGACCATGGAGTTGCCTTTGACAACACTGACTCTTCTGCTTAGTAACAGAGATGAGCACAACCCCTTACAGTAGGATGCAACTAGACAAGGGAAGACCTTGACCTTTACTAACAAAATGCATGGATCTGCAACAGAAAAGCAATTTATTGCTAATCCTATCTATAGGTTAAATTCTGAAGCTGAAGTTACAGGTAGGTATTTATTCCACTGCCTTCCACCCACCTTCTAGGCAGGATCCACCATGTCTCTAAAGCCCAGGAACAGTTGCTCGTATAGCTACCATCTCTTCATTTTCACAAGTTAGGGCATGTTGAGGGTGACCTGCTGTCATTGCTACTCTCTTGATGCTATGGGGAAGAGAAACATGCCCCCACGGGTCTGTCTCCTTCAGCCCAGGGTACTGACAAGATGATCTAGGGCAGGGGTTCCCAACCTGTCCTCCAAGGAGCCCATAGAGGTCCATGTGCATTTCTCAGGTGCTCTGTGGCAGCTCCAGGAAAATGAAAGAAATAAAAATTGAATGAAATTAAAGTATAATAATATATGTGAAATTGAAGGCTTTCATGGCCGTTTTTCGGGCTATGTGGCCATGTTCTAGCAGAGTTTCTTCCTGACATTTTGCCAGCATCTGTGGCTGGTATCTTCAGAGAATGCTTGCCTGGAAAGCAGTTGGGTATATATACTGTGTGACCTGGGAAGGCAGGAATGATTTGCATGTGTATTGTTCTGTTGCTAATGGCAGGCCTCAGGGTGGGAGGCAAAGGAGGAACATGGCCACATAGCCCGAAAACCTCACAAAAAACAATAAGAATATATTCTTATATATACTCCTAAACATCATTAACTTGTAAGACATAGGGTAGGCCACTTAGGGGCTCTGCCATAGAAATAAGGCCTCTGTGAGTCAGAAAGGTTGGGAACCCTTGGTCTAGGGAGTCTCCATACAGCCACCAGCTGATCCTGCTCCCCGAATACTCACAATTCTCTAGCACAGCGGTTCTCAACCTGTGGGTAGTTCAATGGGGGTCGTCTAAGACCATAGGAAAACATATATTTCTATCATAAAACATCATAAAACATATGATGGTTTTAGGAACCGAGACACCACAGTTTTATAGTTGGGGGTCACCACAACATGAGAAACTATATTAAAGGATCATGGCATTAGGAAGGTTGAGAACCACTGCTCTAGCACCTTTTAATACCCTCTTAACTAAAGGCTGTAAAAATTGCTTTTTGGATTACAACTCCCAGAATCCCCTAGCATGACCACTGTTAAGGCTGGTTAAGGGATTCTAGCAATCGTAGTCCAAAAGGTAACTTTCTTCAGATCTGTTGTCAGCTCACACTATTTCTGCTTCTTGTGATAAGATTATTGTGTGTGCAGTTCTTTATACTCACCCTCCTGCCCAACTTCACAGTGCAGAGGAAGCAAAAATATCAACAAACAGACCAACCCAACGTCCAGCAATAATGACCAGGCACAATGGTACAGAAAATTTGTAGTCACATCCATCTTTTGAATTTGGAAAAGAGCTGCCACTGCTGCTGCCGCTTCTTCCTCTTCTTCTTCTTCTTCTTCTTCTTCTTCTTCTTCTTCTTCTTCACTCCCTGGCAAATCATATTTGTTTTCTTTGCCTCCCTCTGCTGTCTCAAAGCATACAATACAAAAACTATAGTTCTCTTTTTTCCATTGCAACAATTATGTGGATGCCACTGAAGATGGATACCTGAGGGCTTTAGCCATTTTTACTCCACAGTTTCTAGCAAAAACTGGCTGTGTGGTGTTGACCTTTTTTTTCCAGTTCAGTGTGCGTGTGTATGCATATGGCTTCTGAACTGGGGATCTCTCTTTGGATTTTTGAATATGCAGATATCAACTTACAGTGCGCCAGCATCATACGCAGGCGCGCTTTACATGTCTTTCAGCATATGCTGAAAGCTACGTGGGGAGAAGGGGCGGCGTGTCCCATAGGGACGAATGGGGCGCGCACCTGTAGTGCGTGCGCATCACTGCACTGCTGCACTGCTGCGCCACTGCATGCACGAGCCCCATTCATTTAAATGGGGCTCGAGCATAGGTGGTATTTGTTTTACACAGGGGAGTCCAGAATGGATCCCCCGCGTAAAGAAAGGGTGAACCGTACATATATACATTGAAATAAAAAAAAGAAAGAAAGTCAACACCACACTTGCTGGATGTTTATACCAGCCCCTTTGGGACCCTTCCTGCTGTGAAATATGCCCACCTCCCACCCTCCAGGCTCAAGTTGTGAACAATCAGGGATCAATATGCTCTGCCACCTGAAGGACCCCCAAACACTCCCAACAACATCTCTGCCCTACTATTCACAAACAGTGCAATTTTATATGTTCCTATACAGAAGTAAATCTGACTGAGTTCAGAGGGATTTACTCGCAGAGACATTCATTGTCAGATGTGAGTTCCTGCATGGCAGGGGGTTGGACTGGATGGCCCTTGTGGTCTCTTCCAACTCTATAATTCTATAGAACCAAACAGCAGCCGCTAACAATGCCTAATTAAACTACACACAATTTCAAACTCACGGAGGGCTCTCTTCTCATTCATTACAATTAATTGATACATTTGCACCTATGCCTTCAAGTCACCTGTTGTCTTATAGCATTCTCATGAATTTCATAGGATTTTCTTAGGTCCTTATTAAGGGTTTAATCTTTTCCCCTTTCCAATTCCTCTCTTGTGTGTTTGTTCCATAATTCTCCCTACAGACTAATCCTGTGGCCTTTCTAAACTGCATCTATAACAATGTTTTGCATAGCTGCTTTCTATTTCCTCACTCTAATCTTTCTTTTCTTTCTTCCTTGTGTGTCTAATGGATAGTCAAGTGTGTGTACAGAACCAATTATTGGCAAAGTGCTACTTATGTGTGTTCTACAAAGGCTGGTGGCAGTACAGAGCTGAGGTGGTAGCTTTGTTATTTTTCTTAAGCTAGGATTTAGTCATATTTTTATTGGAAGTAAACTACATTGGAAGTAAAAAAAGTGGGGCTTGAACATGCCAAGGATGGGCTGTATAACATTATCCAGTAAGAAATCATGCTGGGATAAAAGCAGAACTTCAAATTGTAAAGACAATAAAATGATTGTGTATTTTGCTGAAGCTGTCATGAAAAAGATGGCTATAAAATTAATAATGCATTTTCACAATCACAGCAATCACCACATTGTCATTCCTGCTGTATTGTCACATGCCCAGACTTAAGTCCCACTTTGTTCTGTGGAGTTAGACTCAAAGCTCAGGGGAATTTTTTAATTGTTATTGCAACCCATAGTGAGGGATTCTGGAAGCTGTAGTCCCCAAAATAAGTATTAATGGTTAGAGTGATGTTATCATAATACAGTGTGCCTTTGTTATCCACTGGGTTTTTGTTCCACAACTTCCCTCCCCCCCATGGATACCAAAATCTATGGATATTCAACTGACGATGATGCCATCTACCCAGAACCCTCTACTTAACCCAACAACAGTCCACATTTAACAACTACTTTTCAGGTAAAATCTCTCAGATAAGCGCCCACTTGGATGCCAATGTTGAAGCAAAGTCAACTGATGAGGTGTCCAGTCAACCCGTTTATCAGATTAGATTGGATCATTTTCAGCTTGTGAGTACTGATGATGTGGACAAGATCCTTGGAAAGGTGAGGAAGACGACATGCCCCCTCTACCCCTGCCCATCATGGTTGGCCATCCAGGGGGGTGATGGCATTTCTTAGAGGTGTCATTAACACCTCCCTCAGGGAAGGTCGTGTATCATCTGCTTTAAAAGTAGCGGCCATTAGACTGTTTCTGAAATAGCCTTCCCTGGACCACCTGGACATGAAAAACCTCTAGGCCTGTATCCCATCTGCCATTTTTGAGCAAGGTGATCGAGAGGGCTGTCGCTCTTCAGCTCCAAGTGGTCTTGGATGAAGCCACTTTTCCGGATCCATTTCAAACTGGCTTCAGGACAATAGATCACAATATCGTCTTGGAATTCCTGAGAGAGTTAGGAATTGGAGGCACTGCTTTGCAGTGGTTCCATTCCTGCTTCTCAGGTAAATTCCAGAGGGTGATGCTTGGGGACGGTTGCTCTTCAAAAACAGAGCTTAATTATGGCGTCCCTCAAGGCACCATCCTGTCCCCGATGCTATTCAATATTTATATGAAGCCACTGGGAGAAATCTTCAGGAGACATGGAGCGGGATGTTATCAATATGCTGATGACACCCAAATATATTTCTCCATGTCTTGGTCATCAGCGACGACAACAGATGGTATTTCTCCCCTCAATCAGTGCCTTGAGACAGTAATGGACTGGATGAGGGAAAACAAATTCAAGTTGAATCCAGATAAAATGGAGGTACTTACGGTAGCGGCCCCCAAACCAGGTATTTGGTTGCAACCTCCAGTCCTAGAGGGGTTCACGCTGGAGGTGCTTCTTGATCCCTCGCTTCATATGAGAAATCAAGTGAATGCAACGGTCAAGAGCGCCTGTTATCAGCTTTGGCTGATACGCCAGCTGCACCCTTTCCTGGAATTGGATGACCTCAGAACTGTAGTACATGCACTGATAACCTCAAGACTTGATTTTTGCAATGTGCTCTACATGGGGCTAGCCTTGTGCCTAGTCTGAAAACTTCAACTGGTCCAGAATATGGCAGCCAGGTTGATTACAGGAACAACTAGGAGCAACAATATCACACCAATACTGAAGTCACTCCACTGGCTGCCTATTAGTTTCCAGGCACAGTACAAGGTGTTGGTTATCACCTTTAAAGCCCTACATGGCTTGGGCCCAACCTATTTAAGGAATTGCCTGCTTCCATATAATCTGTCCCGTGCACTCAGATCCTCTGGGAGGAATTTATTGCAACCTGTAAGGACTAAACTGAAGGCGACCTCCCAGAGGACCTTCTCCACTGTTGCTCCCACCCTATGGAATGGCCTGCCAGATGAGATCTGCTAAATATCCAACTTTGATAGCTTTAAAAAAGCAGTCAAGATGGATCTCTTCCAGCAGGCCTTCCCAGAATAGCCCCGTGCTACAAATAGATTACCCATTCTTGGAGTATTCTGTATTTGTACAATCCCGGCCATGATGAGTTTGCCCACTGCTTTTGCGCTATGATATTGTGTGATTTTAATATAAATGTGTTGATTTTAATATTTGAATTTTAATCTTAGAACAGTTTAATTCCTTTTTAAGGGGGGGGGGTTGTATATATTTGTACTATTGTTATCTCTGTACATCTGTATTGTTTTAATTGTTGGAAGTCGCTTTGATTGTTTCTTATAAATAAGCAGGATATAAATAAAAGTTTTATTATTTTATTTATTTACAACGGCATAGCAAAATGGTGTCCCTTTTATAAAAAAAGAAAAATCAAGATTTTTTTTTTGTAATTTATATAGTCTTGGAATATTTTCAAACCGTGAATAATTAAATCTGTGCGTAAAGAATCTGTGGACATGGAGGGCCGACTGCGTATCAGTTTACCTCAATAGGCATGAATCCTATTGAACTAAGTGGGACTTGCTCTAAAATAGATGTTTATAAGTTTGTGCTGGATATGGATGTATCTGCTGATTGCTCAAGCTACAGAGCTTGGCTAGACTCAGTTTGCTCCTGGCCTCATCCATCTTTCTTGACATCAGCTACTGCACTTCTCAGAATACCTAGCTATTACCACTACAAAAGAAGGTAAAGTTTGCTATTACTTTGTATTTACAGAAAGTTTAAATATGTTGGCATGCTCTTTTGTTGTTATGTTAATTGCCACATCTCAAGTTGATCTGAGAAAATTAATTACCTATACGCAAGTCAGCAGACTGGGAATGTATTGGGTGGAACAGCTGGATGTTATCAGAAGCATTTTCCATGCAGTCATTTACTTATCAGATTGTTACTTGCAGTTGTATGGGACAATGCTTTCTGTGGTCAGATCGCATGATGCTGCACAGAAGTTTTAAAGTAACATCGTAAAATTTTGCACTGTTTTATTCCTCTAGCTGCAAGTAAATTCAGAGTTAAGAGGAAAAGAGAGTTAGCCATTTGCCTCCAGGTCTTTATTTTGCTGCTTTTGAAATAATTTGCCATAAATATTGTTTAAGCATAGTGGTCTGATTATTCAAATTTCTCTAAGGCTAAGACAATGTAAAAACAACAACAAAAAAGTACTGAACAGACAGGCCAAAATAAAGCTGCTTCAGGTCACTTTGGAAGTATGCTGTTTAAATGATGCATGTGTCCCAAGAGGCTGGAAGTCACGCCCCACTCTTAAGGACTGGAGTGTAGCTTTGGCACAGCTTCAGGCCTCTTAAGATATTTCTGTCATTTAAACAGCATACCTCCAAAGTGACCGAAACAGCTTTATTTTGGTTTGTCTGTATGGGCCCTATGTTAATTATCCAATCTTCTGCTGTGATTCTTGGCAAATGTTTTTTGGGGTAAGTTGTTTCCTCAAGAAGGTTAGAGAAAAAATATGACATATAGTTATTCTAAAAAGTTGTTTTTAACAAAACAAAAAAACCCCATCAGTTTTATTATATTTATGTTGAAGGGAAGACATTCATTATGCTCATATTCTATTTGTCATTTAAATTTATGTTACATTAGTACACTAAAAACCTTGTTAGGTTGATGGTGATATATCCTGTCCATGATTTTACTCTCCTATTTTGAGCATGGAAAAGAACAAAACAGGGAGTATGCATTTTGGAAAATCACCCTTCCCAACCATCTTTTCCAACAGGTACAGAATAAGTGAAGTTAAAAAGATATACAGACACATAGGAATGATGCATAAAACAAACAAACAAACAAACACCCCCCCCAAAAAAAAACCTATTCTTATAAATCAAAAGCCAAACCAAATCACCACCATCAACAATACCCCACAATTAAAATCAAAAGTTTACATACAGATTGGTATCTGCTGGAGTTTGGTTCAAGGATTCCTCTGGATACCAAAATCATGGATGATCAAGTTCCATTACACTCATCCCTCCACATTTGCGGGTTTGAGTTATGCAGATCTGATTATTCACTGATTTTATTAATATGTTCTCTCTAGGACTATCTAGGTCCTCCAATGCAATTCTGGTCAACTCTGGTCAACTCTAACCAAAAGTCTCACTGAAGGACTTAGAGATTCCTAGAGAGAACACTCCACTAGACATTTGTAGCTCCTCCAGAGCAATTCTATGGTCAATGTCTGGCAAATGTTGACCACTGTAGGACCTAGAGATTCCTAAAGAGGTGTTCTCTCCGGTAAAAACTTAGTGTTTTTGTTATTTGCAGTTTTTCCACATTCACAGGGGTCCTGTAATGGCATAGTAAAATGGTGCCCCTTATATAAAATAGCCAAATTAAGGTTTGCTTTGGGGAAAATTTTTTTTTAAGTAATGGATGGTTGAACCTGTGGATGTAGAGGGCTGACTGTTCATTTATTTTAAGAAACAATGATGAACAAGAACAATCTATCATTCTCAGTCAGAGATATTTTGGAGAAACAGTCAGTTTAATAATAATAATAATTTGTTTTATTTATATACCGCTATTCCAAAGATCATAGCGGTGAACAGCAAGTAAGCTAATTAGCAAGTAAGCTAATTTGCCCCCAACAGTCTGGGTACTCATTTTAGCGACCTCGGAAGGATGCAAGCCTGAGTCGAGCTTGGGCCCTTTTGCTGGTCTTGAACTCGCAACCTTGTGGTCTTGAGTGAATGGCTGCAGTACAGGCATTTACCCACTGCACCACCAGGGCTCCTTTAACAATTATACTGCTCAATATCTATTGTTTCTTGGGGTGGGGGACAACCATTTTACTTCTGTTCAGCCCATTTCTTTCTGTCTCATTTTTCCTCCAGTGAGTCTTCCAATTATTAGGGTGTGTTCTCTGAAAGACAAAAAGAGAAAGAAAGAAATCCTAAGAAAAAGTCAGGCTCTTTGACAAACTGGAGCATGTCCAGAAGAGGATAACCAAGGGCTCATTCACACTTACCTGGTTGTACTGAGGAGATCCGGGTCTCCTCAGTGATACCGAATCTCTCCAAGCCATTTTAAACCTGTTCCCATTCACAATTGGGAGGGGGAGGAAGAGGAGGAGGAAAGAAAAGGCAAACCTCTCCAGACAAACCTTGCCAAGAAAACCCTATGACAGGTACACCCTAAATTGGAAATGACACAACAACAACAATAGAGAGGGGCAGTGGTGCAGTAGCAGCAGGGAGAGGAGGAAGGAGGAGGAGGAGGAGGAGGGAGAACTGTATATGGGGATCCTGCAGGATCCAAATTGATCTGACAGCTTATTCTCACTACCGGAGATTCAGATCATTGTGGTTCTTTAGGTGGGCTTTTTGGTCCCCCCCAACCCCGCAAACTGCACCGACAGCAGTCAGGACGAGTGTGAATTTCACAGAAATAAACTGGTTCCACACCGGTTTATTTCTGTAGTGTGAATGAGCCCCCAAATGGTGAAGGGTCTGGAAACCATGCCTTATGAGCAGAGATTTAGACATGGGCAGGGAAAAGCGGCTCCTGGCTGCTCCTGGGACATGGCATGTAGATGACGCACACCCCCAGAGTGGCCAGAATCTGCATGGAGAGTGTGGCCTGCTAGGAAAAGCTGGCCAGAAAAAGAGCGGAGAAAGTCTGCACTTTGCCAGCGTCTCATTTGGGCCTGTGGTGGTGGCCCAGATTGGGCCGGGCCCATGCAGTCGTTGTAGTCATGTGCCAATCGAGGCAGGAGCGGACTCAGGATGCTCCTTTTGCCCTGGCTACATGACCCCATTGTTTACGTACTTTATGTAAACAACCATTCAGACAGGGTCTTAAAACCAGAGGGGGCTGTTATTAATTCTGCTTCCATAAAAACTGCAATATTGTTAAGTTTAAAGCTTATCCCTAATCATGTTACCCTTTTCCTTGGGTCTCTGGAGTGCATGGAGTTTATCAGACAAGGGAAATAGGAAGTATAATCCAATGGCAATCCGAACACAATCATGGGGTTTCACATTATTGCGTGATACAGTACCGCATGCAATTTTTGGCAGTGGGAAGTCAGTCCGAACGCAATCATAGGGTTTCACATTGCGTGATAGACTACCACACACAATTTTGGGCAATGACAAGCTATTTTCAGGCAATGGGAAATCAGTTCGAACACAATTCGAATTCACGTAAATTCTCTGAACTAGCGAATTCACGTGAATGGGTTCTGGCCTCACTTTCTTTTCATTCGAAATTAAGAGAAATTCCTCTCGTGTGATAAATTCCCATGCAGAGAAAAAGAAATCTTATCCACACTTGGCTAGGGAAACCCACTGTGCTTATCTATACAATGTTTTTCAGTCCCCAAAAGCAACTGAAAAAAAAAAAGTAAGTTTTTGGCCCATGCTGGTTAGGGGATTGTGGGAGTTGCAATGAAATGCAAAAATTAAATAAATTAATAAATTAATTAAAAAAAAAGGAAAGGAAAGGAAAAGAAAAGAAAAGATTCTCCCCTTTTAAGTATTTTTGTAGGAAATTCTGGAAGTTAGAGTCCAAAAAACAAAGGTAACTTTGCCAGGCTGTGGCTAGATTTGGATTGGGAGCTAACCAGGGCATTCACCTCAGACGGAAACTTCATGGAATCCAATGAGGCTCCTCAAAGCCACCCAAGATACCCAAGATCCATACTTGGCTGGAAAAATCAGTTGAATTATGCTTATCATTGGCCCGTTACAGACCGCCCAAAAGGGGCGGTCTTGGGCCGCTGCCGGTTGCAGCGCGGAGTAGCCGCAGCAGCCAAACTGTGCGACTCCTCCGCACTGCAAAAAAGGAGTGCAGAAATCGCACTCCTTCCGGCAACCCGGAAGAGCCGCCGCAAGTGCCAAAGCGCGCACTCGCGACGGCTCTTCTGGGTTTAGACGTCCGGACGCTGTGCGTCCGTTACATCAAGATGGCTGCGCCCGTCTGTATAGGGCGCCGCCATCTTGCCATACGGAATACGCATGAGGGGCAAGCCGCGTCCGGAAGCGCCGCCCCTCGTGCGTACTCCTGGCGCAACGACGGCGCCGCTTAGGCCTGTCTGTAAGGCGCCCAAGTTTGCAATTCCTCTCCCTTTTAGTTCCCTTATGGCTGACTGGAAAGCCCTGGACTGCGTAGTTTGTGTAGCTAATAGTTCCATTTACTCCAAAGTAAATCTCAGCATGGACATTACTTTTAAGTAAACATTACAAAGACTTGGTTGCATCCAGGTCTACTCATAATAAAACCTCTGAAGTTTGCCTTTCTTCTGAGTAGACCTATTTAAGATTGCATTGCATTGTAATGTGAAGCAAGGCAGCCTGGACAAGTAACACTCTCTCAGCCTCAGAAGAAGGCAAAGGCAACCTTCCTCCAAATTCATCTTGCCAAGAAAAGCCCATTTGAAAGACAAATTAGTCCAGACATCAGGTGCTAAACAGTTCTACTTGCAAGCAAGTTTGGATCATGCTAATAGAACGTCTTAGTGGAAAATAAGGTGCTGATAATCCTATACATCCTTACGTGAGTTCAATGAGATTTACTCCGAGCTGAATGTGTTTTAAATCATCATCATCATCATCATCATCATCATCATCATCATCATCATCATCATC
>NC_056522.1:259202754-259387543 GCF_019175285.1 Sceloporus undulatus
CACCTTGCCTTTACTCTGGGAGCAAGACAGCTTGCTGAAGTTAAAACAGGCCAGGGTAAAAGATGTACAGTTACAGTTTTTAAAAATTGAGAACTTTATGATGAGAACATGAGAACTATATGATGGAGCCTATATTCTGTCCTGTGGTGGCAGTGCGTTCTACATTTTAACTTGTTCTGTGACTTTGTGCTAACTCCCAGCAACTGTTGCCACTGAAATAGAGGCCAGCCTGGTCCTGTATTGTAATGGCAATTGGGGGGAGGGGAGATTACATCTGTTTAAAACTGCATTGAGTGCAGGGGGCTGTTGTGAAGATCCATCCCTGGGTCTTGCTTACTTGCTTACAATTCACCTCCTTCCTATTAAATGATGGTATTTGGAAATAACAGACACATCTTAGCAAAGTTACTCTTCTTTCTTTCTCCTTCCATTTTTTCAGGATGGGATGCATCTCCCAGAATTCCCATCCAGCACAGCTAATGAACCATGTTGGCTGGGTGATGCTGGGAGTTGTAGTGTACTGCAATGACAAAGAACTATCACACAGGGGAAATCAGGGCTTTAAACAGTGATTATCCTAGGAAAATTGCGTGATCATGATTAAGATTTTTTCACACACATTGCAATTAAAGCATCATTATCCAAGAAATAACCACCAACAAATCATTCATGGGATTTCCCCATGAATGATTTGTTACTGGTTATTCCCGGGATAATGATACTTTAATTGTGACGTTGTGTGAAAATCTTAATTGCAGTAGCACAATTTTCAGGGGATAATCACTGTTGAAACCCCCCCGATTTCCCTGTGTGGTAAAGTCCTTAGACGCAGATATGGCACAGAGGCCATGGGAACCCAAAGGCAGGACTGCTGCCTGGGGGGAAAACTTATCTTTCCCACATGCCATCCTCCAGG
This sequence comes from Sceloporus undulatus, assembly GCF_019175285.1. Classification (NCBI taxonomy): domain Eukaryota; kingdom Metazoa; phylum Chordata; class Lepidosauria; order Squamata; family Phrynosomatidae; genus Sceloporus; species Sceloporus undulatus. The sequence goes on from NC_056522.1 coordinate 259,203,671, forward strand.
AGATCTTTTGTAAATGTTCTGGCCCTTACTTGCCCATTTCAGATTTAGTATTACATTTGAACTGCAAAATTCTATTATAATAGGCAGACCTTGCAACAATATGCTGGTGCTGGCAAACTTCATTTTGCCATTTGCAGCTTGATGTTCCATCTCAGCCATTTTAACTGGCATTGTGAGGAGGCTTTAATCTTCTAAGTAGGACCTTTGCCTCTGGGATCATGCCTAGCCAAGAGACCACAGGGACCAGAATAAAATGAAGTGCACAGTGAAATTACTGCAGCAATTTTATTTTATTTTTATCCCGCCTTTCTCCCAAAAAGGGACTCAAGGCAGCTCACAATATAAAAACACATTAAAACAACATTTTGAAAAACAATTAAAATAATCTAATAAAACTGTAAAAAGTTAACAATTTTAATCATTCAAATTTTAAAACATACAAAGGTTAAAAATAATCTAAACCAACCCACCCCACCCCATAAAACCAGGCCTGTATGATTTTAAAAAGCTTGCTGGAATAAAGATGTTTTTGCCTGCCGGTGAAAGGCCATCAGGAAGGGGGCCAGTCTAGCCTCCTGTAAAAGGGAGTTCCAGAGGGTGGGAGCAGCCACTGAGAAGGCTCTCTCTTGTGTTCTCACCAAACGAAACTGTGATGGTGGTGACTACCAGGAGAAAGCCTTCTCGTGAGGATCTTAAGGCTCTAGGTTGTTCATATGAGAAGATATGGTCTCTCGGTGGCCTGGTACATACGGGCGGGAAGTGGCGTCCTGGTGGGGATTCTAGGGTTTGGGAGCATGCAACGACTGCAGGCTCCCAAACCCTAGTTTGTACAGACACCGCCATCATGGCGGCCTCCCATCCACATGGGAGCCACCATGATGATGCAAGAGTGGTGCAGCGTCCGCATGTTGCGGTGCCACGCTCGCATCATCGACGTGCGCCACTGCACCAATGGCACCTTGGCAGCGTCACCAAAAGGAACTGCATTTTGCAGCTCCTTTTTCGGGCGGATCATTGTTGCAGCCATGGGTTGCCACGGCAATGATCCAAGGCAGAAAGGGGTAGCATCTCACCATCTCTTCCTGCCCGTCTGTACCAGGCCAAATAGTCTGGACATAAGCAGTGTAGGGCTTTATAAGTCATGACCAGCACTTTGAATTGTGCTCAGAAACAAACCGGTAGTCAGTGAAACTGTTTCAATACAGGAGTTACCATAGTAACTGGCTCAATGTCCTAGCTGTGGCATTTTGGACCTGCTGAAGTTTCCAAACAGTTTCCAAAAGCAGCCCCACATAGAATACATTACAGTAGATCAAATGGGATGTAACCAAGGCATATGTCAGAATGCTAGAATCATAAAAGTTAGGAGAGAACCCAGGGGGTCAACTAGACCAACCTGCTGCTATCGCATGCCCAAGGCAACCCATGGAGCCAGTTACTAGGAGCATATACGGTAACTCCTGTATTGAAACATGGTTTGAGTGCTGGATTATGACTCTGGGAGACCATGGTTCAAATTTCTGTTCAGCTATAATCCAAGAATCACCTCAAAATCTGGGTTCCCCAAAGGTCCAGCACTCCCAAAAATGGTGGCTCTCCCCAGCTATTCCCAAAGGGAGAGATTTCTGGGAGGTGAGCAAAGTCCAGTTCAATTGTGTGTGTGTGTGTGGGGGGGGGGCTGTCTTTTCCTACCCTAATCTCCCTGTGTCTGTAAACCATAAAACAGTAAAACTCTCCATAAGATTCTCTTAAACCTTTGCTTATTTAACCATACAAATGGTGTGTTGTTGTTGTGTGTCTTTGAATCATTCCTGACTTATGGTGATCCTAAGGCAAACCTATTACAAGGTTTTCTTGGCAAGATCTGTTCATGGGGCGGGGGGGGTGCTTTGCCTCCCTATGAGGCTGAGAGAGTATTATTTGCCTAAGGTCACCCAGTGAGTTTCCATGGCCAAATGGGGATTTGAACCCTGACCTCCAGAGTCATAGTCCAATGTTGAAGCCACTGCACCACAATGAGGGGCGAAACAGACCTCCCCTTTGTGCTGCCTTCCAGATGGCTTTGAAGCATGGCATTTACACACCACGTGCTTCCAAGCTGCTTGGAAGCTTCCCAGCGATTTACATGGGGGTGGCTTCATGGTGCTTCAGCGGCACAATGTTTATGCACATTAGATTGTAAGCCTGAGGGCAGGGAACCGTCTAACTAAAAAGATTGCATGTACAGCGCTGTGTAAATTTACAGCGCTTCATAAATAAAGGTTAATAATAATAATAATAATAATCACCAGGCCACAGCTCAGATGGAAATGGCAGCTTTTTGCCACCTGAAAAAAGAGCGGCTATTTGCCACTCCTTTTTTGGGCAGCTTCAAGGTGGATTGGGGCCACAGCACGTGGTTGCCATGGCCCCAATCTGGCTTTGGAAGGGACAGTTTCAAGTCTCCCCTTTCGATTATCTATTTCAGCCCTGACTCTCTGCAAATAGTGTTACCCAATGTAATTTCAGCATATGCTCTCCCTCTTCTTTTCATTCAAGATTTATTTATTTATTTTGAAATGGGTCAGCTCACTTGGGCAAGAGGAGACAATGGAATAATCTTGCTTCACAGAGCGGTTGAGAAGAGCAATTAAACTCTCTCTCCTCTTTCAGGTTCATGAAGAATGAAACCAGAAATTTACAGCACTACTTGCATACATAGATACACAAACACAAACTTTTTCCTTACCCAAATGAAAATGTACACTTTCCTCTCTCTTACATACAGAGGTACACAAGTACACACATACTCCACCTCTCTCTTGTTCTGTCTACACAAAGATGCAGAAACATACAATCTCCCATCTCTTTTATATAAGCACACACAAACAGATGTACACACACCCCTCTACACAGATGTACAGAAACAACTTCCTCTCACACAGTAATAAATGCAAATACGCACTCTTTCCCACAGCTCTCACACTTACATACAAGGTTATACAAACATCCCCTCTCCATTTTGTTTAAAAATACATGCAATGACTAGGAGAAAAACTTTGAACCACTCCTTGCTTCACACCTGTTCTTCTGTTCAGTTTCTGCTTATATAATGCAACAAAAAATAGAGGCTGCCTACCAGCACCCACTTCTGCTTGATTCTTAGAGCATTCCCTCTCAAGAGAATACCTGCTTCACATTTTTAATTGCTTGGTGGGCCATTTTTAGGAAAAACATCCTGTAGTTTTCAGTCAGATGTTTTTATTGTGACTATGCAAATAATTTCACTCATGCATTTCAGGTTTGTTGTTCACACTCTTTTTTTTTTTAATTGGAACCAAATCTATGCACATCTCTATGACTTCTGTTGCTCACACGTCAGCAGTCAATACTGCAAATGTATTTGAAACATGTCAAAGGCATGCATAGTTTTATCCCAGTGTATCCTGGGTCTATTCACATCAGTTATTCACACAGCTGGGAATGCAAATCTTTTAGGGGGGACAAAACACCTGAGATCAATTATCTGGGTTAACTTTTTTTTTCCTCCCCCCAACCGCATTTGAAATGCATTTGAAATGTATGTGGACAACAAAGATTCAACCCAGATTCTATCTGGATTGTTTGCGCTATCTGAATAATCCCCTTGGAGTTCTGAATCTGTGAAACTGCAAAGATGGGCAATATGCCTGCAGGTTCCCTGGGAATTTTACATAATTGTAAACATGAAAGACATGACAGACAAGGGGAAGAAAGGATAGAGAAAGAAGTGAAGGAAGACAAACACAGTCACCAGTATTTAAAATTAAATAGTTCTTACAATGACCAGCTGGAGACACTCAGTTCTTTGAGCTCAACAGTTCAGAGTGTATTTCCTCTCTGAAGTTTATGGCTCTTAATCCCAAAAGCCTCATCCTCAATTCTACACAATTTAAGAATGAGCCACCTCTCAGTAAATGGTTGGTAAAGGGGTGCTGCTGTTATAGAATATGATTTGCTATACCAGAATGGAGTTAAAGTTTTTGAGAGTGGAAAAATACTGTTACTGCCAGAAGGTAGAGTGCATATTTCTTGGGAAGTCTTCTTTTCTTTTTAAAAAACATTTACCTATGTTACTCTGGAAAGCACTGTTTAAGCAAAAGAAGACAGTAAACTGAGCATGGCGATCATTTTAGCCATTTCCCATCTGCCACTTGGGCTTACTGAAGGCGGTGCAGTGCATGCAGGTTTTGTCTGAGATCTGATCTGTAATTCCTGCCCAACAGGTGTTCTCAAGCTTCTTGCCTCTCTTAATTGTCCCAATACTATCCCGCCTCTACCTTGGGCTAGTCATTTCGCATTCCAGTCAAGGGCATCAAAACCTCTTTGTTGCATTATCTTTTAAATGTTGCAACAGTAATTGCTCCGTTGATATGAACTGTGAAAGTCAGTTCCAGCACAAGTGTGAAAAACTTTTCTTGATAGGGATTTGTGATTGGCTTGAACTATTTCCAAAGAAGGTATTTTGAAATGCACTGGAATGAATTAGCAATATAGCTTGGTGCATGAAAGGGAACATGTGCTCATAGTTCATATCAGTCACAGGATTACACAGTGCCCTATTGCTAAATATGAAAACATTTCCCTCGCTACTCTTTCCACTCTGTCTCCTTTCCCTTTTATCCATGGCATGCCTTTTTAGACTGTAAGCTTGTGGGCAGGGACTCTCTTGTTTTTATTGATAGTATGTAATCCACTCTGGGAGTCCTTACATCTGAGGAACAGGATTTTATTAAATAACTAAGCATTCCCATACATCTAAAAATCTGCCATGCAAATGAGAGACATGTTTGTACCCTTGTTTGTACTATTGTTTAGCTGAAAACTAAACAATAAACATTTGGTTGACTGATGGGTAGTGCACAATGGCTCTTCCTCATCTTGGATACAAGTGAGTAGTAGGGTGCCACAGGGCTCTCTCCAGGGCACAGTTCTATTCAACATCTTTATCAGCGACTTGGAGGGGGAACAGACTTGATGGCTCTTGTGGTCTCTTCTAACTCTATGGTTTCAGGGATTTAGTGTGTCATCATCAAGCTTGTTTAGGGGGAAAATAACACAATAGCAGATCCTAAAAGGGAACATTTGCAGTATGATTGGGGAGGCCATTGGTGATTGTAGTTTCCCTTGCCTCTATGAATTATCACCCTGATGACTAGGGTGCTTAACTGTGTTTCTCCCTCTTGGTACAGAAGACAAAACATGAGGGAGAGAACATCCTTCCCTCATATTTGAGTAGGTGAATGGCAGCCTGGCCACATTACCAACACAGAAAGTCTGTACAGGTATTGCTCAGTTAATGATGTGGATGTGTTCCTGAGCATTTCTTCTTTCATTACTTCTTGAGCAAGCCAAGCAGATCGCTTTTGTTGACTATGGGGCCATTCAGACTACCTTTTGCACTGAATTGTAACCTGTATTAAAAGTGGGAAGTTCTCACTGGTACTGGTTTTAACACACCCGGATCAGGGGTTTGCACACCCGATCCAGGGCTAATCCCCCTTACTGCGTTTTTTCCAAAAATGGATTATTTCCCGTTTCTTTTTGGAAAACCTGTTTCTTCCCTGCTGCCAGCAAATGTGAACTTGGCCCCGGTCATGATCGGATCAAGTTCAGGGGAGGGATTTAGGTCAGAGGGTTGGCAGTGGGCGGAACATGCCTCCCCTCTCGCACCAGTTGCTTTGCAAACATTTTTTTCTCTCTCTTTTTTGTAATTTTTATTTTTGACAGATTATGCGAATGCTTGTGCTACAGATTGATACATATTGATAGAATGTATATGCTTGTGTTACATTTCCCTTTCGGCATGGCAGCCAAAATAAAAGCAGATAACTTTTGGCTCTGCTTTCACCAGGGGGGATGTTTTAGGGTTAACCCTGGGCATTGCCAGGGAGGATGTTTGGGAAGTTTTTGTTGTTGTTGTTGTTGTTGTTGTTGTTGTTGTTAATTTCACAATTTGACAGACTATGTGAACATTGCCACTAGATTTTTTTTTAAAGGGGGGGGGGGAGAAAAGCACTCATGCCATTAACCAATGCTGCCACTGAAATTTTTTGAATAAAGACACTAATAGCACTATTTCTGAAAGTCACTAAAGGCAAAGGTGCCCCAATAGCCAAGACTCCCTGTATCTCTCTCTCTTTTCTTATGTGCCAAATTGACAGAATATGCAAACATTGCTGCTATTTTTTTTTAAGGGGGGGAAGCACTCATTTTGTTGGCAAATGTTGCTGCTGGATTTTTAAAAAAAGACACTAATGGCATTATTTTTGAAAGGCACTACAGGCGAAGGTGTCCCAGTGGCCAAAACTCCCCGTGTCTCTCTCTTTTCTTATGTGCCAAATTGACAGAATATGCGAACTGCCACCAGATTTTTTTTTTTAAAAAAAGGAAGGGAGAATGGCTGCTTAGTGATTTGACAAACCTATGTTTTTTTTCTCATTCATTGAGAACTTGATGAGAATTTTTTTAAAAAATATTCATTATACAAGTCCCACTTTCAAAAGGTGATTTTGTCTCTCCCTGTCAGCAGCTAGAGAAATATTTTTCACAGATTCCCCAAATGACAATAAAAGACAAGTCGAACATTTATGCTAATTACTTTGCATTTCAAACTCAATTACCATGTCAAAAGGAAGTTTAGCAGATGTTTAAAGAACATTCCTGTTTGAAAAAACCTGAAGGCACACACACAAAAAGAAAAGAAAAAAACAAATCTCAACAAATAATAGTAATAATAATAATATTTTTATGTTTCCCCACCTCTCCCAATGGATCTAAGCAGGGTTACAGACTACTTGAAATTATACAAAACATACAATACAATTCATATACATATAAACCATTAAAACCATTAATTCATTAAAAACATCAACAATTAAACAATTACTAAATTCAACAGACATAAGGCGGTAGAAAATTCTTGGTCATGTCATATTGAGGGGTATGCTTGACGGAGAAGTTCAGTTTTGACTGCCTTTCTGAATGACTCCAGGGAGTTATCAAGCGAATCTCCTCTGGGAGGCTGTTCCACAATCTCGGAGCTGTTGTAGTAAAGGCCCTTTGCAAGGTTGACACATATTTAGTAGACGTTGTTTCCATTAAATTCTTTCCTGATGTTCTGAGGTTGCGGGGCGGATTATATAGGGAGATGCGGTCCCGCAAGTAACCTGGGCCCAAGCCATATAGGGCTTTAAAGGTAATAACCAACACCTTGTATTGTGCCCGGAAGTGAATGGGAAGCCAATGAAGATCTTTCAAAATAGGTGTTATATGGTTAAACCTAGATGAACCGGTGACCAATCTGGCTGCCATATTTTGTACTAACTGAAGCTTCCGAACTTGGTACAAGGGTAGCCCCATGTAGAGCGCATTACAGAAATCTAACCGAGAGATTACCAGAGCATGTAACACAGTTTCAAGGTCCCCTCGGTCTAGGTAGGGTCGCAGTTGGCGTATCAGCCAAAGCTGATAGCAAGCACTTCTGGCCGTCACATCTACCTGAGATGTCAATTGCAGGGACAAGTCCAGAAGTACTCCTAGACTGCAAACTTCGTCCTTCAGGGGAAGGGTGACCCCGTCCAGGCCAGGTTGACAAATTTCCTTCCTTAGACCTGAGGGACCTATCACAAGTACTTCCGTTTTCTCTGGATTCAATCAGAGTCTGTTTTCCCTCATCCAGCCCATTACCGACTCCAGGCAGGCATTCAGAGGGGAGATGCCATCCTTCGACACTGTATCAGTCGGAGACATAGAGAAACATATTTGGGTGTCATCAGCATACTGATAACACCCCGCCCATATCTCCAGATGATCTCTGCCAGTGGTTTCATGTAAATGTTAAATAGCATGGGAGACAGAATGGTGCTTTGGGGGACGCCAGATGTCAGCTCCCTCTTAGAGGAGCAGCCGTCTCCCAGCTTCACCATCTGGAATCTACCCGCGAGGTAGGATCAGAACCACTGGAGTGCAGTGCCCCTGATACTCAGCTCCCTCAGGCATTCCAGAAGGATACCATCGTCGATGGTATCGAAAGCCGCTGAGATGTCCAAGAGCACCAGCAAGGTCACGTTACCCCTGTTGGTGTCCAGACAGAGATCATCGACTAAGGTGACCATGGCAGTCTCCACTCCGTATCCTGAAGCCGATTTGAAATGGGTCCAGATAATCGGTTCTATCCAAGACAGCTTGGAGTTGAAAGGCAACCACTCTCTCAATTACCGTGCCTAGAAATGGTAAATGGGAGAACAGTCTATAGTTGTTTCTCACCAGTGGGTCTAGGGAGGGTTTTTTCAACAGCGGTTTGACCACTGCTAACTTCAATTCAGATGGAAATTTACCTCCCTGAAGGATGCGTTTATTATAAGTTGTAATAATTTAATTACTGCATCTCCACCTTGGGTGGTCAACCAAGAGGGGCATCAGGGACGTAGCCAAGGGGGGGGTTCTTGGGGTCCGGACCCCCCTTCCATTAGATAAAATGAATGGTGTGTGCTGCCGCGCTGCTGCACCCAAGCCCCATTATAATGGTGGCACTTAGTCTGGAACCCCCCCCCCCTTCCCAAAATCCTGGCTACATCCCTGGGGGCATGGATCAAGAGTGCATGTTGTCTTCCTAACACTTCCAAGTAGCTTGTCCACTTCATCGGTATTTACAGACTCAAAGTGATCCAGTTTAACATAGTCCACGGAAGCGCTGGATATCTCTTGTATCATTTCTGTTATAATGCCGGTGTCAAAATCAGCCCTTATCCGAAAGATTTTATCTGCAAAGAAGTTGTTAAAGTCATCACAGCAGGCTTTAGTTGGTTCTAGTATAGGGTTCAGGGCAGGGGGCTGCTGAGTCAGCTCCCTCACCACCCTGAAAAGCTCTGCTGGATGGGACTTTGCAGATGCAATACGTGCAGCATAGAACAAGTTCTTAGCTGCACCTATTGCCACTCCATAGGAATACAAAAGATTCTCATGGAGTTTCTTGTTGGGTAAGCGCTGATGTTTCCGCCAGCAGTGCTCTAGTCGTTGTGCGGGCCACTTCATTTTGCAAAGATCTTCAGTATACCAGGATTTTCTATTAGAAGCTGGCCGGAAAGGATGCTTGGGAGCGATGCTGTCAATAGCCCTGGTGAGGTCATTGTTCCAGGTTTCCGTCAAGGCATCAACAGAATCGTCATCAGTTCCAACCATAAAGCCCTCTAGGGCTTCTTTGAACCTTTTGGGTTCCATCTGCCTTCGAGGGTGGACCATTTTAATAGGTCCTCTACCCCCAGGGGGGAATTGGGTAGTTGCCTTCAGTCGCACCTTGACCAGGAAATGGTCTGTCCATGACAGAGTAGAGGTCCCTAGTACCTCTGCCCACGGATTTTCCTGGTCTGTACTAAAGACCACATCGAGTGTACTACCTGCACAGTGCGTCGGACCCAAGACTTGTTGAGAGAGGCCTATGACTGTCATGGATGCCATGAACTCCCGAGCTGCACCTACCAAATTTTGTGAGCCGGCCTCGAAGGGAATATTGAGGTCCCCCAGAACAAGAAGTCTGGGAGACTCCAATACAAGCTCCGAGACAGTTGTGTCAGCTTGGCCAGGAAGTCTGTTAGGCTACGGGGTGGACGGTAGACCAACAGAATCCCCAGACTATCCCTAGCCTTCTAGGTCAGGTAAATACACTCAATTTGGTCTGTTTTCCGGACAAGTTTCCTAGTCAAGGTAAGAGTACTTTTATGGACTAAGGCAACCCCTCCCTCCGCCCACATTCTCTGACCTGTTCCTTAACCGTATATCCGGCTGGGAGGGCCTGGGCCCAAACTGCATTACTTTTGGCCCCTAGCCAGGTTTATGTGATGCAAGCCAGGTCAGGTTTTTCATCTTCTAATAGGTCTTGAATTATATGGGCCTTATTTTTAACTGACCTGGCATTGCATAAGAGCAGAGAGAGAGTGTGTGGTATGGTTGGATTGACCCTCGGTTCTCTTGGGTTAGCAGGGTGGATGGAAGGCAAGATAGGTATTAAGCATTGATCTTGCCATCCTTTATGCTTCAATTCCACCCTCCTACTGCTATACATCCCATTGCCCCACACTACATCAATAGGAGTTCCTTGAACAAAATCCAAAACACTATGAAGCCCCCCAGCCCTATTACAATAACTTTGTTCCTGATCTCCCCTCTCCATGTGACATAATAATAGAATTAATAATGGGAGAAAAACTTCTAATGGGCTCATTGCTACTAATGCTCAAACCTTATCCCTGCTTAAAGATAAAGCCCTCCCCCCAAGCTGATAATTCTGCTGCAAGATATAAACTGCAACAGCCAAGGCTAAGACACATGCAAGATATTGCAGAAGTTATATGCTGCTGCTGCGGAGCTGCGCAGCTTTGCAAAAACATAGAAATTCACTGGGTGACCTTGGTCAAGTCACATGCTCTCAGCTTCAACTGCAACTCCTAGGTATTCCTTCATGGTAGAAGGGGGGGGGCGTTGGATGGCTCCTGGGAATCCCTTCGAATGCTAGGTTTTATTGATGGCAGAATTCCTGCCATTGCACCTCGCCCCTTCTTCTCTTTTGTAAGGGTCACACTCTCTCAGCCTCAGAGGCAGGGCATGGCCAACTATCTCTCTCTACACCTCTCCCATGGTGATGCTAAGGTCAAGCAATAATAAGATCGAAACCAGTCGAGAATAATAATAATAATAATAATAATAATAATAATAATAATTGGCAAGGAGAGTGCAGAATATCCATGAGCAAGAGAGTGTGACTTACCCTATGTTGTTATTAACCTCTCTACCAAGGCTGAACTCATTTCTGTGCTTTAGCTTTTCTGACATTTCCCCTACATATGCTACCTACTTGTTTGAATTCCTTTCTGGTGACTTTCCCCTTTTTTCCATTTCTTATACATGTCATGTTTAAAACTTAGCTCAGCTGATTCCTTGAGACACCTCCAATTTTTCCTCCTTGTTGGAACTGATTGAAATTGTGCCTTCAGTGTCTGCCTTTTGAGAAACTCCCATCTGTCTTGAGCTCCCTTCTTTTTAACATCCCTGACCATGCGATCACTCCCAGTATTTTGCTAAGTTTACTGAAATCAGCTCTCCTAAAGTCTAGAAGCGTGTCCGACTATATTGGCTTCATCTTTCCACTGTATAACAAACTCCAGGAGGACATGATCACTCCCACCATAAGGACCCCACCACTTACACCCCATTTAGTGGTCATCCCTTTTGGTTAGGATCAGATCTAGAATAGTTGATCCACTTGTTGCCTCTTCCACCTTTTGGGCCATGGAATTATTTTCCAGGCAAGAGAGGAATTTACTAGACCTTAAAGTTTTGTCTGATTTTGACTTCCAGCAAATATCAGGATAGTTGAAGACACTCATCGCTATTGCATCTTACCTTTTTGAGTGTGTGGTCATCTGTTCTAGAAAGGCATCGTCCAGTTCCTCAGTCTGACTTGGGGGTCTGTAGTAAACTCCCACATTGACATCCCTGTTGTTTCTTTCCCCTTTTTATCCAGATGCTCTCCACTCCTTTCTCATTGACTTGAGATCTGTGTTCTTGATTATTCATGGAGGGGTGACCTCCATTATCCTCAGTGGGGCACACCCCCCACATGCTTGCAGGGGGTCACCCCATTCAAGCCTATGGGGCTTGAAAACATGCGAGTCTCCGTTTTCACCAGGGGGGTGGGTCTGGAATGCATTCCCCGCAAAAACAGAGGGTCGACTGTACTTCTATTACTTTTCCTTTCCTGTTTGGCCTGTTTCTCTTAAAAAGATTATACTCCTCAATTACTACATTCCAGTCATGAGACTCATCCCACCAAGTATCAGTGATGACTATGATATAGTATTTGGTTTGCTTGCTAGAAGTTCAAGTTCATCTTGTTTATTTCCCATGCCCTGTTCATTAGTGTAGAGACATCTTCCCCCCTTGCTGCCCATGTAAAGTTTTTCCCCTCCCACTATTGGGTCCTTGCACTATTTGCCTTGTTCTCTCTATAACCATTTTGCTATTATCTCCAGCCCTAGTACTTGGATGGGAGACTACCAGTGAATGCCATGTGCTGTGTTTCAGAAGAAGGAACTTGCTAAACCCACCTCTGAGTACTCCTTGCCTAAGAAGAACCTGTGAAGTTCATGGGGTTGCCCTAAGTCAAGAGGTGACTTGAAGACACACACAAAAAGGTAGCAATTAATTAAGAGCTAGTATGGTATATTGATTTCAGCATTGGACTATGACTCTGGAGATTAAGGGTTCAAATCCTTCCTCAGCAATAGAAACTCACTAGCTGGCCTTTTGGCAAGTAACACTGTCTCAGCCTCAGACGAAGGCAAACCCCCTTTGACCAAATCTTGTCAAGAAAAATTCATTTTAGCATTGTCATAACTCATAAATGACTTGAAGCCATACAACAACATGCTATTAACTGCTTATAGCCTTACAATATAGAATAAATATCTGCCAGTGAAGTCACTTTATGCTTCCACTGCTCAACCCCTGTACTGAGTAGCAAATTAGTGCAACAGTGATACACACAGTGCATCAGCATAGTACTCAGTGAACTCTGATGTGTATCTGCCTATGTAATGGTTCCACATGCATAATTCTTCTTCTACCATTGTCAGCTGGATACAACTTTTGCACACTATTAACAAAATTCATTCCACATGCTGAGTGCAACTTATACCAGTGTATGTCACTATCAGGATGACAGACAAAGTTTTTCAGGTCTGTTCAAATTAAATGTTTCTTCCTCAAAGATTTTCTTGTTGAGCCTATAACATTGCAAACCTACATAGATCTAAATTACAATAACCACCATGATGGGTTTTACTTCTGAGTAAACATGCACAGGGGATGGGGTTGCACTACACTATTATTTTGTGATAAATGATAAAGAGTTTTGCACTAGATCCACCTCTGCACTTCCTATTTCATACCTTTCTAGATTTTCAGCCTGAGCAGGAGGGCTGATGCTGCTTTTAATTAAATACTTAATTGGCTCATAGCCTAGCTTCTCTGTTATCTCTGTCATTCTTTTATAGCATGCCTTTGGTTATTTTCTCTTCACTGGTTTTCAGACCTCTTCACATATTTCCCAGCACCACCCTTTTCTTTTGATTGCTCCACATTTCCAGGATTCATTGGCACCTGCCATTTATTCTCTTGATTCCACAACCCGAGTTCTTGTTTGAGTGCAGATATAACTGGAGCTGTTACAGTTTTGTTCTATTAATATGAAATATCAGGTGCCCTGAGGGGCTGCCTCAGGCCATAGACTTTGGGTATCACAAAAGAGCAACAAGTAGTTATTTAATTAGTGTTCCTGTACTAACAGGGATGGTGGGAAGTACTTGAGGCAATTTCAATCTCATGGGCCAAAATAACTTGGCTCTCTGTGAGCACTATTTATCTTGGATTGGGTAGATGGGTGACACTTACCACTTTTTCTCAGGCAGAAAAATGTTTTGGGTGATCCTTGTCCAAAAAAGTGGTGTGGCAAATCTTTGGAAATCCTCAGCTATATCATCCTCTCATGTGGTGATAAATAATTACCATAGCTTTGTCCCTATTTATCTTTTCTTCTTGTTTTGCTCTTAGTACATGTTCAATAAGTGATTTTGGAGGCAACTGTTTACCTTGCCTATTGTACACAATGACACACAGCTAGAGCAGGATTACCTTGAATAGAATTCCATTCTTTCCCAGATCACTTTTTATTGTTGTTTAATGGAAACACACTGCTGCAACCCAACACTGAAAGTCTGTTTTTCTCCAGCCCTCCTTCACCATCCTCCCAGTGCCAATGCTGCAATAAATAAAACATAAACACACTTCCAGCTAGACAGAAAACAAGAAAAGAGGGTGGCTGCACTGAGATCCCATAAAACTTTGTGAAAAGAAATTTCTTTGTCAGAGGCCTTGTTAACTGAAGCATGCCTGTACTGTAATTTGCTGTACTGTAACTAGACATCAAACTTTGAAATGAGTAGAATTGTTTTTTTAATAACTATTTAACTCTTAGCATTTGACTCTGAATATTTAATCATCAACTGCAATGGGGAAGCTATGCAGTGTGGGATTCCACTGAAGCAGGGATCACTCTCTGATCTCCTTGAGTGAGGCATCATGTCCCAAGCAGGCAATCCAGGGAGTTAAGACCTGGTTTGCCCACCTAAATCCCACCTAAAGAGACCTGGGTTGTCCATCTAAGTCCTACCTAAGGAACCCCTCTCCCTCCAATCCCATGATTTAAAGTGAGGACATCTTCTCCAAAGTCACCAAAATGGGTTTTTAAAAAAATTATTAAAGGAGAGACCTAAATACCCCGAATGCACTAGATCCCATCTTATTTTGGAAGCTAAACAGGTTCAGCCTTAGTAAGTACTTAGAAGGGTGATTGCCAATGATTGCCAGGTGCTGTAGGCTATTATGTTTATTGCACCAATACCTGTAATATTCCCATAGTGTCCTGGAAACGTTCCTTGGAGAAACGATATGGGAGCTGGTGTTACTGCATTTGATAATTTATAATGTGATGGTAACGGTATGAGAACACATTTTATCACACTGCATGTACTGTTTTATGGGTATTATAGCCAGACCATTCCCAAGCAGTCCTTGTTTTACGCATGTGTACTGTTTTAGCAAGGATTTTAGTACCGCGCAAGTTAGTGACATCATCACTCTATGATCTTATCTGATGCCAATAACCATCTTGAGGAAATAGAACATGCCAAATTTTCAATAACAAAGGAGTATTCTTTTTCATCAAGGAACTTAGGCAGGACATACAAACTGATTGTACACATCTCCAGCAGGGGGAAAAAACACTTGCAGTGCAAATACAACTGTGTCCATAACCACTGTTACAAAGTTTTATTTAACATGGAAATTATACCTGTGGTTTATTCCAATTTTTATATGTTGGTTATAATGAAATGTTACCATACATATGAATTTCAGAAACAAATGTTTATACAGAGATTTATTTATAAAGAATACGTGGGGGGGGGGATTATCCATCCAAAAACGTGCTACGGAGATATTTACATCATGATTATTCTTTTTCTCGGAAAAAAAAAGGATTAAATGAGTAAAAACACAATTAAATTTTAACACTACTCGAGGGACCCTCCTCGCATCATATCCAGAAGAACAGTAGAGATTGTAGACGTTCTAGGATGGGAGGGGAGGAAATTGTCCTAGCCAATCAGAACACGAGAACAGGTTGAGAATGGGCTGGCTTATCGCACTGACAGCCCCTGGGCCAGTCTGGAAGTGTTCTTGCTGGCTGAGAATTCTTTATAACAATTCTCACTCTGGGACAGATGAGGGACACTATCAGCACCAAATGGGAACTGGAAGGGGACCCAACCGTGTGATAAAGTACATTCCGTTCCTCATTTAATATCTGGAACATTGCCAGAATGCTGTGCAATAAGCTCATATGTTTCAGAGGAGTTGTTCACACTGTGCTATAAACCAGGGAGTTTAAAAGGGTTTTTTTCCTGACCCGAATTCTGGAGAGGCCAGCACAAATCCCTCTTAACACCAGTTCTTTAGAACCAGGAATTTCTAGTGTCTTTTCAAAAGAACAGGTCTTTTTTTACCAGCTGCCAATGGGAACTTGCTGTCGATTCAGTTTGGTGCACAGGAAGGGAGGGGTTAATGTGCAGTGGGTGGATCATGCCCACCCTTTTGCTCTCTCCCTGCTAGCCAAGTACCATTGTTTTTCCCTCTTGGCATTCAGTTGTGGGAGTGAAAAAAAGCAGTTCCAGAAATGCAGTAGATTCAAGCTTCCTGCGCATTAGAAACTGGTCTCTTTAAAGCACAGCTGTTTTTTTCCCCCTCTTCTGATAATGATTTGGGACTGTACAGACTACAGACCATGCCTGCAGCTGCCTCTTTCTTCATCAGAGTGGGGCTATGACAACCTCATGCCATGGCCCCGATCTGGCCTTTCCGTGGTGTAAAAAGGAGCCCCCAAAAGTGGCTCCTTTCTGCGCTGCGGAAAGAACACCTCATGGCCTCTGGCGCCACAGCTTTTCTGTCATCTGGACATAGTGCCAGAGGAGAGCTGTGACACTGCCTGCTGTGTGCTGGGGTGCGTGGCATCACGCAGGCATGGGGGCGGAGTTGGGGAATATATCATGTGGATGCCATGACCCCACTCCGCCACCATGCTGGCCTTTATGGCTGGTCTGCACAGCCTGTTAGTCCTTTGACTACTTATGCATATACTTGCTATTGCATGGCCACAGGAGACAGCACCTTTAAATACTCACATCATCAGTATCACAAAGGTGCATGATTTGCTGGACTTGTTTAAAAAAAAAAACCCTAACAGAGGGGCTGAGGGTTAGGAGTCATTTCCCCCCTCTTTCCTAAGAAATAAAACCACAATAGACTGCTCCCAAGTTGGTGCAAACTAAAGCTCTCACAGACACATAATATTGCATTTATACCCCACATTTCTTGGCTGAAAGAATGTGACTCCCTCCAAGGCTAACCTGTCCCTGGGTTTCTTGCTAAGGGTTGTTCTGAGAAGCTTTCAGTGCCATCCTCCGAGGCTGACAGGGGGTGGGGTGGGTGGCCAAACAGTGTGACATGGATGTGCATAATTTTGAATCATAGAATCATAGAGTTGGAAGAGACCAAAAGGGCCATCCTGTCCAACCTGCCATGCAGGAACTCTCAGTCAAAGCATCCCCAACAGATGGCCATCCAGCCTCTGTTTAAAGACCTCCAAGGAAAGAGACTCCACCACACTCCGAGGGAGTTTGTTCCACTGTCACAGAGCTCTTACTCTCAGGAAGTTCCTCCTAATGTTGAAGTGGAATCTCTTTTCCTGCAGTTTGCATCCATTGTTCTGTGTCCTGTTCTCTGGAGCAGCAGAAAACAAACTTGCTCCCTCCTCAATATGACATCCCTTCAAGTATTTAAACAGGGCTATCATATCACCTCTTAACCTTTTCTTCTCCAGACTAAACATCCCCAGCCCCCTAAGGCATTCCTCATAGGGCATGGTTTCAAGACCCTTCACCATTTTAGTCGCCCTCCTTTGGACACGCAAAACCAAGAATGAGCAAAATGGCGGCTCCATTTTAAATCGATAGAAATGATAATGTGAACTTCATCAGGGTTAAATTGCCACGGACAGATTCAATTGAGGTAAAAATAGTGGAAACTTTAATTTGGTACTGCATCATGGAATCTTCCCTGATCTACTCATCACAAAAATGCTACTGTGAATGAGTACAGAGAAACTTTCTATGAAAACCCTATGAAATGCATGGGGTTGTCATAATTCATCAGGGAACTTGAAGAAACATACACACACACACACACACACACACACATTTATTTATGTATCTCAAGCACTTTAGTACCAAACTGGCTAGAGTATCGTAGGGATTACGAATCAGCAATTCCAATCAGTTTTCATTTTGTGCATGTACATTTTGGTTTTCTTAGTTTTTGTACAGGAACAGAGATGTAAGACACCAGGGAGTCAGCAAAGCAAGGAAATATATTCCACCTTTTTGCACCCACACACCAAAATCAGACGTGTGTGTGCACCTTCTAATCACCTGTTGACTTATGGCAACCCCATAAATTTCATAGGGTTTTCTTAGTCAAGAAATACTGCCAGTTCCTTCCTATGAAATATAGGCCCGATTTAAACGGGCCTTTGCGCTGCCCCCGTCACGTGCTATGGGTTGGCTGAGGACGCGGTGTCCATACCGGCCTCACCCCAGCACGTGACGGGGTGTCAAAATGGCAGTGCCCTGTACACACGAGCGCCGCCATTTTGATGTAACGGCTGCATCGTGTCCAAACAGCACGGCACGGCCATTACGTCTTGGCGCCACTGAAGGGCGCTTGTGGCGCCCTTTCGGTGGTGCCAGAAGGAGCTCCATTTTGGAGCTCATTCCGCTGCGCGTATCGCTGGCGTGGCCTTTAAATGGCCACAATAAATAAAACAATACCTGATCTCACAAAAATTGCTCTTTCACACATGTGAACTGTTTAGTAAGTCTGTCAGACATTGCTAGACCCCAGATTCTTTTATAGCTTTTCTCTAGAAAAAAGTCAGTACCCTTCTTCCACCCTTTAACAATTTCCAGTCCCACTGCAAGAAGGAGGAATATAACTAGGTTCTAGTTTAAGATGCTAAATTTGGCTCCTGAGAAGATATTTGGCAAAGTTACATTAAGGTTCAAATAATTTCTCCAATTTCCTTCTGGATCTTCAAGGAAACTGAATGTGCCCCAAGACATGGCCATCATGTATGTAAACATGTCCTTGCCAGCATAACTTGGAACCCTGTTTGATAATATGTGCTGACCTCTTCAGATTTTTTTTTTAATGTATATTTATAAACCAGCTTTCTTGCATTCTGCCTTTTATGCACCAGGACTCATTTTACTGGCTTCTTCTGTCAGATTGACAATCAATCAGTTTCTGCGATAGAGTGACTCAGATCTTGCCTCCAAACCACATTTAAGGCCTTCTGCAGTATATTTTGCAATTGCTAAAATGAGATTTATAAATATTCGTTGCAGTTCCTTTTGAACATGGATTATAATTAAGTATTAATTGCTTGAACAAAGTGTGAGGGTGTGTGATCTCACTTATAACTTCTGTATTATTAAGGAAGTGTATAATTTGGCATATTTGTAACAGTAATCCAGGAACACCTGGCAGTTTGGTTTTTATATGCTCTCTTGTTAACCTAGTATCCTGAGAATATTTTTTTAATTCATTCTCCTACAAAGCTCCACCTCAACCCAGCCTGCAAACTGAGTATAGAAGCAGGGTGGTTAAAAAGAGAAATGTTAGTATAAGTAACCATTTCTCTCATATTATAAGGCATTTTCTTTAAAAAAGTATTGCCATCTCCCCTGCTTGGGAAAGTTTGGGAAGAAAAAAGCTTACCTTATTGAAAGGCCTGTATCTATTTCTATTGGTATCAACACTGCAGTTGTTTGAGTCCCAAGTTATAACATGGGTTGTTATAGTTATAACTATAAGCCTTTGGGGCCTAATTGGTTTTATCCAATTTGTACATATGGCCTGGTCTGTACTAGGGGCATCACTAGTGGTTGCAGACCACACTGGGTGACACCTCTAAGTGGGTGACACCACTGCTCCTTAAATGTCTACTCTGCTCTCTAACTGTTGAAGTCAAGTGTGGGATGAGGTGCAGTTCTGATGGTTCAGAAAAGCCTCTCTCAGTGTGAGTGAGCAACATCTCTTTTCTCCGTCCATTGAACTTTGAAGGCATGGGGTGAGTGAGACACCTCTCCTTTTTCTGCTGACTGAGCCATGAGTGAGCCACCTCTCCTTTTTCTGCTGACTGAGCTTCAAAGGCACGTGGAGGTGAAGTGTGGATCAGTAGCAGAGAGAGATGGCTGCCACACCGTGAACAAGCTGCCTCTCCTTTTTCTGTCAACTGAGCTTTGAAGACATGTGGGGGATAAGGTGTGGCTGAGTCAACAGAGGAAAGAGGCAGCTTGCTCACTAATTGTTGTTCCTACTCCCTATGCAGATTGTGGTTAGCTTATTTGCCTTCCTCGAGATTGCCTGGCAATGGTTTCACACACTCCTTTCTACTTGTTCTGTAACAGCTCTTTCCTGCACATAGACTCTTTGAAGCTGGAATAAGGGACTCTGCAGGTTGTGATGTGTGTTGTCATGTTGATGTCCACACAGTATGTTGTGGCAAAAGGGAAAGGGAAAGAAGGAATGAAAACAAAGACAGCAGAAAGGAGGAAGATGGCAGAATCTGGTGAGCTGTGACATTGGTTGCTGTCCTGCAAGAGGCAAAAGCTGATTACAAAGTCGAGAATCAATAACACAAGGTACTTCACGCAACACTCCAGCATAGAAGCAAAGCTTATAAAACTAAGAGGCAGTACAGACTGGCACTTTGTGCCAGTCTGACTGCGGAGTAGAGCTGAAGAAGGTCTGAGCGTTCACATGCTCCAAGCCCTTCTTCCTTCACCAGGGCACTATCTTAGCACGCGTCCATTTAAAGGGGCATGCCACAATGACATCCCTTGTGCGCAGTACCCAAACAGTGCTGCGCACAAGGGGCATCATAACACTGTGCTGCAGTGGTTATGGCACCCCTTCTATGGAGCAAAAAGAAGCCCCTTTTCAGGACTTCTTTTTGCTCTGTGTGCAGGCTGTGGCATGTGGTTGCCACGGCCTGCTCCCGGGGCAGAAATGGGTGGCGTCTCACCACCCCTTCCTGTCAATCTATAGAGCCCCTAAGATTCCAGACCCCTAACTTTAGTCTCAGTAGCAAGCAGTTTGCTAGGAATCCTGTTCATTAGGAAGGACATGTTCTGGATCTTACATAAAAACATAAAGTTTTGTATTTTTCCATTCCTTTAAGAGCAGGTAACACAAATACATGTTTAGAAATTTGACTTCAATTTTTGACTTCAAATTCAATTTTTATTTTTACTCTTTTTAAATTTTCCTTTAAAACATCAAATTTTATCAAATTTTCACTTTAACCACATCAAACTATATAAATATAACTACAATTAGGGTGCGGGTATGATATTGTAATTTAAAAGTGTGATTTTAATTTTGCTAGTTGTTTATATCACAACTGTTGCCATTACATTCAGAGATATATAAGACTTAAGATTTGCAAGTAACATTAATACAAAAAACATTACTAAGGATATATATATGGTGTGCTATGGGATTAGGTGAACGGGTCACCATAAGTCGAAAATGACTTGAAGGCACACAACACAGCAGATTGATTTTATTGTATGCTGTTCTGTGGTCCTCAGACATAGGCTGGGATATAAATATTTAAAATATATTAATAAATAAAAAGTCAATATTGTGACCAGGTTTTATTTTTATTTTTTAATTTTTATCTTTTGGTTTATACTTTGTTGCAGAAGAGCAGGAGTGTTTTCTCGACTAAACTGCATCATGGTATGGGAATCTTTATTCTAATCCTATCCTCTCTTTGTGTGAGGTTTCCTGAAAGAGCAGCAGTTTTGAGACCTGTGGCATGTTACCTTTTAAACTCAAAATTGTTAAATAAGTACTGTCAAATGAGCAAATAATATTCCAAAAGGATAGTTGGGAGAACCTGTGGCAGGGGAGGGGGGGAGAGAATGTTATCTTTGGCTGGTCTATCATTTTTATTGCTCTGGTGCAGTGGCTAAATCAGCATAGATTGAATGTTCTTTGTGGGTTTTTCGGGCTATGTAGCCATGTTCTAGAAGTTTCTTCCTGACGTTTCGCAAGCATCTGTGGCTGGCATCTTCAGAGAATGCTTGCCTGGAAAAAGTGGGTCTATATATATTGTGTGAGCCTGGGAACGCAGGAGTGATTTGCATGTGTATTGTTCTGTGTTGATGGCTGGCCTCAGGCTGGGAGGCTAATGCAAAAGAGGATTAATGTCTGCTAATGTCTGCATAGATTGAACTTTGACCAGGTTTAAAACCCTATTTTGTTTGTGTCAAAATGAGATTATTTTGACTGCTAGTGAACCACCAGGCCCAAAAAGCTTTGGCCTCAGGTGCTTTAAGGTTCACCTGATCCAGTATCAACTCATTCAGAATTTAAGATCAGTCAGAAAAGTGATGTGGCAGAAAAGCCTCCATCAGATTTAATTCACATAATACAGAGGAAATTGTCAGCAGCAACATATGACAAGACAACCCTAATAACAAGAGACTATTGAGTCAACCTGTCATCCAGAGCCCTTAACAAAGTCATGCAAACTCAGGACTGTGGCTTCCTTGACAAAGTTTATTCACCTGTGGTCCGGTTCTCCTTTTTTCACCATTGCCTTATACCTTGTCAAGCATCATTGTCTTTTCTAATTAGTCATGACTTCTCATTATATGCCCAAAGTACAACAATTTCAGCCTGCGATGTTTCTGCACTGCAGAAATAATCCAGTTTGACACTATGTCTGAATGCTGTGGAACCCTTGGATTTGTAGTTTGTTGTGACACCAGAAGTCTCTGAGAGAGAAGGTTAAATATCTCACAAAACTACAAGTCCCAGGATTCCATAGCATTCAGACATGTCAGTTAAAGCAGTGTCAAACTGCATTATTTCTTCAGCACAGATGACATCAGCTTAGCTTCCCAGGACAATTCAGGTTTGATTTGCTCTAGGAGCCATTTATTTGTCTTTTCAGCAGTCTATGGGGCTACAGATTAATTACAATGGGCCCTTGTTACCTGCTGGGGTTTGGTTCAACAACTCCCGTGGATCTGTGGATGCTCAAATCCCATTATATACAATGGTATAGTAAAATGATGCCCCTTATATAAAATGGCAAAATCAAGGTTTGCTATTTGGAATTTATACTTCTTCTTCTTCTTCTTCTTCTTCTTCTTCTTCTTTTTTGAATATTTTCAAGCCATGGATGCTTGAATCCATGAATAAGGATACGTGAATACAGAGAGCTGACTTTATAGCAGATCTGAAGTGTTATGTATCTTGTTAACCAGTTAATTTATAAGGCAACAACCATAAATTCCATAACTGGCTTGCTTTTTCACTTCTAGCTACTTCCCATGCCTCAGTTTAGGATTTAAATATGAATCTTGACTCTGTAAATTGAACAAGATTCCAAAATACTCTTGTAAGCTTTTGGGATGGCCATCATGATGTCCTAATGATTTATGGCTGCTACACAGAAATATACACATATACATGTGCATACACACACACTTCTATTACAGTATTATATATCAGCTTTCATGGACTACAGTTCACTCCATCAGATATATGGACTATTGGCAGATTATAATACAAAAGTTTGGGTGGTTGGGGAAAATAGGAAGGTGATATGCAAAAATACAAATAGCTATAATTACCACATTTTTTGTAAAAAAAATGGTTGGGTGGTAACACAGATGTCTAGTAACTGTCATCCGACTACTGCGTGTTAATAAGCTACAGTACATATATCTGCCCAGAAACTATACATCTTAATATTTAACTGCAGAACTCTTTGTTGTTTCTCCGACAGATGAACACAAATACTCCTTGCCCTAGATCTTGTTGCAGATGTATGGTCTGCTATGGCTAACCTTCAGCTGAAGTCAGGCATCTTGCAGTGGCACAATATGCATTATGAAGTTTGTGTAAAAAAAAAAAGCTGCCAGGAGCAGAGTGGAGCAATTTTCCTGAGATGTGAGTGCCAAAAAAGGGCCTTGGTCCTAAATGAATAATTGTGTTTTAAATTGTCACACACACACTTTTGCTTTTGTATTATGTACTCAGATGGGAAGCAGAAAAGAAGTACTGAAGAATATTGCAAACAAGCTTCACAGGCCAGAGCTTCACAAGCTCTGTGAGCCAAATCAAGTGAGATTTAGGCTATAGTAGAAAACTGCAAGTGGAACCTGCAACATAATGTTGCAGAATGAGGTGGTCCAGCTAGCCACACAGTTCGAAGATAATCAGTTCCATCCTCCATTTAGTCAGTCCATGCTTTTTACTGAGCATGCTCAGCTCCCATAAGGTCCTGCCTGGATCCCCACCCCTCACATTATTTCTAAAGATTTTTTTTATTTCTGCACACATGGGGATATTCTGCAAGTCAATGAATACTAACCCACTTGTGTGAGAATGGGGCAGTTCTCACTCCAAGGGAATGCACACTTGGAGAACAGACCTAGTGTTACACCTACCCTCCAATTCCTCTACACATGTATCATGATCCTGATGAAATATTTTTCAGTAGCTGATTATATACTATCTAATAGTCATGTTTTTCCTGGGAAAGTCATGGAAAATCTGACAGATTCTAATCCGGTCTTGTCCTGGAAAAATCATGGATTCAAGGGCACCACCCTGCCTGATAACAACATTTTGATTTTACAATATTGTAATCATAGGGTTTTATTGGCAATAATAATTGGAGCAGGCTTGCCATTGCCTTCCTCTTCAGTTGAGAGAATGTGAATTGCCCAAGGTCACCCAGCGGGTTTATATGTCTGAGTGAGAATTAAAATCCTGGTCTCGTGGAGTAATTACATTACATTTTTCCAATAACACATTACATTGCTTGTATTATATGATATTATATTTTATTGTTAATTATGCTGTGCATAATTAACATGCACACTCGCACATTGCTAACTACAGATTTGTGTTTTTCCCCCAACACTGATATAGCTCAGCTAACAAAGACTGACAAAGAAGAATCTAGAGGGTGTCTCTAGTAGGAGGGGTAGAACCTGCTCTATGCAATAATGAATTTTCCTGTCTAACCCTTTAAGACAGTCTATAGAGATCCCTGCTTTCAACCACCACACCTTCATCTTCATTTCAAGGTCAGAAAGTATACATACATGCTTGAGGAACACAATGGCTTCTAGATCATTCCTTCCCATGAGGGTGTGGCTCACCACAGTAGAGAAACAAATAGGCTTTCCTTGTTGTAAAACACCTGCTGCATCCATTGAACACCAATTAATCTTTTGCACCAGTACTTTTTGCATTACTGGTATCTTGACCATTCCCACACCTGTTTTATGTGTTACCCTGATCAACCCCCCAAATTCCATTCTAGTCCCAGTTCTACATGCTGGTATTGACCTTCAGAGTCCCAAAGGTCACTTGAAGATTGTGTCACTTCAGGTATATAGGCCTGAAAGTGACCTTCAGAGGTCCTCCTCCATGTGTCCCTATCAAGGGAGATGAGACAGGTGCCTACTATGGAGAAGGCCTTCTCAATGGTACAAGTGCCATGGTTGTGGAAAACCTGCTCCAGCAGTGGCAGCTGGGGCTTATCAGGACTGGTAGAGAAAGATGGCCAATGGAAGGTAAAACCAAGGTCAACAGAAAACAGAGCAAGCCAATTCTGGACTTGCCATCTTGTCTTGTAATGGCACTACAGTAAAAGGCCTTAATATAAGCATCCAGCTGAACTGAAGACTAGTATCTTCTCATACTTTAGTAGGCTTCTGTGCTCTCATAATTAATTTTCTTCTGCAGAGAACATGTATCACTCTAGGGACTGGGCATAAGTAGGCTGGGGCTGGAATGAACGGAGCACAGGGCCAGTGTCCCACTTTTTCTAATGCTTCCGTGACAAACTCATCTAGCATCTATATTGAAGTCTTTTCAACAGATTGGTGAAGATGCTCCCCCTCTCCCATCAAGTCTTTTGGTCCTTAAGGTTTTTTTTTTAACTTTCTTTGTCTTGTTTTCTTTTTATGATCTCTTTGTTTTACATGGAGAACAAAACAGGGGGGAAATCATCACCTATGACAAGTTTGTTTAAAGGCCATTCCAGGTGGTGGGAAATACATTTGTATTGAATAACACAACATGTTTTGAAGATAAGATCCCCTTCCTTGAGGAGGCAAGGCAAATAGACTGTCTTAGTATTTAAGAATAACCTTTAAAAATAATTATTTCCTACTTGTTTCATATGGTGTCAACAGAAGAACTGACTCAAAACAATTTTATCTCTTGTGCTCCCTAGTGAAAATTTTAAAACTGTATCATCCAAATGGTGCAAGTCTAGTTTCTTTTGTGTTGCAAGACTGGTAGATTTTGATTTTGAAAACTGGTTTTTACTTGTAGCTTATATTAACTATAACTACTGTACATTTTCATGGCTGGTATCATATGGATAGGTGTATGAACCACCCATTTATATAACATACAAATCTGCTATCTACCAGTATCTTCTCTTTTACATTTCCTTATCAACAGAGGTGCATACATAATTGATTATTGTGCAAAATATAATGTTCCTTAGGAGTTGTTGCATTGCATCATTATGCTATTTCTCAACATGTCCTGGCAGCTGCAAACTGAAATCTCTCTTTTCCAAAGCTCTCATATTCTTCACAAACACCAACAATTCTAATATTCTTGTGTGTGTGTTGTGTGCCTTCAAGTAGTTGCTGGTTTACAGCAACCCAGTGGTATTCATAGCTGAGCTAGGAGTTGAACTCTGGTGTCCAAGTCATCATGCTGCACTCAAATCATGACTCCACACTGGCTCTCTTCTAGCATTCTTACTTTGTTTATTTAACACACATTAAGGGCTTGAACAGACAGGCCAAAATAAAGCTGCTTCAGATCACTTTAGAGGTATGCTGTTTAAATGACACATGCATCTTAAGAGGCCCAAAGCTGTGCCGAAGCTGCACTCCAGTCCTTAGGACTGGAGCGTGCTCTTAGGATGCATGCATCATTTAAACAGCATGCCTTCAAGGTGACCTGAAGCAGCTTTATTTTGACCTGTCTGTTTGGGCCCTATGTTTTCTTTCAGGACTCTGCCCTAACAAGTGACGGACAGAATGACAAAAAGAAGAATGTAAAATTAAAGTTCCCTACATGCACATCCCAACCCCATTGCAGCATTTCAAAGTACCTACCATGTTTGTAAATGTGTTTTTTAAACAAAACAAAGAAAACTATATTGAGGTCATACATATCTTGCTGGGGAAGCAGTTCCAAAAGTTCCAAAGAAGCCACCACTGAAAATGCCCTGTCTCTAGTATCTGTCAGCTTTCTATACTTTCATCTTCTTTCCTGCCAGTTTGCCTTGCCTCCTTCAACAAGTCCTTGGTTGTTAACAATCCTGCTCAGGTCTTGCAGATTCAGGGCTGTGATTACATCTCAATACATCTGGAAGATGGCCTTCTTCTTTTCCTTTGCCTTCTACCTTACAAAAAATATTGTCTTTTATAGTGAGTCATGTCTTTTCATGATATGGCCAAAGTATGACAATCTAAGGACCCATTCCCACTGGTGGCATGACCCGCATTCGATCCCGGGTCTGCCACGGGGAAAACCTCAATTCACACTATGAAAAGGAAGCCTATTTGGAATCGCAGGTTTTCCTTGGCATGCTTGTTGTTCCCATTGGGGAACACAAGCAGTCATCCTTTCCTACCTTGGGGTAGAAGGGGAGGCCTGGCAGCAGCCCTGTCCTCCTCCTCCTCCTCCTCCTCTCCCTCCCTCCCTCCCTCCCTCCCTCTGCCGCCCAGCCTCCCTGCCTACCTGGTTGCTGGTGCAGTACTCAACGGTGGTGGCCCTCTCCTCTGATCCTCCTCCTCCTCCATCTGGACCTTTCCCGCTGTCTTGTCTCCTTCTCTGCCCCATAAGCCTACCTTACAAGGAGGCCAGGGTGGAAGGAGGGAGGGAGGCAGCCAGCCTGGAGGATGGAGGAAATGCATGCGTGCGTGCCTCTGTACTCCTGGCCTGGCTCTGGACCCTCGCAAAGGAGAGGAGAGAGGTAGGCTGGGAGTATGGAGGCACACATACACGCGTGTCCTCCATCCTCCATCCTCTGTCCTCCAGATTGGCTGCCTCTAGGAGGCTGGGCAGCGGAGAACGACATGGAGGAGGAGAGGGCCAGCCCGCAGCCACTGCTGCCACCACCATGCCCTGCACCAGCAACCAGGTAGGCATAGAGGTCAGCTGACCGGTGAAGGGAGGGAGGGAAGGAGGAGGAGGAGAGGGCAGCGAGGAAGGAAGGAAGACCCTTGTGGGTCCCTGAATGGGTCACTGACAAGGAGCAGCTTTTTGCCTTTCCTTTTTCGGCTGTTTTTCCCCAGCCAGGCATGCTCTCCATGTGGCTTCCCGCTGCTCTGGGAGTGTGCATCTTCTGCATGCCCCCTCCCAAAGTGGCCAGAAGCCACTCTTTCCTGTGTGTCTGTTTCGGGTCATAGCCCAATGTTCAAACTACTACACCATGCTGGCTCTAATTGTTTTATATTAACAGACCATGGTCTGTGCCGCACACTACTCCTGGTCTTGTTTTCCAGAGGGAATGGAATTTCTCTGTCTTCTGCATTCAATTATGTGGTTTACCTGATTTCTATAGTGGTCATCTGGTGATGTCCATCTATACAGCCACCTCTTGGGTTGCTTGATGAATGTGTTTGCAATGAACAAACTGTTGGCTTCACTAAATTCAATCAGTTACTCTCCTGCTTTATTTTTTGACCCAAATTTTCCTACAATCTTTGATTTTGCTGTATTCTGCTCTAGACAGCCATTTGTACCTGCATTTTAATTTTAATTTAATTTACATTTTGTTTTTATTTTTGCATTTGCAGTTGCTTATTTATTGTTTCAATCTCTTGGATCAGGATCACTGCCTCTGGAAGTGGAACTCAAAGGCTGTGCCTGTACCTGATCTGACTCAGCACTTTTGCATATTAGTTATCCTAAGGTGTGGGCCAGAATCCTATTGGTGATTTATGTCTTTATAAATGGAGATGCATCTGTGGGAACTACAACTGAGCAGCTCTGTAATGTCTGTATCGAATAAGTGGCTGGTATTATGTTTCTACATAGAGGAGCCAACAAAGTGACCAACGTCCAATGGGACTGATTCAGACTGGGACCAATGGGCATCAGTTCCATTGTGCATAGAGGCACCAGCTAGGGAATGCCAATGTGCATCAACAGAGATGAATGCACATCAAGACATTTTTGCCAGTGTCCTGTTACACATCTTCATAATTCACTAACAAGATTTCTTGGTGCCTCTACTATGTAGCTAAGTATATAAAAGTTACATAACTTAATAGAAGATAATCTTCTGAATCCCACTGTTGTCTATTGTGTCAAACTACTAGAGAGGAAGGGCAAGCAATCAACTATGAATCGTGTTTCTGTTACATTACTTGTCACTGCCTGCCCTTCCCTACCCTGTATTTATTTATTTATTTGAATTTGTTTGTTTGTTCATTTATTTGATTTATAACACACATTTCTCCCTATGCAGGATCGAAATCAGCCTGCAGCATTAAAAAACAGGGTATAATAAAAACATGATTTATAAAAAATAAATTAAATAGCAGTTCAATTAAAAGCTGAAGATTAAAACAATATAAAAACACAAGTCATAATATATTTTTAAAACATATGCATACACACATAAGTCATAGCTTTCTGGCAAAAGGAAAGGCGATTGTGCCAATTTGAAGGCATTTGTTTATCATTCATTAACCCTCCCAGGCCCCTGAGATGATGCGCAATAGATAAAAACACTTACAAATGAAATACATAACTAAGGAGATTATCAGACATGGTTTTTACACTGCAATTAAAGTAGTAAAATAGCACCTCTGGTGATGCTTATCACATGATGTCACCCCTGATTTGTTGCTGCTGTGTCTCTCAAGTGCCGTTAGGGTGTCCCTTTTAATTGACAAGCGAAACCTGTCAATAAGATCCCAATCACACTGCTGTGGTAAAAGTCTTCTTGTGTGATAACTTCTTCCCATGTCAGTCCTGGCGTTGGGCAGTCACATGATGTCAGTCTCATCGTTTCCCCGCCCTCCTATCCCCTCACTATCCCTAGGCAGCCTGGGTTTTTTCCTATTCCCCCCCCCCCCTTCCTCTTTTTTTTTACAGATCACATTGCAGCTACTGATCAATTGTGTTACAAATCAAAATAAAACTGAAATGAAAAGAATACTGGGTAGGACATAGGGTTGGAGGGAATTAAGCAGGAGTGCAGCAGTGAAGAGACAGCACCATCAGTGCCAGAAAAAGCCAGTGTCACACTTTTGGAGGAACATGTGATCAGGAAAGCTCCCAAACCAGTATATATCAGTTTATTTTTACTAATGTGATTACAGTGAGAAGAAGGCTTGTGTGATAAATCCATTAAAACAATTGAAAACACCCCAAATCTTTTCTTTACAAATAGGTCTAAAACATGAAAATTAAAAAACAGTCTTAAAAGCAGCCAGACTAGACACCTCTAATTTTAAGAACCAGAGGCCACACAAAATAGCACAGTTTTTATGGCCTGATGAGAACTCAGAAGAGTCGGTTCTCTGAAGGATGTTCTCTTGATGAGATACTGCAGCAAAGAAAGCCCTGTCCTGGGTACCCACCAGATACAAAACAGGGCTTCTACTGATGATCTTGGATTTCATGTGGGAGGAGGTGGTCTTTCAGACATCCTGGCTCCAAGCTGTCTGTATATCCTCTTTCATAACCCAGACATAACTGTTGTCCTTTGTTTATCATATACCACCATTTCACAACAATCCCCTTGCTAAATGTTTGTATCATGAAACTGGCAAAGCAAATTATGTGACATCCCGGTCAATGCAGATGTTGGGCTGATTGTGCAGCATTCATCTTCACTTCATTCCCAAAGCAAAACATCTGTATTTCTGTCTGTAGGTTGGCACTAGTTTTTCTTTCCTTTTTTAAATGAGTCAACATAACTTTTGCTGGTTTTGAATAAATACCAATTAAATTTACCACACTTGTACACTCCCTCCAACTTTTTCCCATTGTAGGAGTTTTATACATCTATATCTGTATATCACAAGCTAGGGCAGGTATATGTGAGTTAGGGCAGGTCATATGTGAATTAGGGTAGACAAGGGTTTAGATGTGGAATTGAGCAAATAATGATATGGAGCAGATGTATAAGAAGAGGACATGATACCTCAGATGAGAGATGTGTAAAGCAGCCATGAATTTTAATTTGTTTTTATTGTGTAAATTTTACTATTGTGGATTGGTGATTGTTTGTTCTTAAATCACCTGCTTGTTATTATTTTATAAATTTAATAAAAATAAATAAGTAAAAAATAGGGCAATAGGCAGAAGCCCATGAAAATTGGTCAGGAAACTTTTAAGGTTTTGTTTAGATTAATGATTCTCAAATGGCAGGGTGGGACCCTGAGAGAGAGAGAATTGCTCAAGTGGCCTGAGAGATTCGGGGGCTCTGGTCCTTCCTCCTCCTCTTCTCAAATTTTTATGTGTAAAATTTGCACATGTGTTGAGTTGTACATTAAATTTACTTAATTAAAACTGATCTAATTTGAATGATATTATTTCCTTATAAAATGTTAAAATATAAATATACATGAATGTTTGAATGAAAATACACACAGTAAATAAAGTATTTTTATTCATATATTACATTGAGTGGGAGGATCCATGAGCTTAAGTGATAGGAGTACAATTACTTTGGTGTCCGAAGAAAACACCGGGATTGTTGATTTTAGGTCATTGGGAGATGGCTATCATAAGTGTCAGCCTTTGACAATGGACACATGTGATTATTGCACATGTGATTATCTGATACAGAGATGAACACAAGTAGGGGGACATAAGTTATGAACATCTGGAAATTTTGAAATCAACAGAATATTACGTTTGAAGATAAATGTTATATAAGGGTGTCAATCCTGTAAGGCATGCTTCTCTCTTGGCTCCAGGCTCCTAATCTGATGTAACGTACCTCTTGTGTGTTTTAAACTTTGTTACAATGTATCATGATGGATGTGTTTTGTTTTGACCTAATACTCTGAAATAACCTTTGCCAAAACTACTTCTGCAGTAGCTATGTAATTCATCTCAGACCGTGCCCTGGAAACCTTACTGGTGCAAGAAGGAGGCAGCTAGGAAACCATCAATAAGAATAGGTTTTTTGGGGGGGTGGGGGTGGGCTATGTGGCCATGTTCTAGAATAATTTATTCCTGCATTTCACCTGCATCTGTGGATGGTCAAAGAATGCTGGCTTGGAGATGTGTTGAGAGTCTGTGAACATCTAGAAGGCAATGCCATAATCACAAAAAGTCAACATGGGTTTCAGAGAAACAAGTCATGCCAGACAAACCTAATCTCTTTCTTTGATAAAATTACCAGCTTGGTAGATGAAGGGAATGCTGTGGATATAGTATATCTTGATTTCAGTAAGGCCTTTGACAAAGTTCCCCATTACATTCTTGCAAACAAACTTGTAAAATGTGGGCTAGACAAAGGAACTGTTAAATGGATCTGTAATTGGTTGACCGGCCGAACCCAAAAGGTGCTCAACAATGGCTCCTTTTCATCCTGGAGGGAAGTGACCAGTGGGGTCCCACAGGGCTCTGTCCTGGGCCCAGTGCTATTCAACATCTTTATCAATGACCTGGATGACAGAATTGGGAGCATACTTATCAAATTTGCAGATGACACCAAATTAGGGGGAATAGCTAATACCCCAGAGGACAGGATCAACATTCAAAATGAATAGACTAGAAAGCTGGGCCAAAGCTAACAAAATGAAATTCAACACAGAGAAATGTAAGGTATTGCACTTAGGGCGGAAAAATAAAATGCACAGATATAGGATGGGTGACACCTGGCTGAATGAAACTACGTGTGAATGGGATCTAGGAGTCCAAGTAGACCACAAGTTGAACATGAGTGAACAGTGTGATGCGGCAGCTAAAAAGGCCAATGCTATTTTAGGCTGCATCAATAGAAGTATAGTGTCTAGATCAAGAGAAGTAATAGTGCCACTGTATTCTGCTTTGCTCAGGCCCCACCTGGAATATTGTGTCCAGTTCTGGGCACCACCATTCAAAAAGGACATTGAGAAATTGGAGCGTGTCCAAAGGAGGGCGACAAAAATGGTGAAGGGTCTGGAAACCAAGCCCTATGAGGAACGACTTAGGGAGCTGGGGATGTTTAGCCTGGAGAAAAGAAGGTTAAGAGGTGATATGATCACCCTGTTTAAATATTTGAAGGGATGTCATATTGAAGAAGGAGCAAGCTTGTTTTCTGCTGCTCCAGAGAACAGGACCCGGAACAATGGATGCAAGCTACAGGAAAAGAGATTCCACCTGAACATTAGGAGGAACTTCCTGACAGTTAGGGCTGTTCGACAATGGAATGCACTCCCTCGGAGGGTGATAGAGTCTCCTTCCTTGGAGGTCTTTAAACAGAGGCTGGATGGCCATCTGTCAGGGATGCTTTGATTTGGATTTTCTGCATGGCAAGGGGTTGGACTGGATGGCCCTAGTGGTCTCTTCCAACTCTATGATTCTATGATTCTAAATATACTGTATGATCCTTGGTTAGATTAATTTACATGTTAATCTGTGTATTGGTCTGAACACAATATATATATATCCCCACACCTCTATGTCACCATTCTCTGAAGATGCTAGCCACAGATGCAGGTGAAATGCCAGGAATAAATTTTTCTAGAACATGGCCACATAGCCCAAAAATCTATGGTGCCAGCTGTGAAAGCCTTTAACTTCACATCAATAGGAAGCTCTTTGTGAATTGAACTCTGGATATAGTGAATATTTAAGGTATTTCAAATATAACAACAGTTTTCCTATAATAGAAAATCTTCATAATCCTTTAGGAAAAGGCCATCTTGATTTTAACTGAAAGTGTTACTGTCTTAAATTAGCCATGTCTTGATGGTTACATACAGTAACCATGTCTATGTGTCTACATTTTTCAGTCATGGGAAATAGAGACATCTAACCAAAAGGTCATTGACAAAGTAGATGCCTTTGTAGATATTGGTTGGAATCCTCTTGGTTAGTCATAACTAGAGTTATGAATTGTTTAATGGTGAGTCAATACATTAGTAATTCTAATTGATTTAATGACTCTATTTGTGCTAGGACTAACAATAGGATTTAGGTCATTATAGGCCAAAACCAGCTTCAAATAATAATAACAAAGCCAGCTTCTTCCAAGCTTCTACAAATTAGACCTTAATTATACTAACATTTAGGTGGAATTTCAGCAAATGGCACACTACCCCAGCTTTATAAGAAGCTACTTAACTGAGTCCTAGTGGCGCAGTGGAGAAATGCCTGTACTGCAGCCACTCACTCATAAATCATAAGGTTGTGAGTTCAATACCAGCCAAGGGCTCAGGACCGACTCAGGCTTGCATCCTTCCAAGGTCACTAAAATTAGCTTACAGTTGTAAACCACTTAGGGAGTGCTTAGGTGGTATGAAATGGTATATAAATGAAGCTGCTATTGCTATTAACTGTTTAGAAAGCATGATTTGTATTAAACATTCCTAGATGCGCGAAACACATGCGAGATTATGGGCTCAAACCATGCAGGAGACAACAGTAGTACTAGTGGAACATAAGAAACTTTCTTATCTAAATCGTTTTCTTCTTTCTCAATACCTATTAGTTTATTATCCACCTTAAATCTTTCTTTAATTTGCAGGTAAGTCAACCATTGCATATTAGTTCCCATTCTTTCTACTAACTCCTCTAATGATCTTAGTTTAAATGTACCCTCTTTATCATAGGACAGTAAATCTTTGTATGTAAACTATTTTGTACCTTATTCCCTTGATATTCCCTTGATATGAAAAGGCCTCTTGTGGGGAAGCCCAGAGAGGAAATAATAATAATAATAATAAAATAATAATAAAAAAGAAACTTTCTTATACCAGTTTAGACAGCACCATTCACTACCCTGGTAGTAGCTTTCCATGTTCTCAAAGCTCACCTGCTACCTGGCTCTCTGAACCAAAAGTGCAAGATGTTCTACCCAGAACTTCTGAATCCCATATTGAGGGAAAGATGGGATATGAATTCAATCAATGAATCAATTAATTCTGCACACGAAGCATACATTTTGCCTTGGAGCTTTCTCTTATCATTCTCCCTCCTCGTCTTCTTCCTCTTCCCCTCCTGCTTTTTCTGAGTCTGGGACTCCAGACAGATTATGAAAATTTAAACAGATAGAGCTTTCATTTTTTTTCTCAAAAGTTAAAAGTACAAGGTGTTGGTTATTACCTATAAAGCTCTCATGGCTTGGGCCCGAGTTACCTACGAGACCGCATCTCCCTATATAATCCACCCCACACTGTTAGAACAGCAGGTAAGAACCTATTGGAGATAGCAACCTCTAAGTATGTTGCTGCTTCGCAAAGAGCATTTTCAACAACGGCTCTGAGACTATGGAACAGTCTTCCTGAGGAGATCTGCTCGGCGACCTCGCTAAAGACATTTAGAAAAGCGGTTAAAACCAAGCTTTTTAGCCGAGCATACCCCATCTGATATGAATACCCCCCTGATATGAATGACATGCCCTGTCTGTGTATGATCCCTGCCTTGTTATTGTATGATGCTATTGTTATTGTATGATGTTGGATATTTTATTGTTTTTAGCTGCTTTTAATTGAATTTTTATGTAAACACTGTGTTTTTATTTAGTCTGTAACCCCGCTTCGATCCACCGGGAGAGGCGGGGAAACATAAATAAATTTTATTATTATTATTATTACAAAAATATAATAAAATGAAAAACAAACCATTAAAATGAACAACAAATATATCAACACAGCATGTGAAGACCCTTTCCCTTAGCCCTAGACCAGTGGTTCCCAACCTTCCTAATGCCGTGACCCCTAAATACAGTTCCTCATGTTGTGATGACCCAAACCCATGAAATTATTTTCGTTGCTACTTCATAATTGTAATTAAATAGGTGTTTTCCAATGGCCTTAGGCAACCCCCATGAAAGGGTCCTTCGACCCCCAAAGGGGTCCCAACCCACAGGTTGGGAACCACTGCCCTAGACAAAGTAGACCCTCTGATTCAGTAGGAATTTGGTAAGTCAACACACAGGTAAATTTCATTAAATCAGCTATAGTTGAAACTACAGCTAGAGATCACTAAAAGCTTTAGCTTGCTCTTAGAGCAATGAAAGTGCCACAACATTTGATTGTCCTGATGTGTAAACTGTATTGAGGACAAGAGGCTGCCATTAAAAAGAATACAGAGAAACAGAATGATTCACAATTGGCAAATGGGTCAAGCAGGCCTGCATACTATCACCCTATTTATTCAGTTTGTAAATATCATACACACCATGGGCATTGATTCAGAGGCAAGATGAGAGAAGATCAAGGGAAAGAACATTAACAATCTAAGATATGCAGATGACACAATATTACTAATCCTAGATAACAACAACAAAAAAGGACAAAGAATTTCCATACCTTGGATCAAATATTGATCAGAATGGATCTTGCAGTCCAGAAATCAGAAGACTAGGACTGGAAAGGCCACCTATGAATGAACTGGACAAGATCCTAAAGTGCAAAGATATAGCTCTGAACACTAAAGAGCAGATTTTTGTTGTTGTTAATTGCATTTGCATCGATCTTGACCCATGGGGACCCTACTGATGAGACATCTCCAGGCCCCCTTGTTCTCTACTGCTTTGTCCAGCTCCTGCAAACTCATATTTGTGATCTCTTTAATAAAGTCCATCCATCTAGCATGTGGCCTTCCTTTCTTTCTACTTCCTTCTACCTTCTACATTATTGTTTTTGCCAATGATTCATGACTTCTCATAATGTGTCCAAAGTATGACAGTCTAGGTTTGTCATCTTTGCTTCTAGGGATATTTCTGTCTTGATCTGCTCTAGGACACATTTGTTTGTCTTTTTGGCTGTCCATGGAATCCTCAGCAGTCTTTCCCAGCACCACATCTCAAATGAGTTGATTTTCCTCCTATCTTCTTTCTTAACTGTCTAGCTCTCACATTCATGCATGGTAATTGGAAATACAATGGCTTGTATGATTCTGACTTTTGTGGTGAGTTGTATGTCTATGCACTTTAGGATCTTTTCTAGTTCTTTCATAGACACTCTCCCCATTCTTAATCTTCTTCTGATTTCCTGGCTGCAGTCCCCATTCTAATCAATATTTGATCCCAGATATGAGAATTCTTTTACTAGTTCTTTTTCCTCATGGTCTAGTTTAAATGTGTGTAAGTTCTCTTTGGGCAATATTTTTGTTTTCTTGATGTTCAACAGTAAACCTGCCTTTGCACTTTCTTATTTGATCTTCCTTAGTAGTTGTTCCAGGTCTGTGAGGTTTTCTGCTAGTACTATGATGTCATCAGCATATCGCAGATTATTGATATTTCTTCCTGCTATTTTCACTCCTCCCTCTTCCGTGTCCAAGCTTGCTTTCCTTACAGTATGTTCTGCATTTAAGTTGAATAGGTAAAGTGATAGGATGCATCCTTATCTGTCCTCTTTGCTAATTGGGAACCATTCTGTTTCTCCGTGTTCTGTTCTGACAGTAGCCTCTTGTCCAGAGTAGTCCAAGCCATTGTATTTCCCATCACCATGTTTGGATGTCAGAGCTAGACAGTGAAGAAAGCTGATAAAAAGAAAATCAATTCATTTCAGATATGGTACTGGGGAAGAGTGCTGAAGATACCATGGACAGCCAAAAAGACAAACAAATGAGTCCTAGAACAGATCAAGCCAAAATTGTCCCTAGAAGCCAAGATGATGAAACTGAGGCTGTCCTACTTTGGCCATGCCATGAGAAAGCATGACTCATTAAAAAGAAAATAATGCTAGCAAAGGTGGGAGGCAGTAGAAAGAGAGGAAGATCACAAGCCAGATGGATGGACTCAGTCAGGGAGATCACAGGCCTGAATCTACTGGACCTAAGGAGAGGAGTGGAAGATAGTAGGGCTTGGAGGGTTGCCATGAGTCAAGGTCAACTCAAAGGCAGTTAACAACAGCAACAAAATTGGAACTAACAATATAGGTCTCATTCTTCTCCCCTATCCCCAGTGCATTGTTGTGTGGTGTTAACACAAAGAAGCAATATATCCACCATTCATTAAGTAATAATATTAAATTGATATGAAGAATGGATTTCATAAACTGTTCTGGGTCTTGCAAATTAGAATGGAAGTTGAAACGTGTCTAGGAGAGAGGCATACATTATTGGAGATGTTGCTGTTTTCATGCCCTCCAGCTGTCCCCGTTTGGTAGGGACAATCCCAATTAATCCTCTGTCATGTCACTTTTTCAGCTGCCTTCAGAATGTCCCAGTTTCGCTCCCTTCCTTCCATTTTCTCCCTTTGTGCTTAGTTTACTTCAACTGCTTCAAACTGCAGAAGAAGTTTGCAGTCAATTAATGCAGCAGTGGGAGAGGCAAGGAGGGATGGAACCTGATCCTCCCAGTAGACTTGGGCAAAAGCAAACTGCTGCAGCCTCTCCTATCATGTGTGCGCTTCCTCATTGATCACCTTTGCCATCTTGACCACACTTTGATTTTGTTTGGCCATATGTGTCCCAGTTTTTGTCTGTAAAATGTTGGTAAGTATGAGTGAAACATTTTTAATTATCAGTCAGGATTCCCTAAGTAATGAGTTTGCTTGTTCAGTGCAGACTCTTGGCACATAGTTTTATTTCAAAGAATTGAAGCTGTGTGGTTGGGAAAGGATTTAGAGATGTAGGCTGGGTGATAAAACCTGTGAAGGCAAGTCAAAGCTAAAACCACTTTCTGCTGAAATAATAGTCAGTACAGTATTTGAGCAGAGGTATGATGTGGAGTTATTTGTGGATTATTTAAAAAAGGAAGATTATGGAATTTTTTCTAAATAAAAGATCCATTTTATATAGGAACAGGCTGACACTCCAGTGGGAATGTCACTAGAATATCCTTGCCATTAAGTAATGTCATTCCTAAAAAGAAAGAAAAGGAAAGAGAGAGAGAGAGAGAGAGAGAGAGAGAGAATACATGCTTTGAAACCATTTATTTCTTTGGCTAAGTCTTTATGTCCTGTTTTATAGCCCTGCAGATCTCTTGAAGCATCTTATAAAAAATTCTCACAATAAAATTGCTTTCAAGTCACAGAAAAAACACTTTTAAGTGCTTCCTTTCTTTTCTCATGCCTCATATTAGCCTTTGTCCATTGTGACTTGTAGCAGTGTTACTGAACTGTGGCTCTACTCCAAGTTTTATTCTGACCTTTGAAAGAGCTCACCTCTACGTATCTCCTCCAAGTAGCTTCAGTACCTTGGATAGCTCCTTTAATATTTAGACTAACTTTAAAGTTTAGCACAGACATGGAAGGCACAGGCATCATTTTGATGTGGTCTCCCTGTTCACCAAAGTCCCCATAATGGACACCATGACACTCATCCAACAGATTTTTCCAGAAGACATCACAGCCCTGTTCAAACATTGCCTCACCACAAGCTATTTCCAGTGGGACAATGGATTCTACGAACAGAGAGATGGGGTAGCAATGGGAAGCTCTCTAAGCCCTGTGATAGCAAACTTTTACATGGAACACTTTGAAAAGCAAGCCCTGGAAACAGCACCGAAAAAGCTCTCAACTTGGTTCCAATATGTGGATGACACTTTCACCATCTGGTGCCATAGAGAAGAAGACCTGGCTGTATTCCTGAACTATCTGAAAAACATCCACTCCAACATACAATTCACTATGGAAAAAGAAAAGGAAGGAACACTGCCATTCTTGGATGTCCTAGTCATCCGCAAACCAAACCAACATTTGGGTCACACAGTATACCAAAAACCCACACATACAGACAGATACCTGCACAAGAACTTCACCCATCACCCAGGACAAAAAAGAAGCACAATCAAAACACTGGTGGACCGGGCAAAACGCATCTGTGAACCCCACTTCTTGGAAGATGAACTGAAGCACCTGGATCGGGCTCTACAGGCTAATGGTTATTCCAGCTCAGATGTCAGAAGGGCTGCCAGGCCCAGGAAAACCCAGAGAAGTGAAGACAAGCAGCCACCCAAAGGGAAGGTTTTTTTACCATACATCAAAGGAGTCACAGACAGAATAGGCAAAGTGGTGAGGAAGCACAACCTACAAACCGATGAAGAAAATCCAGCAAATGCTTCGCTCAGCCAAGGACCAGAGAGACCCTCTCGCAGCCGCAGGAGCTTACCGCATACCATGCAGCTGCAGACAAGTCTACATAGGGACCACCAAACGCAGTGTGCAAACAAGAATCAAGGAACACGAGAGACACTGCAGACTGGGCCATCCAGAAAAATCAGCAGTAGCAGAACATGCCACTAACCTTCCTGGGCATAAAATACTGTTTGAAAACTTTCAAATTCTGGACCATGCCAACCACTACCATGTCAGGATGCACAGGAAAGCCACTGAAATTCACAAATACCTGGACAATTTCAACCGGAAAGAAGAAACCCTTAAAGTGAACAAAATTTGACTACTAGTCCTGAGGAATAGCAAAATGAGGACTCTGCAAATGCAAATGGGAAACCACTCAGAGTCAGGGGCTTTCCCAGCAGATAATGATCACCAATTAGCAGACACTAACCCCCTTTTGCATTAGCTTCCCAGCTGAGGCCTGCCATCAGCAACAGAACAATACACATGCAAATCCCTCCTGCATTCCCAGGCTCACACAGTATATATTATATATACAGTGGACCCTTGCTATATGCTGGGGTTTGGTTCCAAGATTCCCCGTGTATAACAAAATCCGTGTATGCTCAAGTCCCATTAAATATAATGACATAGCAAAATGGTGTCCCTTATAAAAAATGGAAAATCAAGGTATACAGTGGTACCCCGGGATACGAATTGATCGCGTTACGAAATTTCCGGGGTACGAAAAAGTTAGCTTGGAAAAAACTGTTCCGGGTAACGAAAGATTTTTCGGGTTACGAAATTTTTTTCGGTGTGTTTCGGCGCTTTTTGGCACGAAATTTAAAAGCCGCGGCTTTCCAGCGCTAGCGGAAAGCCTTTTTTCGGGTTGCGAAATCTTTCGGGTTACGAACGGCGCCGCGGAACGAATTAAATTCGTAACCCGGGGTACCACTGTATTTATACTTTTTTGGAACATTTTCAAACCGTGTATGCTTGAATCCGTGTATAAGAAATCCGTGTATAAGAAGGGCCGGCTGTATATACCCAACTTTTTCCAGGCAAGCATTCTCTGGAGATGCCAGTCACAGATGATGATGAAACATCAGGAAGAAACTCTTCTAGAACATGGCCACATAGCTCGAAAAACTCACAAAAAACTATGGATGCCGGCCATGAAAGCCTTCGACTTCACACAGGCATCACTGTTTTGGTCACTGCCTACTAGGCAGCATACCCTGTTGATGACCTAGGTGACATGGGAAGGTGCTGAGTGGTTAACATTTGCTTAGCTCATGATGGAAATTAATCTTATTTTATGACATATGTTTTAAAGGAATCTTCTTTAGTTCAAGTCTGTGGGGGGACAGCTCAAGACAGAAACACTCTACCGTATACAGCACAGGGTTATTTTGCTGATGCTGTTTTTAAAATAAACCACTAACTTCTTCATTCTGTGTCATAAAACTCAAGTCATTTACAGTCACCAGGAATAATAACTGGTGGCCCTCGAACTGTGAAGGAGACTCTGAATTTTGATTTTTCAGGAGTGATGATTGATAGTATTTCAAGAATTAAAACACAGGCAACACACACACAATCCTTTGCATCCAAATTCATGCATAGCCACATCTCAGACATAAATGGGTTACATGTACATTATTCCTGTGTGATAATTAATATGTAAAATAAACTTGTGGAATCACTCACATGACTTATAATACTTAGCATCTTTGGAAGAATCCCTTAGGAAATCCACTGAACACTTGTATACATTTCCTAATTCTATAGACCTAACAGCATTCTACTTTTGATGCTGAGTATGTGCCAAGGAAACAGTAGCAGAAGACAATGTTGATTTATCCCAAGCTTCTACTGCAGCACAGCCATGGCTCTTGCACAATGTATCATGCCAAAATGACTTCCTCTGCTAATGCATTTGGTTGCTCATTCAAACTTCCAGTGAGTAACATGCTGGTTTATCCAGTTCCAAGAGCAAATAGGAAAAAGCACAAGTGTACAAAGATGAAGGTTGACCTTCTGATAACGTTGTAAAGAAATGAAACAGAGAGGAGGAGCAGGAGGCTGTTTTGAAAGAAATTGCCTGGGGCACAGCACATTGCAGGTTGTGTGGGTTGTTGCAAGAGGTGTATATAAAACATGCTGGTACAGCAAGCAGGAGAGAAAGTCTTCATTCTTCCCCTGAGTAGAACAGTAAGAGAGTAGTAAGGTGGAAAAATCAAAGCCAAAGGGCTTGGTTGGCAGAGAGAATGCCGCCCCAGTCAGGTGCTAGTGTGGGAAAGCCAGAACATGATTCCAGCGCTGGACAACTTTTCACCTGGGGGGAGATAGTACTCCGCTCTGGCAAGGGCAAATCAAAAGAAGAGAAATGGCTGGTCA
This sequence comes from Sceloporus undulatus, assembly GCF_019175285.1. Taxonomy (NCBI): domain Eukaryota; kingdom Metazoa; phylum Chordata; class Lepidosauria; order Squamata; family Phrynosomatidae; genus Sceloporus; species Sceloporus undulatus. The sequence continues at coordinate 259,245,567 of NC_056522.1, forward strand.
TCAACAGGAAAGTGTATGATGTCAGCCAGTTCTTCAGGCGGCACCCTGGAGGAATGAGTGTCATCAGCCATTATGCAGGACAAGATGCCACGGTGAGATTCAATGGTGGGAGTTTGATCTGTTTAGAAGGACTATGATCCAGTGTCAGAGGATGTGTATGCTGCATGAGCATGGTCCCAGTTTCAGCTTCAGTTATCTCCCAGAATCTCCAGTAGCAAGTCTGGTAAAGACCTCTGCCTGAAACCTTTGGAAAGCATTGCCAATGCAGGGACTATGGTTGGCTGGACCAGTGATCTGACACAGTCAGGCAGCTTCATGTCATTAGTATATCTACTTTGCAGTTTTCTAGGAATATAGAGGTGAACACTAACAAGATTTAGAAGAAGGATGAGAACAAATCCCAGAAGAAACAGTTTGTGGAGGGAAAAATTTAGGCTGCGTAGGCTGACTACAGCTCTGCATACTGTCAGGCTGTTCAAATCCCACGACCGTTCATGGGATTTAAGCACTGTGTCTGTGTATGAAATTGTCATCTTGGGCTTTATGACCTATCCAAAACATGTTTACTCAAAAATAGGCAAGATTTAACTGACACATCTATGAGAAATTGAATTTGGTGTGTCTTCTCTACTCACATATCTGTTGTTACCTACTTAAGAAAAGCCAAAATACTTTAAGTTAATGCTGATGAAATTTCTCAGTGTTTTCAACATTTGCACTGATATGCACTCTTAAAATTGTAGACACAACAGTGCATTTGGTTAGAAAGTGACTTCCTAGGATATTTTTGCAATAGATGAAATGTTGGACTCTGTGGGTTTTCAGTAAGGTTATTAGTAAGCCCATTGTCAGTACAGTAGCTAACATCTGAGATCAAGAGTAATCTGTAGAAGGGATGTTACATTTCAGGTTTATTTAACTTCAGCTGTTGAGAAAATGACATCAGTGTGAATGCAGTGATTTATGTTTCATTATCTCAGTTTTGATTTAAATACATCAGTAAAATGAATTTTGAATTCAGCTTGGTGAATTAAAATTACCACACGAGACCAGACATGCATAGGACTCTGCTGTTAGAAAGCTATAGGTTCCTGCCCCCACAAATTAACATACGTATTCAAAATGGTTATGACTGAATTTGATTTCAATTTGTACTCATTTACAATGCCACATTCAACGTTTCATTTTGCCTGGAACCTCCTCTCTGACTAGTGAGAAAAATCCAAAGGCAGAACTAGTGTACTTCCAGATGGAAAGTGCCTCCCAACACTAATGCTTCTTTGCAGATATAACTGACAATGGAATTACAATGAACTTTCCCTGTGTTCATGCTGTCTGGGTCCTTTATATTCTGCTATGTTCCATCTATCCCAGCCTGTGAAAGCATAGTTTTGGTGGTCAGGAAACACTAGTGAGCTCCTCTAATATTCTCAGCTATATTGTTAAAAAGAAGAAAGTATTGTCTATAAAGGGTGCATCCAGACTGATTGAAATTCTGATTTTATTCCTGTTCCTTCCAGTTTTATACTGGGTTTAAAAAAAAACCTGAGCTTGGAAGGTGGTATATACACATATCTGATACTGGGAGCTAACAAAAAATATTCTGGGATAAACAAATCGGTTATGATTTTCTGACCTGGCTGATCTTTTAAATCAGTCTGGAGATGCCCAAAGTGGGCATAGGGAGCCTTACTTTCTGTATGGTTCCCCACTTTCCCCATTTTACTTTGCTTTTTGCTCAGTGATTTGATCTGCAGCTTCCTTGCTGCTAAGCTCTGAAAACTGCTGTTTCAGTGCTCACTATGCACTTCAACAAATTGGGAGGCTACTGTGAAGTCTAAGGCTTTCACAGCCTGCAATCATAGGTTTCTTTTTGGGGGGAGGGGGGTTCCAGGGTATGTGGCCATGTTCTGGAAGAGTTTATTTCTGATGTTTCATCAGCACCTGTGGCTGGCATCTTCAGAAAATGCTGTCATGCAAGTGAGTGGGGTATATATACTGTGTGACCCTTGGCTGAGAGGAAATCAAGACCCAGCGCATGCAAATAAAAACCACCCAGGGCCAAGGGTTTTCCCAGCAGACAGTGGCTCACTAATTAAATAGACCTTGCCATTCAACAACAGAGATTTGGGAGCTTATCGCATTAACAAATAAGTCAGTTTACTTCTTCTGGCTTGAATTCAGGATCCAAGATGCCCCTGGATATTATAATACCTAAATCACTGCCAATCTAGCCGGGATGCCGCCACCCAGATGCATCCTGGGTTGAAGCCTTGTTCAGCCGGCCAATTTTTGAAGTTGGAAGCTCCTCAACTTTGAAAAAGTGCTGTCTGAGCAAGGCTTCAACCAGGGATGCATCCGGACAGTGGCATCCCAGCTAGACTGGTGGTGATTTAGGTATGATAACATCCAGGGGCATCCTGGATCCTGAATTCAAGCCAGAAGAGGTAAACCAGCTTATTTGTTAATACAATAAGCCCCTAACATGTAAATCACTTCCTCTCAACCAAGGGTCACACAGTATATATATCCCGCTCACTTCCATGCCAGCATTCTCTGAAGACACCAGCCACAGATGCTGATGAAATGTCAGGAATAAACTCTTCCAGAACATGGCCACATAGCCCAAAAACCCCACAAACCCCCCACAAAGGTTAGAGGCTACCGTTGCTGTGGCTAATGCCAATGCAAGAAGAGGCTCAGAACTGAGCAGATTCTGCTCTACCTCAACAGGATCTTTAGAGTTGCTGGCTCTAGTGAGGAGAATCAGAAAGTTTGATTTGTTGTTGTTGTTGTTGTTGTTGCTGTTGTGTGCCTTCAAATCATTTCTCACTTATGGTGATCCTAAGATGAGTACTCTTGTTCAGAGGAGGTTTGCTTTCCTTTGAAGTGTGACTTGCCCAAGATCACCCACTAGGTTTCTATGGCTGAGAAGAGATTCAAACCTTGATCTCCAGAGTCATAGTCCAATGCTCAAACCACTACACTACACTGTCTTTCTTCACTGTTCCTGTCCGAATCACCACTAAGCTGTCTGTCTCACACAAATGTGCTAAAACAATTTTGTCATATATCTCACACAATTCCATTTCATCAAAACTGAGGTGAAGACAGAGTAGGCAGCCTAAAAGACAAACAAATGGGTCCTTGAGCAGATAAAGCTAGAAATGTCCCTGGAAGCCAAGATGATCAAATTGAGGCTGTCATACTTTGGCCACATCATGAGAAGGAATGATTCATTAAGAAAGACAACAATGCTAGGAAAGGTGGTTGCAGTAGAAAGAAGATCACATACCAGATGGATGGACTCAATTAAGGACATCACAGGCCTGAATCCACAAGACCAAAGCAGAGCAGTAGAGGACTGGATCTTGGAGATGTTTCATCCATAGGGTCGCTATGAGTCAGTTAACAACAAATAACAAAACAGAAGATGAAGACGATGACAAAGAAGAAGACGATGACTTCAAAGTTAAAATGAGTAACAGCAAGTTGTTGTGGTTTGGGTAGGTTTAACAAGAACAATACAAGACAGGACTCTTGTACCTTTAATTTTTTAATTTTTTTTAAAGAGGGGATTGCAAAAGGTGTAATTCCCTTGTCTGCACAACTATTACAGGTACAGGAGTTCATTCCTGTATTTCACCTGGCAACCCTGGGCTAGGGATCAGGGCTGTAGCTATGAGGAGGGATGAGGGTATTGCCCTCACAATAATTCTACAAATCAAAATTTCCTTCAGTGTCTGAATTTCTAGCATTGCGAAGAGTGAGATATTAAAAATTATTCACACCTAAAACACTTCTATTTTGCTCTTTTCATATTTCTTTGGGATTTTTGTCTGCCCCCCACTTTTTTTTCTTTTTTCTTTTTTTTTCTTTTTTTTTTCTTTTTTCTTTTTCTTTTTTGGATGCTTAAACTCTAGTTCCAAATGTTCAAATAAAATTTAAATTACTGCAATGCTAGAAAATTAGGAATTAAAGGAAAATTTCATGGGTGGTGGTAGTGGTGCAGAACTCTTTTGGGGAGGATACAGTGCCCCCATTTTGCGCTGGTAAAATCCACTATGGAATCCACTGGAGCTGAATTTTCTCTGTTCTGAAGCAGAAGCATCCATTCCTTTATACTGCTGAACATTCTTGTCCCAACAGAGTCTGTGGCTGGAAGGGAAATTTATGAAACTATTTAAATGCCAGCCTTAGGAAAAGATGGATGGATTCTGAAACAGATGAAATACAGGAGAAAGGAGAAGTAACATATTTTTGTGCATACAAATGTGTATAATTGATTTTCTACAAATGTGGCTTGTAGAAAAATATACATTATTTGTGAATCATTTTGAACCACGAATCCATTGGCATGGGGAAAAGATACAGAAAGAGTACCCTGCAGGTGACAGAAGTGACTAAGAGCACTGGAGCTGCCAAAACACATATACTTTTTACATCACTAATTGGAGGACAACATTAGGAGAAGCAATTGATTAAGAAGTTGGTAACATGGAGCCAAAAGCAGATTGCACCAAGTTAATGTCAGACATAATGATGACTGCTGCTACCCATCATTAACTTCTTCTCCTTAGCTAACAGGTAATAAAGACTAATAACAAATGGCAAAACTCTTTCTAGAAACCAGTTGAGCTACAAGACAGAAATGGCTCTGCAGCAGGCAATGCATGGCAAGCAGTCCACAAATGAGGGACATTTCTACGTTCCCCAAGAACTTCTCCTCTACCACCCTTGACCTTATGTACACATTTTTCTGACCAGACCCACAAAGAATTTTTGCTGCTATTCTCCTCTTTCTCTCCTTGCTGGATTGTCTGCACTAAGAAAACAGGTGAAGGCAAGGAGTGCTGGGGAGCAGTGGTCAAATTACAAGTTAACAGTGATGTCACCAGACATCCTGTGAAATGGAAGGCAGTGGGCCATAGTGATTGCTCAATGGAATCTTATCTGGAGACCTTTCTAGAGGGGGAGAAGAAGTACTAAAGAATTACACAACGAAGGGTGCTTCCCAATTGAAGGCTTAGTGGTCAACTGCCACACTTTGTTTTGCAGGGGGATGGGACCAGGCCTAATGATGAGATCAAAAGTCTCCCTTGTTTTCTCTGCTGTTTTTTCATCTTTTCTCATACTGGGGAAAGTGCAGTAAAGCGTTCTTCTTTCTTTTTAAAAAGGTGGAAGAGCAGCTCTGGTGGAGGTGCCCTCTGCTCTACTGTTCTACCTTTTCCAAGAAGTGAATTTTAATGTGGGCAAATGGTGTTTTGAGAGTTGAGCCATTCACCATATATCCCTGGGCTATCATCATCATCATCATCATTATCATCATCGGATTTATTTTTATGGGAAAACTGATAAGGACCATCAAAGCAGATGAGAGGGGAAAAAGTTCTATCAGTTAGTGGCACTCATGTCTTCTTTCCTATCCCATCTTTCCAAATTTTGCACCACATGACAGCTGCCAGACTACTCTCAGGGCAGAGAGATAGGAAGAAAGCTGTATAAAAATAAATCATAGCATAATTATTCTCCTGCCATCTTGTTCAGGTTCTATGATTTCATGTCTCCCCGACTATAGATTTAAGTGAAAACTGTTCCTTGAGGCCTTTTTGTTTAACCAGTTCTGGAGAACCTGGTGTTGGGACCTTATATTTAGTGTCACTTGAGACACTGATGTTAATGGACTGGTGGATCTGCTCCTGGTTTTAGACTGAACTTTAATGTAGTGCTGAATCCATTTGAGAGGATAAAGTTCAGCACGTTGGACAGTCCAGCTTAAAGCCTATAGGCACAAGATGCCCGCAACAACCACTGTTTATACTGGGGGTGATGCTGTTGCTCCTTCTCTGCTTAGAAACCCTACAGAGGAGGGCAACAGGCAATGTTCTCCCCTAAGATGAAGTTCACAAGTCATTTGTGGACAGCATAGCACTCTGAAGCAATTCCTCCTGTTTGTTCTCTTTGGTAACTGCCCAGAGGTCAGTGAAGGCACAGCACCTGTATAGCCAGCATGTATTTGCCCAGCTTTCGTTCTCTTTCTACTCTTCCTTCTTGAAATTCACTTATTCTTAAAGGTGTAGTTTCACCTCACTGAAATAGTGCATCTGATGTTCTGGTGGAAAGAAAGTGAAGTGGTGAATACTTCCCAGGTTCTGGGTCTAATTTGCACATAGTGTTCCAAGTTTTTGAAACCTAATATGCAGAAATACAAAATCTTGGATATCTCTTTTAAAATGCAGGCATGGAGCTACCATCCTTCATTGCTGCAGGATTATTATGGAGAGGTTGTATGTGCCTTTATAACGGTGGCAAATTGACAGCAATTGTGCGAGAAATCAGCAGTATAACTGTTTAGAAGGAGGAGATAGATTGGAAAGAATATAAAACATGAGAAGGAAAGAGAAAGGAGAATAAGAAGAAGCACAGAAATGTCAGTTAAATTTCTTTTATTTGACTACCAGCCCAAACTGTCCAGGAAACTACAGTTCCAAACTCACCCACAGACACATATTGTATTTGAGTCCCTAGTGCTATAAAGTGGAGACATGCCTCAGAAATTGTGTCCATGCTTCTGGATCAACTGAGATGTACTATCTATTGCTTAAAAGAAATATGCCACTCTGAATGTCAAAATACATCAGTTCAGCTAAGCTATTTTCCCTCTTTCATGCTCCATGCCTTTGCATCTTTCTTAGGATGCTTTCACAGCTTTCCACAAGGAAGAGGACCTAGTAAAGAAGTACTTGAGTTCACTGTTAATTGGAGAATTGGCACCTGATCAGCCCAGCTCAGAGCCCACCAAAAATGTAAGTTTTTCCTAGCGCTATTTTTAAAAAATTGTGGGAAGGAGGGAGAGGGAGAAGAAGAAGGAGAGGGAGGGGGAGAGGGAGAGAGAATCCACCAGCTTGCAGTTGCAGACTGCAGTGGCCCCGAGCCATTGGTGGACCATGAGGTTCCAGCAAAAAAGCTAAGTAGATACTAAAGTGAATCACTTAGAAATCTCCTGTTCTGAGAGATCCAAAATATATTTGAGGTCCTGAAATGTCTGACTGCAAATTTCCCTTTGTGGTGCTACACTTTCATCACCATGTTTCAGCAGTCAGATCCCGTTGAGGACTAAAGGCTATCTTATTCACAATGCTCAAGATTAGAGGAAAGAGACAGCTTTCCCCACTCCTCCCCACCTCCTTCTTGATTGTTAAATATGCTATTTGTCAAGTGGGAAGGTGCTGTTTATCTCCACATCATGCCTGTAGGCTTCCCATAAATGTCTGCTGATTGTGGAAAACAAGACCCTGGTCCAGACAGGGGACCTTATCACATGGGGTTTAACCAGCAAATAACTTATGAAAATCGCACAATCGCGATTAAGATTTTCACATGAAGATGATATTAAAGTGCCATCATCCCGGAAACAAACTGGCAATAAACAGCAACAAATCATTCATAGGGAAATCTCGTGAATGATTTGTTGCTGTTTATTGCCTGGTTATTCCCTCATTATTCCTGGGATAATGGTTCTTTAAGCGTGATGTGTGTGAAAATCTTTAACTGCAATTGCATGATTTTCATGGGTTAATCACTGGTTAAACCCCCAATTTTCCTTTGTGGTAATGTTCAGGGCTTTAGTTTGATCCAGTAGGGATCTTTTAATGCTCTGAGTCAATATGAGTTATGTATACCTCATGAAGATGCAGCTTAACAGTTGTTATTTCACCTAGGAAATGCTCATACATGACTTTCGAGAGCTACATGATACAGTGAAGAAGACAGAACTCCTGAAGACAAATTATCCTTTCTTCATCTTCATGTTTCTCCATGCTTTACTGCTAGATATTGCTGCCTGGCTTGTTATCTGGTACTTTGGAAAATCCTGGGTACCCTTCCTTGTTGGTATTGCACTATTTACTATCGCACAGGTAATATAGCTTTATCATAGAATGTAACAAGATCGTAAACTATTCTTCAAGCCTCCTGAATCAGTCCACCATCCCGTTGTGTTAGAATATTCTCTCTAACCATTCAGTGTGAAATCATGGAATTTCAGCCTCTATATAGGAATGTGTAATATTGACTTGCCTTAGGGGTATGGTGACTTAGTGGTTAAGATGACAATTCTGACAATTGTAATGCCAGAAGGTTGGCAGTTTGAGGCCCAAGTGCTGTGTGATGGAGTGATTTCTCATCAATAGTCCCCAGTTCTGCCAACCTAGCAGTTTAAAAACATGTAAATGCAAGTAGATAAATAGGTACCACTTCAATGGGAAGGTAAGAGCATTCTGTAAAGTCATGCTGGCCACATGACTACCAGAGTTGACTTTGGACAATGCTGGCTCTCTTGGCTTAGTAATGGAGATGAGTACCATCTCTTACAGCTGGCTATGACTAGACATTCATGTCAATGGGAAATCTTTACTCTTACTTTTAACATTGACTGGTACTAGTCCAATGTGATCATCATGGGTCAGTATTGTCTGCACTGACTCACAACCACTTTCTACTGATGACAGTAAGGGGGCTTTCTTCAATGAAACTATTGCATGCAAATCAAATACTGAGTGAATAAGTGTGGATAAACTGAATCAGTTGTTCAATGGTGAGTCAACCCACATGCAAAGGCCATGGATCCAATGGGCCTACTCTGTTTGGAAATACCAGTAGGATTCAAGCCATGAATAGTAACACTGATGCTAATTAAGTGAGCATACAATGTAAAGCTAGCAGCCAATGGGAATATTCCTGGGGCTGAGAAATTCAGCAGTGTGGCAGCATTTTAAAATACATACATACATACATAAATATACCCTGCAACACCCTTGAAAACTAGAATTTCTGCTTTAAAACAAGATGAAGGTGCACTTAGGTTTAAAGCTGATAAGCACTCCCAGAAGTGCTTTATCAGTTTCAAAACAAAGTATACACTCCCTTCACACCTTGATTTAGAAGCAGAAGTTCTAGTTTTCAAGGATGTAGATTGCTTTTCCCCCTCCTTTCTTTTGGCTGCAAAACATATCTGGAAGGCTTTGGCACTATTTTAGCTGGAGCTTGTTGTTGTTGTTGTTGTTTTGACATTGTACTGCTGAAATTCAATAGCACAGTGGCAAAATGATGCTTTTTGGCTACTGTCTCACCAAATTCAGCAGTTTTCCCTTGGAAATGCTTAGGAGACTCATTAAATGCCAATGCATCCATTTGTCTCAGTCCTGACCATGAAAATGAGGCTGGCGGGGACTATAACTGATAATTTCAGCCATGGGATCTCTGCAAGCAGTCCTCTCTTATGGTTATACAGTAGTAGGACTTCAAATATTGTCACAGCCCTGTGATCTGATGAGGTTCATAGCAATGTAGTTCTTATTCTGCTACTGTACTTTTAAAACAAAAATGGAATTAAATTTTAATAGCTTACTTTGAATACCAGCACAAAATTATAGACATAAAAACATTTAAAAAGATTATACTCAGAAGAGATCCTCTCAAAGATCCGTTTTCAAGTATAGGATAAACATATTTTCTTTCTTTCTTTCCCAATGAATTATTCAGAATCTTTATTTCCAAAATGTAAAACATGAAAGATCTAGTAACAAATCTTTCCAGTATTTATGCTGAAGCCCCTATGGTCTTGGGATATCAGACATGTCATTTAGAAAAGGAATCGATGACTGGTATTCTTCATTAAATGCATCTTTCTTAATTTCCTCTCTAAGCTGTTACTTTTTCATTTAATGCCAGATCCCACAGCCTCCTCCACCATTTCAAACCTGCTTCATCAGCATGTATCCATCCTTTAGCCATAACCATTTTTATTACTAATAGTAAAAGAGAGATAAGGTATTTATGATACAGGTTCATTATTATTTGCAAAGGTGGATAGTAATAACAGTCTTTCATAATTGTTAATATGGTGGGATAAGATTTTAACTATTGGCCAGAATGTATAACCTAGAGTAATGCATTAATGACTGTTGTGTATTCACAATCTCTATGTAGCCCCTAGTTTAGGGGCTATATAAGGACTGTGGAAGTCCCCAAATCCCCTCTTACCACACAGCAGCCACTGCGATTGACAGGAGTCTGTCCCCCATCAGTCAGGAAGTAGCTGACTGATCTTTCCACCCTTTCTTACACAAGTGATCTCAGCGTTTTGGGGAAAAATATGACATAGTCCTTCTTCTGTTGTTGCACTGGAGATCACTCACAGAAGGAGTGGGACCATCACCCAACTGCTTCCTGAGTGGCAGAGGAACAGACCTCTGTTGCTCACAGCAGCTGCTGCCTGGTAAGTAGAGATTGGGGAGCTTAGGTAGGGATTCACTGTATAGCACCATAGCTGCGGTGCATATGCGTCTGTAAATCCCATACAGGATTCTGTCCTATTATGTTTCATATCTATACCCATAAACCTCTTTTATTCATATATGAATTAATGTTCCTCTTTTTCCACATCCTCTCTATTCTGGTACTGTAATATTGAAACACTTACATTTCATTCCCCAGTTGCATCTACATTTTGATGTATGGCATTTGCACAGCATGCCTTTTTAGAATTCATGTCCCCAAATGAACTGAGGACATAGGCATGCAGAAAGGCATGGGCTGATATCTGCCATCAAGAAATTATGGCGACCTTAAGGTGATCCTATCACGGGACTTTCTTAGCAAGATGTGTTCAGAGAGGGTTTGCCTTTGCCTTCCTCTGCGGCTGAGACAGTATAATTTGCCCAAGGTCACCCAGTGGGTTTCGATGGCTGAGCAAGGATTCTAATCCTCATCTCTCAGTGTCCTGGTCTAATGCTCAAACCACTAAACGATATTGGCTGTCTGAGTCCAAACCAAAAAGAGATATAGGCACATATAAGCCCCACTTACATGTGTGTTTGTCATGAACAGGATGTGGCCATGTTTTCCTTCTCAATAGCTTCCTGAGAGTCAGTCATGTTCACAGGAAAGATGTCCACATAGCTTTTCATGACTTCATTTGCAAAGGTTTTAGAATCATCTAGACAAAAGCACTCTTCATAGGACAGCTGCTCATACTCTTCCCAGATATTAACATGTATTTAGAGTGAAAAATTAATCCATACAAACCAAGGCGTTGGAGATGGAACCTTCCTCTTGTGTCCCACCAGTGGTAGCAATATACTGTGTGAGGATATGGGAGAGGTCTTTCTACACTGTGGCATTCTTGCTGTAGAATGTTTTGGAGACCTGATTGGCACCAACACTAGCTTCATTCCATTGCCCAGTGAGAACATAGTTTTTTATTATGGTCTTCAGAGCCCAAATATTGTTTTTCTAAAATTCACATACACATAATTCTAAACTTTATTAACTTTTAAAATGCACATTTTATCTTTATTGCATGCACTTTTAAATAGTTTAAGCTTATTTTATTCTAAGCTGCTCGGAGATCTTATGATACAAGCAGAATATAAATAATTGATTAAATTAAATTAAAGACATCACCTTGGGGTTTCTTTTTTATGTTCTAGAACCAGTATGGGTTTCTTCAGCATGATCTCGGACATGTTTCAGTCTTTCAGAAGCCCAAGTGGGATAGACTAGCTCACCTCATCGTTGCAGGAGTACTTAAGGTAAGATTCCAGTACTGAGATTGGTGTATGTGTGTGTGTGTGTGTGTTTTGTTAGTATATACAGCAGACTTGCTGAAGCAAAGAATGTTTGGTCCTGGACAGGGATTAGCAAGGAGGCTGCTTGCATATCCTATACATTGTCCAATATCTTGTGTTCCATGGAGGAAAGGCAAGATAGAAACATACAGCTTGAGTCTCCGTTATCTCAACTACTTGGGTCCATTAGTGTTTTGGATGTTTATTTATTCATTAATTCATTTATTTTGAGTTTGGAATATTTGCATATACATATCTTGAACATGGAACCCAGGTCTAAATAAAAAAATCCATTTATGTTTTGTGTACACCTTATACATATAGCCCCAAAATAATTTTATACATTTTTAATAATTTTGTGCATGAAATGAAATTTGTGTACACAACTATTCAAAAGCAAAGATGTCATTATCTCAGCCCTCCAGGTGGATAATTTTGAATTTTGGAGTAATTTGGAATTCTGTATAAGGGATTCTTAACCTGTAGTCCATAAATCAGAAATCAAATAGGGATATTGGAAGTGGCTGTTTTAGTTTGATTGTGTTGAAGCAAAAAGGCCTCCCCCTTGGGGTTTAGATCAAATGGTAATGAGGACTGGGCAGAGCAGCTATGACAACTTTTTTAGGGCACATTTCTAGCAATCCACCTGCTTCAGTTACCTGATTTCATTCATACTCACAACAGTCTCATAAGGTAGGATGGGACTGTGATCCCCACATTGCTGGTTGTGGGCTGAGGCAGAGGATGGAGTTACTCGAACAACTCAAGCCATAGTGCTTCCACTATAAATGTAACAAAGGACCATTCCACAGTACATAGTGGTAAGGCTGATTCACTTTTCTTTGCCATGATTCCATCCCATTGAATTCTGGGATTGACAGTTTAGGAAGGGATCTTTCATTTTCATGCTCTCAGGCCTCATCAAACTATCAAACCTAGGATTCCATAGGATATAATCATGGCAGTTAAAATGGAATCATAGTGCTTTATTTCTGTTGTGTCCCAACAAACAAATAAACAGATAAGTGCATGATGTGTGGACTTGTGCAATTTCAGATTAATGTTTTTTACCTTTAGTATAGTCAGTTATCTGTACTGCCTGTTTTATTTGTTTTATTTTGCATTATGTCTCTGTGTGGGCTTTTTCCCATTGTATTTTTTTTATTACTGAATAGTTATACATGTTTTATTCTGTAACTGTTCGTAAAGCACCATGTATGTGGATGACACACTGTAAACAACAATAATGTGACAACTGAGGATGTGTGCACATACCTACCCAAATGGCTTCAGGGTAAAACATTCCAAATTGTAGGTGCCAACGGCTGTAAGATGCCAGAAACATAGCTGTCACACTTCTAAATAGAGTTTGGAAACATTAGTTTCTTGGACTTTCAGTACCTTGTGAGCTGTTGAAATGTTTTCAGAACAAAAGAAATGTTTTCAAACTCTTGCCCCAAAGTATTCAACAGTGATTATTGATGTATTTAGTGTCAGTAACACCTTTCTTGCTTGCTGCATTAACTGTGCATCTGGAGTGAGGTGAAACCCCCCAATCTGATAATTTTCAAAACCATGCACAAACAACCTGTGGTTCATTCTATAAATAATCAAATCTGCCATTCATAGGTTTTCTAAACTGCACACATGCATCCTGTGCTGCAGTTGCTGCTCCTGCCATGACTGTACTGAGAACATTGTACTGAGAAAAGAGAGCAGGCATCACCATATCCCATCAGTCCACTAATCATGTTAATAGGAGCAATATTTGAACCAAGTCTCTTCTCTGCCCAAATGACTGGTAGCAAGGAGGCACAAAGTGATCTCAGTGCACAAGGAGCATGGAAAGTTTTTCATCCCCAACCATGAACACTCTGATGGGGTTCAGATGGAACTGTGTGGTACATACATGGATAGGTAAACACATTCATGGAGGCAGTGCATGAGTGTGTATGGTGCATGCATGTGATCCTTGTGTGCACACATGGACATGCATGCATGACTTCCAGTCCATTGCTTATGTGACCCTAGGGAGAGGGTCCAAAAGGTTTCTCACCTCTGCTCTAAATTAGTAAAAACAATTTCACATTAAGTCCTTTGATGACCAATGGTGACTTTCAGGCTGGTGGCAAAATGTCCTGGGACAAGGAAACTGTCTCCTAAAGACTTCTCGGTGCTATTGTGATATTTTATATGGTTCTTCCAATCTATAAATAAAGAATCTGTGGTTTTATCGAAAATATATATGCAGGGTGGGCCGCCCAGCTGGTGGAAGCATATGCATAACCAGCATCATGCCAAACCCAACTGTTTCCGCAAGGACCCGGATCTCAACATGCACCCGCTGCTGTTCAGCCTGGGGAAGACACTCTCTGTGGAGGTAAGTAAACAGGATTTTCAGGAATATCTGAAGTCATAAAAAAGAATACACAGTAGATAAAATAAGTCCATTCCCCTAATTAGAGTGATTGGCCCTATCTCTTTCAGGTGTCTATCAGTTCTTCATGTATCCATTCATAGGTTTATTGTGGCTGCATCCACAGTGTAAAAATAATTCAGTTTGGTGCCACTTTAATTGCCATGGCGCAATTCTATGAATTCTGGAAAGCACTCGCTGGTGCTGCAACAAACTACAATTCTCAGAATTCCAAGCACTGAGCCATAGCAGTTAAAGTAGTGCCAGACCAGATTGTTTCTGAGTGCAGGTGGAGCCTACATCCCATTTCTGCATTCATCTGCAATTTTTAAAAAAAATTAATATAATATTAATATTCAGTTTTGAACACAAGGGCGGGTTATAGACCGCCGCTTTGAGGCGGTCTGCCGCCGCCGCCGCTTGCTCCGTGCGGGAGCCGTAGCAGCCACACCACGCAGCTCCCGCGCGGAGCAAAAAAGGAGCTCCAAAATGGAGCTCCTTCTTGCGGCGCCTCTATGACGTTGCGAGGCGCCGCTGGCGCATTCGCGATGTCATAGGCGCCGCATCACATTCGGACGCTATGCATCCGATACGTAAAGATGGCGCCGGCCGTGTGGAACGGCCGGCGCCATATTGTACGGACAGAGTCCGTATTAGACCCAGGGGCGTCTAGAAGAGACACCCCTTTTTTAAAATGGGACGTCCTGCGGACATCCCAAGTGCCAGTGTGTAACCGGCCATGGTCTCATAAATTACTCCCTTCTAAATCAATATTCTCTCAGAGTATATATTTCTAAACAGACTAGACCTTAAAGTGTATACACATTTTCTGTATTTTTGTACATTTGTTAAACTGAAAAGCCAATTGTAAAATTCACAGAAGCACAAAATCCAAAGGATAGCTGTGTTCTGAGCTGTACCACAGTCCTGGTAGTATAGAATTTCTTACTGTTGTCATTTTGTGCCTTCAAGTAAACCCCCATTTAAGTCAACCTTCTCCTAGGGTTTTCTTGGCAAGATTTATTGAGAGGAAGTTTGCCACTGCCTTCCTTTTTGGCTGAGAGATGGCAACATGCCTAAGTTTGCCAATGAGTTTCCTTGGCTGAGTAGGGATTTGAACCCTGGTCTCCCAGAGTCCTTGGCCTGCACTCAAACCACTATATCATTCCTCCAGCATCCCTACCCTTAATAAGCAAGCTTGTTGTTGTTGTGGGGTTTTCTTGGCAAGTTTCTTCAGAGGGCGTTTGCTATTGTGCTTTTGCTCTCCCTTTGCAGCTTGGAAAAAAGAAGAAGAAATATATGCCTTACCAGCACCAGCACAAATACTTCATGCGTGAGTAACTCTATCATTTTGTTTAAGAACCTAAATGTAGTTGCTGTCAGCCACCATCCATAAGGCCATGCTTCCTGGCAAATCTGGACAATGGCATAAGGGAATGATGGCTGGAGCACTTTGATAAAAGCATGGGACTGAAAGTAGGATGGACTGAGATACTGTAAATGTCAAAGCAGATGTTCATTTGCTGGGATGACTTGTGAAAGTAAGAGGAAATCTTTCAGAAATACCCTTGATTTAGACATGATTGAAATTCAGGTAGTTTGTAGCTCAGTTTGCATCTACACTGCACAAATAACACAGTTTGACACAACTTTAAGTGTTGTAGTGCCATCCTGTGGAATCCTGGGATTTGTACCTTTACAAGATATTTAGCCTTCTCTTCAAACAAGTACTTTTGCTTCACAAAACTACAAATCCCAAGATTCTGTAGAATGGAGCTATGGCAGTTAAAGTGATGCCAAACTGCACTATTTCTATAGTGTAGATGCACCCTTAGGGAAGTGACTTACCTTTACATTATTCTTGTTTTCTTTTTTCACTGCAGTTTTAGCCCCACTGACTTTCGTAATTTTTGTGCAAGTAATAATCTTTCGCTTTGCAATTCAGAGGAAAAAATGGCTGGTAAGTAATCTGCAAACATGTCAATTCAGTTCTTTGGGGCTGGTGTATGTACAAGTGGAAGCATGCTTGATTCATAAGACTGTGTTGTTGCTTCCCATAGCTAGCCAGTAGAGAAGCAATAGAAAAACATCTTCTTCTTTCATCCCCATAAAAATGGAGAACCTTTCAAATATGGAGGAAAGATTGGATCATCCAGTGAGGTGTCTGTATTCAATACTACAATTCCCAGGATCTCCCAGATTCCTGGCAGTTGTAATCTCAAAAGCAACTTTTCTAAGATATACCCAGTTGTGGCCAAACCTAATGAATTTAAGGGTCGGAGTACCATATTTAAAAAAAAAAAAAGGAGTATTCATGTGTTTATATTATCACATTTCCCTACCAGCTTAGCTCCAGCCACCTCAACCAAATCTCTTTTTAAAATAAATATGCTAAGCAGGAAATTTTTGGCAAGTATACAGATGAAGAGCTTCTAGATATGTATTTTAAATATAAGAAATAGCCAGATTTGGTCATTTACAGGTACTTAGATTTTGTGAGGAAGCAAAGTAGGGCCTAGGATGCAATAGAAAGTCAACTGTTTCTCCAGCACTGAAAAATGATATGGAGACAGCTGCTACTTTTCACAAGATTTCCCAAAATGACTAAAAACATGTGGAGTCGAAGACTTTCATGGCCAGCAGCCATAGTTTTTTGTGGGGGTTTTGGGCTATGTGGCCATGTTCTAGAAAGATGCCAACCACAGATGCTGGCAAAACATCTGGAGGAAACTCTTCTAGAACATGGCCACATAGCCACATAGCCCAAAAACCCCACAAAAATATATGACTAAAAACAGTTTTCTTCACCATAGGCATCACCACAACTTAGGACAAGTGTGGACAATAAATAGTCATAATTAGTTGAAAAGCAAGCATCTGTGAATTCTGGTTTTTATTTTGTTCTTGTTTTTAAAAGGTAAACACTTATGACTTTCCATTCCATATGCACTTCTGTGAGGTTTATGTTTGTGATTTTCTTCAGAGGCATTAGAGATGGGCAAATCAATCACTTTTGCATTCTCTCACATTCACTCACTCTCACATGATGTGAATTTTGCTGAATTCTCTTGGGAAAATGAGCTCAAACAAAATTCATACTACAGGATAGGAAAATCTGCCAGTTTCACTTCCTCCTACATTCAAATTTTGTGAACTGGATAAATTCTGATGAAAAATGAATTTTTCTTTCATCCTTCACTACCATTAAAGTGCTGTTTGCTTTACATCACTTTACTACCACCTAGTGGCAGGAAATAAATATTCATAGTTAGAATAAAGGGAAGTCTATTTAGTAAAGGTCTCTTTACATTACACAATGGTAGTTTAACTACCATTGGTGTACTTTACAGACTCTTCGTTTGGTGAGGCATCAGAGGAGCAGTCTGGCTCAGGATTCCATAGTTAAAGTTAAAGGCAGTTAAAATGGAATAATAATAATAATAATAATAATAATAATAATAATAATAATAAATTTTATTTCTATTTCCCGTCTCTCCCTGCGGATTGAGGCGGGATTACAACAAACAAATTATTCCAGCAATAAAAACATATCAAATACATTCAATAAAAACAATAGCATATTATCAATACAATAAAGTTAATAAAATACAATTAGCTTTAATAAAACATACAGTACTAATGAAGATGGGATATTTTACAGCAAATTTGGTGGATAGGCTCACCGGTGACCAATCTGGCTGCCACATTTTGAACCAATTGAAGCTTCTGAACTTGGTATAGAGGTAACCCCATGTAGAGCGCATTACAGAAATCTAAATGACAGATTACCAGTGAGAGTACCACTGCTTCAAGATTCTTTTGGTCCAGGTAGGGACAAAGTTGGTGTATCAACCGAAGTTGGTACCAAGCACTCCTAGCTGTCGCATCTACTTGAGATGACAACTGCAGAGTTGGATCTAGAAGTACTCCCAAACTGCAAACTTCGTCCTTTAGGGGAAGTGTGACCCTGTCCAGGACAAGTTAGCAAACTTCCTTGCCTGGGCCTAGGGATCCTATCGCTAGTACCTTCGTTTTCTCTGGAATCATAGTGTATTATAATTGTGTAGTGTGAAAGAGACCAAAGTCTTGGTGAATTTAGATGAGGATGTTATTGTGCAGTCACTCCATCTCATTCACAGAGTTTACACAAGGCCTATCACTCATTTGTAATCAACCTTTCTCTATCATTTGCCAGGCACTTCTGGTTGCAGATCTAGTTAATTTTCTTTCAAAATCCATATCTAGCAACTCACAAGTGAGCTTAACAAGCAAGGAAAGATGCCCCTGAACACAGATATGCCTGTTTAGAGCTTGGTTGCAAAACTATGATCCTTTCACTAGCTTTCAGTTTTTATTATTTTTTTAATGTTTTGACACTTCACTTTGGTGGTCTTAAACTGCATAACATTCATTTTTAAACAAAACAAAACAAAAAGATAAGGAGGCCCAAATTACCCATCTCTTGCCAATTTAATTGTTGTCTTCCCATATCCCTTTGAAAAACAGCATTAAGAAGCAGCAAATTAAAGAAACCCCTTCAAATGTCTTAATGTGGGTGGGTGGCATCAGAATGGGAGGAAATTCTGCATTTCTGAACCTGACACCTGTTTACAGTACACAGTTATAGTGATATATTCCACTACCATGGCAACATCCTAAGGAATCCTGGGATTTGAAGCTGGGTGAGGTACTAGGAGTCTCTTACGAATGGTTTCTAAATACTTCTCTATCAACTGCATATCCCAAAATTCCAAGGGATGCTGCCATGACAGTTAAAGTGGAATATAGAGATATAACTTGGTAGTGCCAATGGGCTCCAGGTTTGACAACCTTACTGTAGCCATATTTATTTAGACATAAGAGTAAAATCTTCATCCTGGAATTGCCCTTTTAAAAAATATATATACAGACAAAAAGCACAGAGAAACTGGGATGCTAAAATGGTGCTGAGAAGCATCTGGGGAATGTGGCAGCCATAAGGGGTCAGAAAAGGAGAAAGGACAACAACCCAATCAGGTCTGCTGAACCAAATGTGTAAACAGGACATAGGGAGATGTAAATACCCCAAAGCTTGAAATCTCCTGAACTGTAGAAAATCAATGGTAAATCCATCCTTACCTTGCAGCTGAAGAACAACTGGCAATACAGGTTGAGTCTTCCTTATCCAGAATTCCAAAATACAAAATATTCCAACCCCCCCCCCCCCCCCCACCCCCAAATTTCATAGGTGACTGGGATAGTGACACCTTTGCTTTCTGGTGGCTCAGTGTACACAAAATTTGTTTCATGCACAAAACTATTTAAAATATTGTATAAAATTACCTTCAGACTATGTGTGTAAGGTGTATATGAAACATAAATAAATGTCATGTTTAGACTTGGGTCTTGTCTCCAAGCTATCTCATTGTGTATATATGTGCAAATACAAGTATTCAGAAATCCAAAACATCTTTAGTCTCAAGCATTTTGGATAAGAGAGACTCAAGCTGTAGAGGCCAATCATTGGTTTGTCTGAAACCATCTCAGAACATCTGTGCTCAGGCCACCCACTGAATTCGTCTCTGGAAATCAGACAGCTGTCTTAACAAAGTAATTGAACGTGCCTGAGTGTCAATGGCCAGTTTCTGTGCAGTATTCCATGGTTTCATTTACAAATTAGCAGTTACCTGCAGTGGCATTTCTTTCAGGAAGAAATTGGCTTTAACTGTGTCTATTAATCTTCAGTAGCAGAGCAGATTGATCTGTGACTCTCCAGTGGCAGCACAGGAAATTAGGTGTCTGAGCATTGAGGACGCAATAGATCACAGGTTAAACAGATGCCTCCTCAACTCCTTTGTTCCTTGGAACTAATTTTGCTGGATAAGTTTGGACTGGGCAGCTGAACAAGCAAATGGGAGAGGCCATGGCCACCCTGGAAGCCCCCCCCCCCCCAGGCAGAGAATGCCACTGATAATAACACCTTTGACAATCTCCCTCTCATTGCTGCTTTGTCCTGGAAGCGTGGTTAGGCTGTAGATTGCCATTGACAGAAAAAACATATCAATAAGCTGCCAATAGCACTGGTGCAGCAGTAGTACTCAAGTGCTGTAAAATACTCCTGTGACAGTTCTAGGATTGCGCAGCCATATGGTGTCAAGTGTCTCCTCCTGTACCCATCTCCCATCTGTTCCAGAAGAGGCTCTGTTTTGCTGATTGCTTTGGTTCATTTTGTTGTTAAGCCACATTTGCATAACTCCAGAACTGTGTTTTTAAAAAAGAAACATATACACACAAAAGGCATGCTGAGTAGGGCACAGAGCAGGGAAATAGGGTTAAGGACAAGGGCAGAAGAGAGCATGAGGGGCCAGAAACAGCCCAGTCATGCTAGTGCAGGGATATACGGAAGGGAGTGCTCCCAAATTAGTATATACGCACTTCCCTTCATTAAAAGAGATTGTGATGAGAGAGGGGGTGGTGTGATAAAGTCTTTCATGTAACTTTACATACACTTAACTAAGTGACAGAGGTGCTGAAAAACCCTGTTAGTGAATTGGGAAGGTGTGTATTGGAACACTGGCAAGAGTGCCTGATGGATAGCAGTGCATGATGCACATTGGACATTTTGCTGGCTCTGATATGTAATAACATAATAGTAGCCTTCTACTGGATATGGATGTTATGAAATTTACCAATTCTAATTACAAAGATGTAACACCCATACAGGATTCTGGCCTGTGTAAGTAATACCATACCATAGCCTTTGTAGTCATCATAATTGCACTGTATACTTGGTAGTTCTGAAACTAATAATGACTTTCTATCCTTTTTATTGCTTTAATGCTGTTCTTTTTGGCAGGAGCTCGCCATTGTTGTGTTCTACAACATCCGCGTCTGTCTCATGTACATTCCTTTGATGGGATTTAAGAGTTTCATGGCATTCTACTGGCTGGCCAGGTAATAATCACTGGGCAGAATATTGTTCAGGGCTGCTTCAGCAGCAACACCAAGATCCTAGATTTAGGGAGTGTGAAGTTGGGGTGGGTGGCTCTCTCTGTGTACAAAGTGGCTCCTTCACAACAAAAATGATCACACCAGCCTGAACAAGCTCATGATGATGATCTCACCCAGCCTGGAGAAACAGCCAGATCCCATGATTCACAAGCCAGATTGTGCCTTGTGACTGATTGCTCTTAAATTGGATTTCACCCACAGACTTCCAACCATAATAAAGAATTCACACCTGGATATACTGCAACTCTTGGCCACAGTTAGCCAAAAGATAGTAAATGGTTAAAATTGATGTTTTGAGAGGTCACAGAAAGCCAAAATTCAATACAATTCTAGCTTCTCATTAATATGTCAGCATGCTGCTGTGCATGGGCTAGCTGGACCAGTCAGTCCCAATGCAAGAAAGAACAGTTCCACATACCATAAAAGGAAGATAAGATACATTGTCAGGTTTAGACATCATGGCCAACATAGCCACAGATGAGTACTGCTCCCACTTGCAACAGGAATGACCAGGCATCATGCACAAACCCCCATGTGTGGTTAGCCCAAGCCCTGTTTGATGGACATCCATGCAACAGAGATGGGAAGATTATTCTCCATTATTCATTTAGTACCATTATTCAGGAAAAAATGGATTTCCCAACAGTAGGGAAATCCTACCATGAAGAATAATAGAGCAGATAGATTTTTGTACAGTTTTCTTCCATTATTTGAACATCCCAAAGTGTTCTGGGTTTTTTTCTGGACAGAGGAATACATGGTTTTCAGAAAATGTGTTTTATGTACAGGAAACAATGTTTTCTGCATGAAAAATATAGGTATTGTGCAAAAAAAAAAAACCAACAAAAAACCCCGAACAACTCATGCTATATGTTTATCTATGCAAAACTATTCTCTATAATACTTTGGCATGCTTGAATATGGGGAGAGAAGTGCACTAAAATATCTGTTTTCTTCTGCCCATGGGGATTTTAATCCCCAGCCACATTCTTGTCATTCCAACTAGAAAGTCAGTGTGAGAAAGGAGAACAAGGGTTACAAGGGGAAAAAGAGGGAAATGCCTGCTAGAAAATCTGAAGGAAGTAGAAGTTTAGCAGGGAAAGCCCATTATGAGATTTCAGAAGGTACTTGGGAAGCTGGAGAGAAAGCTTTCTTGCTTAAAATCTACCAAAGAATTTTCCCCATTTCCAATTGTCTTTGGGAGCATTTGGCCATCTCTGGATGGCTGGTGATAATGTGCTGTTATTTGCTTCCTTAGGTTTTTAGAAAGCACCTGGTTTCTCTGGGTCTCACAGATGAATCACATCCCAATGAATATTGACTATGACCAAAATTTGGATTGGGTCTCTGCCCAGGTGAGAAAAAGTCTGATTTTAGACAGGGGAACTCATTTTCTTCCTTCAAATAAATGTGTTCATAAATATTTTAGGGTACCTGGTCTCATAACCAAGAGCTGAGTTATATTGCAATTGCTAAATTGTTGCTGTACAATATTATATGGGGGGAAGATCTAATCCCTTTATTGACTGGCTTAGTGTTTTGACACATGGGATGAGAATGTAACTGCAACTGTGGGACACTTAATGGGAAACGACATGAAATAATATTACGAAAGAGCTGTTTGACAGTAGAATGTGCTCCCTTGGAGTGTTAAATGGAGGCTAGGTGGCCATTTATTGGGAGCACTTTTATTGTGTATTCCCATGATGCTATGATCTCAAGGGCAGTATTAGGTATTTTCTATCTCCACAGTGCAAGGAATAATGGCTTAGCTTACACTACATATTAAATTCACAGCAAGACTGACATCCTGGCTTATGACTCAGCTTGCAATTCTATACTCAGCTAACCTTTGAGGGAGCAAGTTCCACTAAAATCAATGGATCTCCTTTCTGAGTAGACATGTATAGGATTGGAGAACAGACTCTTAGCCAGTATGCTACAAAGTAAATTCTCCAAAAATGACCACATCTGTCAAACGGTAGTGTAGAACCGAAAATTCTTCAGTGCTGACCTGAGTCAGAAAGTCTGACTTGCCAGCTGCAAGTCGAAGTCAGTCTACTTCTTTTCTATTTTATTTTGCAGACAAAAGCTTTTGGAGAAGCCACCTCACATTTTTAAAAATAATGATACTTTTACTATTTGTTTGCATATTAATAATAAGATCAGAAATCGGGCAACATATAATAAAATGAATGGAATAAAACAGGAAAAGAACATAAGTGTGATCTACAGCACTATATAAATCTACAGCGCTAAATAAATAAATAATAAGGACACTGCAAAGTACTGAAATCCCTATATCTGTAAAAACAGCAGCACCACGAGCAGAAAATGCTTATTTAAAGAATAACAGTGAAAGGGACTGTCAGGTATTCCCAAGTTGAGAGTTGCAAATGCTCTGCAACATCTGAAAATGCCCTGCCTTTTGAAGTTGCAAGCCTAGACCATGATAGTCACCATACCTAGAGTTCAATCAAGGAGGAACCAATGTTTTCCAGTTCAAGAACCTGCAATGAGGAAGTCTAGTGTGTGCTGGCAATAAAGGAGAGATTACTATGATTTCTTTTTGTTACTTAGCTTGCAGCAACATGTAATGTGGATCAATCCTGGTTCAATGACTGGTACACTGGACACCTGAACTTCCAGATTGAGCATCAGTGAGTATGAGAGAGAGAGAGAGAGAGAAGTTAGGACTGAATAAATTATACAGCATGAATGAATCCAATCCAGAAAGGCCTTCATAAACATGGGAGATCTGGCCAGGAGTGGATGTTAAAGGGCTAGGGACCTTTGAAGGGGGCTGAATGCTGTTTGTTTACTGAAGGCCCTGTAACATCCTCTTTACACATCATCCCTGCTTCCTTTTCTGCAGCCTTTTCCCAACCATGCCTCGACACAACTATTGGAAGGTGGCTCCTCTGGTGAAGTCTCTCTGTGCCAAGCATGGTGTTAAGTACCAGTGCAAGCCACTGCTCACAGCCTTTGCAGATATATTGCGGTAAGTGCCTATTGACTCTGAGGTCCTAGTAGGAGGAGCATCAGGGAAAGACCAAAGAGGGATGAAAGAGAGAACCATCTGTTGGAAATATGTTGGTTGAGATTAACAAGACCCTGTCTTTTTTTTCCTTCTGCAGGACTCTGAAGGAATCAGGGGAACACTGGCAAGATGCTTATTTCCACTGATTAAAAACAGGAAGAGCTCCTAAAAAGATTCAACATGCTGAGTAGTGTTATAATGCAGAAAGTGGGTGAAATATGCCTCCAGAGTCATGTGGCTCTTTCATTTCGACTGCAACTCCCAGTAGCCCCACTCAGCATAGCCAGTGGTAAGGGATGCTGAGAGTTACAGTCCAACACCTGGAGGCATTAAAGTCTAGCAAAAAAGAGGGGTGATGTTTCATATTCCACCTGTCTCACTACAACTGGCTTGGAAAATTACAAAGGGGTACTGTAATTGAAACTTCTATATAGGCCACAGAAACCTTTTGAGGAACTTATGACCATTTTGATCTGCTACTTCTTGGGGAGCCCTGGTGGTGCAGTGGTTAAATGCTGGTACTGCAGCCACACATTCATAAGCCACAAGGTTATGAGCTGAATCCCAGCCAGGGGCTCCAGGGTTGACTCAGCCTGGCATCCTTCCAAGTAAAATGAGTACCCAGCTTGTTGGGGACAATTGGCTTACACATTGTAAACTGCTTAAGGACTGCTTAAGTGCAGTGATAAGCAGTATAGAAATGTACTTGCTATTGCTATTCTGTGCAGATCCACTGTTGGACTCCCTCTAAAGGAACTGTAGAATCTGGTGGAAGTGGGATGAAGTGTACCCATGTACCCCCAAAATCTACTCCAGTTTCCAGCCAGCTCCAAAGTCTGTGTGGTGGGGGGTGGAGTGTTCTACTGTGCTGATGTTGTAGGGCCAGCATCATACTGAATTTCATTTTTTAATTTTTTAGCTGCTGCTGTTAGTACTATTGTTCTTGTCACCATCACCATTTCTTTTTTGTTGTTGTTTTCTTGGCAATGACTACTCATTTACATGTTTTGTTTTGTTTTGTTTTATTGAATGTTGTAAGCCACCTTGTGTGTGTGAAAACACAAAAAGGTGAGGCATAAACTGTATTAAAGAAATAAATGTATATATTCACACAATTTTCACACAAGAAATTCAAAGTCACAAAAATAGGCACAGTGCACCCACGTTATATGCGGGCGCGCTATACGCGGACTTAAGCATACACGCTCAAGCTGCGGGGTGCAAGAGGTGGCGTATGCATGCCACCACATGCATGAGCCCCATTCAAATGAATGGGGCTCGAGCACAGGCGGAATTCACCTTACGCAGGGGGGTCCGGAACAGATCCCCATGTAAGGCAAGTGTCCGCTGTATCTATTTTTAAAAAATCACTGGATGCTCTTTAGTTCAAATTACTATGATGTACCTGAAGGCTAAATACCATGAAGGCACCAGATCCTGTCTGGTCTTGGAAGTTAAAACGAGTTAGGACACTGTCAGGAAATCGAAGTACTAACCAGGACTGAACCTGCTTAACCTCCAAGATTAGAAATGATCTGGTGCCTTTAGGGCATTTCAGCCACTGCCATGCCTTATTTGTAGAATTTCATGTAAGGAAGGGACTCCAGATGTCTTTGTCTTCAATTTCTTAGCCTCTTGTGGTTTTCTCATTGCTTCTCCTTCTCTTTTACCACAGAAAAAACTATTAAGGAGGAAAAGATGGAATAGCAACAGAGTAGGGCTAAGAGCTGTCTTCTCTAATGCCCTCTTGTAACTACGTATCAAATTATTACTTATTTATTACATTTATATCCTGCCTCCTCTACAAAGATGGCATACATGGTTCTCTTTTCCATTTTATCCTCACAACAACCTGGTGAAGTAGTTTAGCCCTCAGAGACAGTGAAGATTTTCACACGACATCATTATATCGTTCCTTTATCGTCCCAAGGTGTAGTGAAATCATCATAACAGATAGACGATTCCAAAAGATTTTCACATGAAGCTGGTTCTTAAAATGTTGATATATCAGAATTCAGCAATAAATGATTACAAAAACAATTTCAAAAAAGTTGAATTGTTGAATTCTGATATATCAACATTCAAGAACACTAACAGCTGCATGTGAAAATCTTTTGGAATCGTCTATCTGTTATGGCGATTCCGCTACACTTTGGGACGATAAAGGAACAATATAACGATGTCATGTGAAAATCTTCAACGATGAGCCCAAGGTGAATGTCATGCAGAGGTGCTGCTGTGAGGGGGACAAAGTGAAAGCATTGCTCCCTCCAAATAAGAAATTTGCCCCTTATATTCAATTTTTCTTCATTTTTCAAATTTCTAGCATTGCATTAATTTAAAACTTCAGTTGAGCATTTCGAAATACAGTTTTGGCATCCCCAAAAAAGTGGCAGGCAACATTCCCAAGGAAATAATAATAATAATAATAATAATAATAATAATAATAATACATTTTAATTTATATTTCCCGCCTCTTGAAAACATAGCAAATAGAACAGTTCTGGGCATGGATGATTTTCAGTGTCTCATTCTCTAAAATGCTAGAAAAGTGGAGCTAGAAGAAAAATCATTTGGGAGGCAGAATTCTTATTTGGGGAGGTAATATTCTTATTTGCCTCCTGCATGGACTGAATGAAGGTTTGTGAAAAAGAGTTTGCAAGAGTCAATATTCATCAATCAATAGTTCATTGGTAGGCTGTTACATCTCTAATTAGAAGCTTTCAGAACTGATGAGACCTCTAAACATGGATGGCCATGAAGTCTCTTCTGTAAGCATCCAACATGGGGAAAAGTAGACTGACAACAGAGGTACAAATTACTCCTTCCTTCTCCAACCACTCCACTGGGCTTCTGTGCTGAACACACAGCGACTGACATCTTCTTAGCAGTATATGCGTGTGTACGTTTCTCTTATCCCTCCACATACCCTTTTTACTCCCTGTCAAGCTTGGCATTCCCTCCTTCCCTTCATAGCACCCAAAGACACCCTGGTTTATGGTAAAGCCTCTGAAGCCTCCTGCATTGCTGTTCTATGGCTTGTGGAGAATGGACAGGATCTCAGATAAGCTGTGTCCCTGTGACCAGAAGCAAAATTATTACAGCAGCACTGATTTCCACCAGGGCCCCCTGGAGGTTGCAGTGCTACTGTAATTATTACATGTCTGGCTACAGGGACATAGCCAAGTGATTCTCTGACTAAGTGCTCTCCACCAGGCAAGGAGTGGCTATGGGTGGGTGCGATCATAAGCTGTATGTATATGATTCAGACTAGTTATGTTCACATGCAGAACTACTACTATACTATACTAAATCATACAAGATTGAGGCCAGAAAGTGAAGACTCTTCGTGCACATTATTTAGCATAAGAAGAGGGTGGCTTTGCCAAGAAGGCTTAAGCTACTCTATTTCACCTCCATTAGCCTGTTACATTTCCAATCTGCAATTTTATTCAATTGTTTTACTTTATCTGGCCAGCTTTTATCCCATTAGAAGAAGTGGTAAAGACAGAGTGTAAACTTCCATCTTGCTGTTTTCAGCCCTTCATATGACTAAAAAGCTGGCTATTTAAACAACAACAACAGGAAAACAAGATTTGCAGGGGTGGGGGGGTTGCACAACTTCTTGTGGAGGTCTACACAGGAAAAAACCTGTTTGGGGAAAGCTGCTTCAGACCATTGTTTGCTAAGATTTAGATAGGTGAGGCATATATTTTTCTGAATAAAAATTGAAGGTTTTGTTGTTAGACCAGAATGCAAATTAGAACTGCCTTGCTCTGAGAGGAATCATTCACCTTTAAATGGTGTATAAACTGTAGCAAAACAGATGTCAGTTATCAGTAAGGCAAGAAAACTTAAAGAAGCAATGTATCTGCTGAATTAAAACCAAGAATTAACATTTATCAGAAGCAGGAAACCAGCAGGAAGGCATTTGTACCGTAAAGCTGTGAAAGGACTCCTGAGGACAAACATGGAGATTACAGAGAAGGGAGATTAAATGTTTCTGCATGTTAACACAAACTTAAACAAAAAGAAGTTGTATTTATTTAAAAAGCAAAATCAAGAACATGCACACATTGGGGGGGAAAGCCCTTAACTGTTCAATATATTTTTCAAAATTGTCCTGATATTTACTGTTTAAAACATAGCATCCACCACAAAATAAATTTGTGCAGAGCCAGTTTAGTAGTTTGAGCATAGCATTGGACTATGACTCAGAGACCAGGGTTCGATTCCTGCTTGGCCATGAAACCAACTGGGTGACCTTGGGCAAGTCACATACTCTCAACCTCAGGGGAAGCAATGGCAAACCTCCCCTGAACACATTTTGCCAAGCAAATCCTATGAGAGGGTCACCATAAGTTGGAAATGACTTGAAGGCACACAACACACACACACAAATGCTTTTCTGCCATTTACAGATGCAAACAGAAGGGCCTCTACACAAATGATGAAATGAACACACCTCATTTATTCACAATGACAACATTTTGAAACTAGTCAGGAGAACATTTCATTCTACACAGATATTTTGCAACTTGAAAGTTGCTACGCCTTAAGAAACAAAGGTTCAAAGAGAAACTGGAGTACAAAGCACATAAACTGGAACACATTTGCAGATTTGATGGTATCAGGTCTGAGCCCAGCAAGAATAGGGAGTGGTTTGTTTCTTGAGAAATTAATTATCTCAGTTGCTGGTTTATTATGAAACTATTCCAGCTGGTCCTAAACATGTTCACTAGGGCCAGATCATCAATTGTTCACTTGGTACATCTCCACCAGGCCAGGTGCTGATACTGAAGAACAAAGGTTTATAGTTTTTGTGGGTTTTTCAGCCTATGTGGCCATGTTCTAGAAAAGTTTATTTCTGACGTTTCACCTGCATCTGTGGCTGGCATCTTCAGAGAGTTAAGAGCCACAGATGTAGGCAAAACATCAGGAATAAACTCTTCTAGAACATGGCCACATAGCCCAAAAATCCCACAAAAAACTATGGATGCCGGCCATGAAAGCATTTGACTTAACAAAGGTTTAACTTGCTTCCTCATCATTCCCCATCATTAAAAAAAAAAACTTCCACTGTTTCTGTTATAATAATCAACATTTGTGTCAGGATTCTGTTAGGAACATCTGCACACATAGGTTTCTCTTATGTGTACCAATGTCCTTTTTCAGATACTCTGGGAACAGGTATTCTCTTCTTCTCTGTACAACATGCAAAGTCACCCACCCAACCTACCTATTGATAAGCCATTCTATCTTTCTTGGTGAGCAGGAAGACTTGGAGAAGCATCTGGCTACATCCACCATAACCAGACAAAAAATAATGGCATCACAAAGCACAGAATGGTTTGGAGGGGCTAATCAGTAAGCTGGAGGAGGTTATATGACTCAGTATAGTGTGGGTTCACATGTAGATATTTACAGTATGGTAAGGGTGATGTAGAATTGAGGCCTTTGTGTATTGCTTGCCTAACTGAATAGAAATGCATGATCTCAAACTGTAGTTCTCACCAAAGTTGACGGGTTGAAAATGAGTTCACACATGCACATTTTCCCCCTCACTACCTATTGTACTTGCCATTTTATTTATTGTTCACCCATTTATTTAATTTCTGTGTATATACTCTTAGACTAGCTCATGCATGTACATGAAGGGAGACCTATTTTGTGGAACTGCTCCAGAGTCCCCACCACCTTAAGACAACCTTAATGTTCACGATTTTGTGTGAATCTATGGAGTCATAGATGTAGTTGCCAGTGAGTAATAATTACATTTAGGACTGCTGCCTTCATTTTGCTTCACCACTTCTTCATTAGTGAGGATTGAGTCCTTAAGAGCTTGTTGAACCTTCAGCATTCCTCACCAAGGCTCTGATGTCTGGGACTGTTGTGAGTTGCAGCTCCACAATGACCAGAGGACACATGAATTCTCATAGGTGTTCTTACCTAATCAGATTACTATATCTTGCCTCTGAGGAAGAAGGCTTTTCCTCTGATGAAAGCTTCCACTGTAACAATGCTCTTTGTCTGACATGCTACTAGGCATTTTTGCACTTGTGTTTTCCTGGAACAGACAGGTCCAGTTATCCCTTGGGCACAAGCCAAATATCAAGAGATTCTGCCCCAGAGCTATTTGCTATATTGTATTGTATTGTATTGCATTGCATTGCATTTAATGTATACCTCTCCTTTTCACCAGAAGACTGGAACTTGAAGCAGTTTACAAAATAAATACAAGTTAAAACTTATATAAGGCTCTTCCAGAGATGTGTACAGATGATAGAGTTCTTGCAACATTGCTCCTTGCTGGGTATTGCCAGTGGCTGTGGCCACCTCTGCATCCACTCACTGACAGAGCAAGCAAGACAGCTCAGTGGCTTCTGCTCTATGAAACCAATGTACAGGTAGAGGGTGGAGGGGGCAGCAGTGACTGCCCCTACTCTCCTTGCACAGAATGACAAAATCATAGAATTGGAAGAAACCTCAAGGGGCAGCCAGTCCAACTGCCTGGAAGACAAAATCAAACCACCTCCAACAGATGGCCGCCTAGCCTCAGTTAAAAAAAAACTCCAAAGAAGGAGCCTCTACCACCCTCTGTATTCTACTGTTGAGCAGCTCTTACCATCATGAAATTCTTTCTAATATTGAGGTTGAATCTCTGTAGTTTGCAAGAACAGAAGAACAACTAAGTCTATTAATTAAACTGCACCAGGTGTCCCCGTCAGCAGGATACCACTACTGCTCCCCAAACATCTGCCTTTGGGCAGAAACAGGCTGAGGAGTTCACCTGTGTCCCTTTAAATGCTGAAGAAATGGGATGAGTGGGGCAAGGCTCAGTGGGAGGAGAAAGGAGAGGCCCCAGGTTTCAAATTTTATTTTAAAAATTAAATTTAAATGTCTTTTATTCTTTTAAAATCGCCTTTAAAAACATTACATTTTACCAAATCTTCACTGTAACCACATGAAACTATGTATAAGTAAATCCATATATTGTACTGTACGCATATTATATTGTAATTTAAAGGTATAATTTTAATTTTGCTAGTTATGCCACAACTATTACTATTACATTTAGTGATATGTGGGAATTGCAATTTAAGAGTAACATTCATACAAAACACATTACTAATGATTCTGTATGGTGTGGTATTGGTCAATGAGGCATGACACCAACCCTAGTGATGCCACTGGTCAGATCTCTGTTCTCAAGCTGGTGTTGAGTTTGAAAACTTATTTTTGTGATCATTTGTAGGCAGTTTCCTACAATCTGAAGTATAAAACTTTGTCTGAATAGATGCAGCAACTCTATTTTAATTCTATTTGAAATTAAACATCTGTTATGCTTCAGTGTAATTCCATTTAAATGTTGATTTTCTACATATTTTAATTCCATTTTCATTTGTATGCCACCTTAGGTTTTTGTTTTGTTTTGGGTGGTTAGCCAAAAAAGCAACTTTCCCAAGCCATATGCATACCTCCTGTATCATCCACTCTTCTCCACCCACTCAGTCAAGTTACAGTACCCTGACTCAGCTGAGACAGCAATACAAACAATAATCGGCAAGTACCCTGGATTGATTTACATGTTCTTGAGCCAGAAGGGAATGGGGTGTAGAGAGAGCAGATGAGTGGGATGGAAGCAAAAAGGGACAAGATGATTAAAATCCAGGTTAGAGAAGAATGTTTGGGGCTACAGTGCTTGCCTTAGGAGATTATCTCATGGGGGATGGGATCGCTCCCCTGTCCTTATCCCGTCCATGACCCAAGTGAAAGTGATTTCACAAATCACTTTCACACTGCAGCTGGCTGAAAAGCACTGTCAGCTGAAAGCACTTTCAGCCATCCTAGTATTAATGGGTTAAGCCATTGATACAAAAGGACAGGAGAAAGCACTTTCAGCTGATGACTGAAAGTGCTTTTCAGCTGGCTGCAGTGTGAAAGTGATTTGCACACTTTCACTTGCACTTCCTTGCCCAGTCTATGCTGGGTTAGATGTGAAAGTTCTTCCTCTGATCGGAGCAGGAAGGATGGGACAGGGACAGGACAATGATGTCCCCACCCTCCTGTGATAATCTCCTAAATTTGGGATGATCATCTAAATCATATACAGCAGAAATTGCTGTTTCAGGTATATTGGTCACCACAGCATCTTTTTTTTTAAAGGGTTATCTAAACCAACAAACTATTGGAAATGTAATACTGCTAATGCCTCTTTAACACTTACGTGTTGGAGCTGTCCCATAGTGGTCTCATATTGGGTGAAAGCAATTTGGTGGATGATCTTGGTCCTGGAAGGCTCTTTAAAACAGAGAGATGTGCATATTCATTTGATTTATTTACCTGTATCTTGCCAACTAACAAAGGAGCAGCAAAAGTGTGTTTACCTTCTGCTCCTGACTGCTAAAATATTGTTATTTTCAGATGGGAAAAAATATCTTTATTCCACCTGTGATTCAGTGGATTGAAGATCTACAAATACTTGCAATCTTTGAAAGATAGATATGCAGATAAAATCTACAAAGGGACTTCTATTTGGACATTTGGTTAGAAACATACTAACATGATTGTTTTTTCTTTCGTTTTCATTTCTCCCAGTTCCCACTGCTGCTGCCTCAACTATACAGCAGTGGTGGCCTGCGAGATCTAGCTGCCTTACTAGGCCTCGCTCGCCTTGGATGGGGCTCAGGGCGGGGCCTCAGCCAGCCGACTGGGCCCCAAGTAGCAAGGCCTCCCTTGCAAGGCCTCTCCTCCAGCGGCGGCAGAGCCATGTGGGGACCAGCCGGCTGCCTGAGGCTCCATGCCGCACAGCAGGCAGTGGTAGTGGCGAGGTCTTGCTGTGGGGTCCTCCCTCCTTGGGGCCCAGCTGGATGAAGCCCCTCACCCAGTGGGTTTGTATGGCCAAGTTGGGATTTGAACCCTGGTCTCCCATTTCCTAGGCCACCACACCATGATGTCCCCTCCACTGCACTTAAAGGTACAGTACTTATTTATTATTTGTTATTGTGTGCCTTCAAGTTGTTTTCCACCTTATGGAGACCTTAAAGCAAACCTATTCTGGGGTTTGCTTGGCAAGATTTGTTCAGAGGGGTTTTGCCATGGCTTTCTTCTGAGGAGGCTGAGAGAGTGTGACTTGCCTGAGGTCACCCAATAGGCAGGGAAGCAAACCCTGGTCTCCAGAATCCTAGTCCACCACACAAAGCTACATCCCAAACGTCTATCCAGAAAGAATGTCAAAATGTCCTCCATTCTGAGCATGAGTGAGAAGCATGGATTTATACTGTTTTTATTAATGTTTATGTCCTCCATTTTTCTTGAACATCCTACAGTTTGTCCTACATCATGCCCTACATTTTGTCCCGATTTTGTGGAAGGGAATTATGGCAACCCTGTGCAAATCTCAGTAACATCAGTTCTTCCCATAGAACTTAAGTGGAACCAACTTTTTCAGAATGGGCTGAGGCTTGCTTTAGGAATAATTACTTGCCTGCACTACAACTCCCAGAACTTCTTAGTCAGTCAGTAGCCATGCCAGCTGGGAGATTTTGTGAGCTTCTGTCCAGAACTACTTTTTGTAGCTCTGGGTCTCATCCAGTTATGGCCACCTGTGGTAACAGGACTCCAAAGCAATATAGTCACTTTGACAAAACAGTCAGACAGTGGTTTTATCAAGAATTTTGTGCCAAGTATCCAATCAGCATGGAGATGAAATGCCTCTCCCCACCTCTCTTGACTCTCATGAGAAAAAACAGCATGGTCAAACTCTGAATCACTTTACTTTTCAATTTACTAATTGATAGGCTGCCTCTGCCATGAGCTTTAATTATTGAACTCTGAATATGGTACTTTGAAAAGTTGTTGTAGAGGTTTCCTTGTACAAATATGCATACAGTACTTGCATCAGCTAAAGCAACAAGCAAGTAGGACAACTCTGTTTCAGAGGAAGCTTTGAAGCCTCTCTGCTTACACCTACGGATTAGTAATGGAGCACATTGCAGCTCTCTATCCACTTCAGTAGTGAGTCAGTTCTGTGTTACACCTCCTTCTCCTTTTGCATAGCAGCCCAACCAATGTTGCAACACAAGCTCTGGAAATAGGAAGGAGCAAAAGTGTTATGAGTAGGTGTGAGAAACAATGGCACTAGGCTTGGTATCTTTGGGTGTTTGGCTATCAGGGTGTAGCCTAGTCTACGTGCTTTGCTGCAGGGTTTTATTCCCACTTGGTTATACTGTCATCTCTGCTCTGGGAGACTGAGGTTGGCACTGAAATAACAGATGCTATCTGGTTAGTCACCTCCTGATTTGTATGAATCAACCTGAGGTCCTCCAGATGTTATTGACCATATTTCCATCAGCCCTAGGTAGGAATCCAACAGTGAGGGATTATGGGAGCTGCAATGCACCCTGAAATCCCAGAGAGCTGCTGACAATATAAGCAAGGATCTCCCTCACTATAAGGCAATTTGATATTTTTCCTACCAGAAGGCCTCAAAATAGATCCAAACCCCCTCCATTCCCCAGTGAGGTTCCAGGATTATACTCCTAACCAGTATTAGCCTCAAGATGTAAGTATTTTCTGTCTAACCATAATGGGAAGTCAGGAGAGGAGTGAACAAGATCCCCCCACCCAGCCCAGATAATGAGCAAAACATCCCCCATCTCTCAAAATAGAAATCCAAGTAAATATAAAATGTAATGAAATAAAAGTAGACCAAAGTAATAAAAACTGTTTCATTTTTTAAATAAAAAATTTAATTGTTAATAAAATCTACCTATAGATTCAGTTTGACAGTTTGCATATTTCAAAATAATGTCAATTTTATTATACATAACAGAAAATTTGCCATAAATATGAAAAGAAACTACTTCCTAAAATTCTACTTCATCTGGCTTTATAGAACATTTGTTTAGCTCAATATTCCCAACTTGTTTTTCCTGTCATTTCACAATCCCAAGTTTAAAATCCATAAAGCTCAGCTGTTCAAATGAAACAGTTTCATTTCAAGCCATATGTACTAAGAGGAAACAAGCAGAGTTGTTTGCATATATATAAGCTGTCCACATAGGAGCCATCCAAGAGCCAAAAACAGGGAAGAACACTGCCCTTCCCCCAGTCTTCCAAGGCAATGTTTATGCATGTGCGCTTCCCTTGTACCAGTGGAAAATGTCACCACAAGAACAGAGCAGCATGCAGCCTATGGTCACAACTGCATTGCCTCTACTGTAGCCAGTGCCATGTGGTCTCTTTATTGGAAGATCTGTCTGAGGATATGACTCTCTATGTGAAGGAATTCTTGCTTTGAACTGTTGTGAGGAAGGTCCCATTGTTTTGGGGACACTGGTGTGCTTCTTGTGTGCTGTGTGCCTTCATGTTGTTTCTGACTTATGGCAACCCTAAAGCAAACCAAGGTCTGATTTAGAGCTGTGATAAGAGATAGCAAGAGCCTTCAGGTTCTCCATCAACCATCAGCAGCAGATTGCCCAGATACAGAGGATACCAGAGGCCCATTCACACTGCAGAATTATACTGTTGTTATCCCACTTTAGCTGCCATGGTTCCATTCTGTAGAATTCTGGGACTGGCAGTTTAGCAAGGGCCATTTGAAATTCTCAGCCAGGGAGCTTCTCCAGTCTATCAGTCCCAGGATTCCATAGGATGAAACCATGGCAGTGGAATAATATCACTGTCCACAGATTCTGCATCCACAGATTCAGCTATCCACAGCTTGAAAATACCCCCTCCAAAATGACAAAAACAAAACTGAAAGCAAACCTTGATTTTCCTATTTTATATAAGGGACACCATTTTGCTACACCATCATATATCATGGGACTTCAGCAGCAGTTTTGGTATCCATGAGGGGTTCTGGAACCAAACCTCTGCAGATATCAAGGGCCTACTGTAGAAGTGTACATTGTGAATGGGTCTCAAGCCACCATCCATCTCCCCACTCTGATGAGATGTATTTCCATTGAAATTGTTATGTGCCTTCAAGCTGTTTCCAGCTTATGGTAACCAGCTTATTGGGCAAGTCTATCACAGGGTTTTCTTGCCAAGATTTATTCAGAAGTTTGCCTTCCTCTGAGGCCAAGAGGGTGACTTGCCCAATGGGTTTCCATGGCTGAGCGGAGGATTTAAACCCTCTTCCCCTGAAGTCCTAGTCCAACACCTAACTCAAACACTCAAATACCATGCTAGCTCTTGTTTTGCAGCTACTGACACATATTAGCACATGCCAGTATTGTGCATCTCTTTTATGTCATCACTTCTGATTTTGTATTTCCTCTCTTTTGGTGATATGTGACTTGGCAGACTAATTGGATGAACTACATTTGGTGCCTTAGAGTGAAAGGAAAGCTAGATCCTTGCACTGTCACTCAATCAGAGATGTAAATCAGGAGACACTCCAGATGTTCTTAACTTGCAAACCTCAGCAGTCTTTTCCAACAATGGGCAGGGGAATCTGGGAATTGCCTTCAACATCTGGAGGGCCACCTGCCTCCTACTACCCTTGCTATAGATCAGCCATGAACCCAAGACAAGACACACCTCGGTGTGCTGCTTTCGGCAGGTATGTTTGAGCTTAGTCCCTTTCCCTAAGTGGCTGCTTCAGATGGTGCAGGGAGCCAGAAGCCAAAATGATTAGGTTCAGAGGAAAGGTCTTCTAGGACCAATCCAATGAAATGGCCACTGTATGTGGCAAAATGAGTGTGGGCAATTTTTTAGTTGGAAGAGGAGGGTGGATAGGAAAACTGATGGTGCAAGAGCAAGTAATAAAAACAATGTGAAAGATCTGAGAAGCATATACAAGATCATAGCAAGTATTAGCCCTTAGAAAACATATGACATAGGCATTAATACAGAGGCACAGCAAGATTTGGCAAGAAAAGATCAAGTATGCAAACAAAATGATAAAATGATAAACATATAGTTCCATGTAAGTGGAAAGCAGTGATGGGGAAAACATGCTTACTACCAGCTCTGAGAGGCAATTAAAGGGCTCAATCCTATCAGTAGTCCTCAACTAAAGTAGACCCATTGAATCAATCAATCAATCAATCAATCAATCAATCAATCAGTCTTACATAAGTGTTAATTTACCAAGTTCCTGTCAATTCAGTGGGTCTTTAGTATTTAGACCAGGGGTAGGCAACCTGTGGCCCACGGGCCGGATGCGGCCCTGCAAGGCCTTGGGACCGGCCCCAGCCCGGTCCTGCCACTGATTGCCGCAGGGGCCTTTGGCCTCTCACGCGCAGGCGCAAGGGAGGCAATTGTCTATAGACGCCTCAGAAACGTGCATTTATATTAACATTTTTTTTAAAAAATCAGCAATTTTTTTTGCGTGTCCTCCACTTTTTTTAAAAAAAAGTGTCCACCATTTGAAAATGTTGTCTTACATCTGTCCCGGTTTATTTAGTTATTTAAAAAAAAAATTAAAAATTTAATTATTTATTTTTTGGCTTCGGCCCCCCAGTTGTCTGAGGGGCAGCAACCCGGACTCCGGCTCAAAAAGGTTGCCTACCCCTGATTTAGACCATAGACTTTCATGTCTAAATTAAATGTTATACAAGGTAAGATGCTATCATTTGCAAAGGCACCACCTGAAATGTTGTAATATGAGTTCCAGCAATCCATTTTTTCATTCTGTGTGAACACAAGTGCTAGTGTTATCATGGCTTGCCTTGTGCATCAAGACCATACACCATCTCTTTCATGCAAAAGAGGTTGCTTAACCAATCTGGCTTCCTACACAAAAGGATCTCAACCCTAAATGACTGTGAAGCCAACAGGAAACTTGGACAAGTTGGTTATTATGCAGGTTTAAGCATATTCAGTATCCAGATTTCCATGATCTAGCTGGCTATAAAACAAGTGTGGAGAACCTCTGGCCTTTCACTGGCAACTCCCATGACCACAGCCAATGTTGATTATGGAAGCTGTAGCCTATTCCTATGGAAGGCCAAAGTTTCCCATTTCTGTTGTAAAAGACAAGCTTGGATGGTGGCAAGGGAGCATTCCATTCTACCCTTCAGCTTGAGATCCAATATACAAATGAGGAGGACAAAATCAACGAAATAGAAAAATAGCAAATCTGTATTATAGTTAGAATGCCTAGAGATAGATAAGGATGAACTAGGGAAGAGGACCATTTGGGTTATAGGTAACAGAACAGGTCAAAGAGATCTCTTCATGGCATTCAGGGCCTGTTTATTGCTCTTTAGTGGTGTCAAGATATCTGCATTTACCCAAAATAAGGAAAGTGGAATGCCATGCTGGCACAGTGAGTGAAAACAGTCCTGATGAGAGAATTGATGATGGTACCCACAAGGGATTTGAAAATGTATATGTTTTTGTAACTAATGAATGAAAAGGGGTGTATGTGTTTAATTCTATGTATCCAATCAATACAGTGGTACCCCGGGATACGAAATACCCACGTTACGAAATTTCCGGGATACGAAAAAATCCCATAGGAAATAATTGTTCCGGGTTACGAAGGTTTTTTCGGGTTACGAAAAAATTTTTTGTGCTTTTCGGCGCTATTTCACACGAAATCGCGGCTTTTCCCCATTAGCGCCTATGGGTTTTCGGCTTGCGAAGGCTTTTCGGGTTACGAAAGCGGCGGCGGAACGAATTAATTTTGTAACCCGAGGGAGCACTGTATATGGCTTGCAAGTTCTTTGTCTAAATTCCTATAAAAAGGTATGTCACCTGCATATCGGGGCTTCAGACCTTTGGAAAATATTTCTCTGAAGCCAGCCAGCTAATAAACTGCTGAACTTACATTCACTTCTAGTCTCCCTGGATTGTCTTCTGAAATATCTGCAATACAGCAGTGGGGGCTGTATTCACCTATTGCAACATGAGGATTTTTTTCAGACCTTTTCAGGTGCCCAGCTTACAGACCAGAATGAGCTAGCCAGTATGGTACAACTATAGGAAGAAAGGACCCATTTCTTACACTGTCAAGGGCTTGTGTGGAGAAAAGCAACCATTTCTATGGTCCCTTCAGCTATACATTGAAAGTAGGAGGGGCTTCCTATTAATACACTTGAAGAAACAGGAGGAGAAAAATATAATGGAAGAAACAATGAAATAAACAACATATCATTTACTTAAACTACTATTCTTTATTCAACACTTGCTTCATCATGTAATGGCAGCTTCAGTATCCCCATTTTGGGGGGTGGGGAAATGAACAGAAGATATGTTGTTTTTATCCACACACACACACCATTCTTTTAACATGAGCCAAATTTAATAGCCCCCTTTTTAAATTATACACACCCAGCAAGTTGAGCTGGGAGTAGAATCATATGCAAACTCATCATACCCTTCTACTCTCTCACTTCCACACTTGACAGCAGATCTGTAGTAAGAGCTCTTGAAACATATTTTGACAAATAATTGGTGGTGGCCCAGATCAACTTGTGGGGGGGTGTGTTCTTTCCTCCACTGTTGTTTGCCCACTGAAAATACTACCATTAGCTGCTTTTCACACTTTTATGAAAAAGGTATGCCCACAGCCTGCATACAATAGCTATTACTTATCAAGACAAACAGTAACACAAGGGCAGCTGCTGGGAAAGCCAGCATGGGGTAAAGGGGCTCATTACCCTCTCTCTACCAGCACTGTGCTCCCCATCTAGAATATTATCTGCAAAGATATGCATGGTCAAGTTAAGAAATCTGTTATTATGTGCATTCACGTCAACTCGGACTTAGGGTGGACCCATCACAGACTTTGCTTGGTCAGATTATTAACAGGAGTTTACCTTTATCTTCCTCTTAGGCTGAGAGAGTGTAACTTGATTAAAATAACCCAGTGGTGACTTTTCCCAAACCCAGAATTCTAGTCCAACACTCAAGCCACTACACCATGCTTGCTCTCCTATTTAAGTTAAGCAACAACTCTAAACTGGGGTGGACACAATGTGGCCCTCCAGCTACTGTTGGACTACAACTCTCAACATTCTCCATCACTGACCATGCTGATTGCTTTGGTGGGACTTTCGGCCTTCAACAGCCAGACTGCTAACTGCTCCATCCCCACTCCAATCTACAGTACTGTCACATTTCAGAAGTTCCACCCATTTTTTTGTTTTTAATCTTTGCTATTGTATTTAGTCCTCTCCTCACCTGGCTCCCTAAACTAGAACTTGTGCATAAGTCTACCCCTATTCCTACTTTGCTGTTAGCCAACAATTTAAGAAGGCTGGGTTGTCATCTCATGTAGTTTGGCTTCACTTAGAAACTTATCAGGCTTGCTGGCACACTGCAACAGGTGCAATGAGGACATTTATTTCCAAAAGAATGAAGACTGATAGATGCTTGCTTCTTAGCTGATAGTCAACACATACCAGAATCAGCATCCAGAAGGAAAGATGTAGAAAAATGCTATGGAGTTTCATTTTCTATGAAACAACATGCCAAGAAATGCCCCTCCTTTCTCCTGCACTCACTTTAGCCAGCTCTAGTGTCTTGCATTGGTGATATCAAATGTTATAAGGTGACATGCTTTCTCTGCCCCACAAGACATCAGTGGGTGATACAATGTACTGGCTTGGTTAGACGGCTGCTCCCTTGCAGGCTCTGTAGACTAGCTAGAAGTCACCTGTCGACGTACAACAATCCCAAGAATTTCAGAGGATTTCCTTAGGCAAGGAATATTCAAAGATGGTTTGTCTATACTGCTTGTCAAAGGGCACCCTCTCCTGTCCAGAACCATAGGGATCAAAGCACTAGGCAAGCCAGTACATTGCATCTCAGTTCTGTCTTATATGATTTTCCTTAAGGAAAATTAGTGAGGCCAGCAGTAGGAAACAATGACTCTCTTCTATCTGCCACTTTCAGTATAATTAAATTTCCATTCTACTTTGCAGCTCATGCAGTCAGATTCCTATCTGTTGTTGAAATGTAAGACAACTCAGATTTTGGAACAGGGCTTTTATGCTTCCATGTGAAAATATAAAATACACTTTCCTGTTGGCTGCCTTTGGAGTAGGATCAAGAGCAAGATCCTGGGAATCTATTTCTCAGATGGTACAGTCAAATTGCAAGAAAGAGAAATATCACCAGGAGGGAACATTTGTTTCACACAGGTGAAATGCCCTACTTAAATCCGTTTCATTATCTAGATTGTATTTGCATGAATAAGCAGCTAAGAAAGAACTAGAGAGCAAAGGCACTTCTGGGGAACCATTTCCCATTTTTAAAAAAGGATCATTTAAAGCAGGAATGGGGATCATGTGACCCTCCAGATGTTACCGAACTGCAACCCCCATTAAACATGCTGGCTATGACTCATGTGAATTTGCAATCCAATATCTGCAGGACCTTATGATTCCCATCCATGATACAAAAAGATCCCTGAAGTAAACAAAGACTTAATGAATTTTCCCCTTAATGTAGAGCAAGCTATCTTCCCAAATTAGTATCTTCTGACATTCTGGTAGTCAACTCTCTTTGACTCCAGTCAATCATGAACAATGAGCAGAGTTCTAACCCAAAATATCTAGTGGGAACCAGGTGAGGAGCAGCTATCTTGTATAGCCCAGTCTGAAAATCCCTACATAGAAGTATCTTCAGTTCACATGGGAACATCCTCTCTCTGAGGAGCACATGGTCCAGAGATTTTGTCCTATTACTAAAGTAAAGGTAAAGGTATTCCCTGTTGACAAGTTTGTTGTGTCTGACCATACAACAGAATTAATGCAATGCAATTGTGTGACACAGAAAGAGCCCTTAGTAATTGAACAATAGAGTACAGAAAGAGTGCCACTCCATGACTGCACAAATATAGCATCTGGCTTTTCGCTGGAACACCTGGAGGCATATTAGTAGCTGAACTAATGGAGCAGAGCACCAATTTCCCTCTGTGGCTATGATCAACCATCAGTCCATCATTTAACATTCTTTATTGTCAACAATGGTCCCATGTTGGCACATAGGTAACTCTGGCACATCTTTATATTTGGGAGAGAAATACAGCCAGGAATATAATGAGTTCCTGAGCAAAGAATGCAGATTCCTTTGCCCAGTTCCAAAGTACAGCCCTAGAACTCATGCCCATTTAATTTGGCAGTTCTCACAAGGATACCCACAGAGTTTGGCTTTTGTAGTCACATCTTGTCTCTGTGCCTACCTTTCTCCAAGGTCAAACTAATCCATTCCCATCATGTAAAATCCGATATTCTCAAGCAGCAGCCCCCTTTCTCGGCATCTGCATTTCTTCTTCTTCTCCTCTCAGCCTCATTAATCATATTCTAATCATGTACTTGTTCATTTTATTCTGGGACAAAGCAAGGCCAGCTGGATACCAAGGCAACAGAAATCCTAGGGATTCCTACATTCAGATTTACTTTCAAACATACAAAGTTCAGTGAAATGGCACAGGGAAGTTTGCTGGCCCTTTTCCTGGACCTGAAGGATCTCACTTTGGTGAATGTGGGTTTCTAAAAGGACATCTCTGTTATCTTGTTCAAGAGGAGAAAGGAGGAGTTGCAGGAATAAAGGGGGAAGAAAAAACAACACCTCAAAATATTACACCCAGGATTCAGGTCATCCAGTGCCCACTTCAATTAAAGTAGGTCTTTGATCTCTTATCTTGTGGGAGGCAGCAAGGGTGAGGAAATCTGCATCCCCCTTCCCCCATACAATACCACTTGCTTCTTATTTATTCAGGTATGCATCCAGCCACAGCTCCCCTGAGTCCTTCAGTGAGCTGGAATAGAAAAAAAAATACAAGTTCAAACAGTTCAAAATGTGTAAGAAAGAAAAGCACACCAAAAAAGTCCAACTAGAGCAAAGAATTCTGAACACTCTAATTAACCAGCAAGCGGGTTCAGGTAATAGAACAGAAAAGCCATTGGGAGACAGGGAAACTAGCATAGAAAACATAAGGAAAGGGCAGCAACATCTCATAGGGAGAGTTACAGGGCTGGTTCATACCCACATGTTGATCATTTGGATGCAGTCATCACATAGTGACTTGCCAGAAGGCATGAAGCCATCCCTTAGCTTTTGTGCCATCTTAGTGCAGAGCTTGGAAAACTTCCCTTCTGTGGGCTACCATAATTCCCCAGTCAACAAGATTAGTGGCCTTACTGTCTGGTAGATTCTGAGTGTCATTCAAAGAAATGAACTTTTGTATATTGTCAGATTTACAATTTGTAAGTCACTCTGGCTGTGAAGCAGTATATAGATACTCTAAATAAACAAATACTGTAAATACACACTCTCTGAAGATGCCAGACACAGATGCTGGTGAAACATCAGGAATAAATGTTAGAACATGGCCACATAGCCCGAAACACCCACAAAAAACTATAAATAAATACACTGTTTTGGTGTATTTTTTCAGAAGATTCAGTTTACACTAGTGTCTATGATCCAACACAAAGGATAATCAGTGTCTACAAAACATTTTAACTCAGACAACCTTCCCTATTCAGACCAGGAAGATTTGTACAGATTCTATGCTCATTCAATATTGGCAGGATCTCTTCCATTGATTCTTCTGTGCAAATTCTAGATATCTCCTTGCATGCTCTGATGCCACAGTGAAGCTGTAATCATGAACAAGATCCATGATGTGTGATTTAACCACAGAGCCATGCTACATACCTACAGGTGCATAGAAAAATGTTTTCTCCAGTAAAAATAAAATAAAATAGCAGGCCTATATTCACAGTTTTCCCACTTTCAGGTGGGTGGGGTTGAACCCCTCAGCCTCATGAATGTGGGGGCCTGACTGTACTTAAAATTACATCACCTGCTTTGTATAATGTTTCTGAATGCAGTGTTTGGGCCCTTAAGGCCATATCTTCAGAGGAACTGAAAACTTAGTACACACTATCCCTGGCCCTAATGATGACTTCTATAAAGGCTACAATTAGGCTCAATCGTCTGAAATTTTTACAAAGGATTTTTTTCCCTGAAGAAGATTTTTTCCTACTGTCTGTTGAAATTATTAGAAGAAGTGGGTAGTGCAAAATAAGGAGCCTTTACCCTCCAGATATTTTGGACTATATGTTCCACAGTCGCTGCCATCACTGGCTATTCTGGCTGGAGCCCATGGAAGCTGAAGCTAGTATGTGAAGGGCTAGAGACAAAAGGCCCTAAATTGTCCCAGCTTCCCTATATGACTTTCTCCTTTCACAAGATGTCTGAGGCATCTTCCCACATAAGCCCTCTCACCTTCGTGAATACTTACTATACAATGTCTGCAAAGGCTCTCAGCAAGGGCTTCGATTGATACTCGATGCCATATTTTGCACATATCGACTTCACCAAGGGAGCAACCTTCCAGTAGTTGTGCCGAGGCATAGTGGGGAAGAGGCTGAGGAGGGGAAAAGAGGCACAGGTATGGTTTCACATTGCTCACTTCCTCTTCTGTGGGACTCATGCGAAAACTGACTGTG
The DNA here is from genome assembly GCF_019175285.1 of Sceloporus undulatus. Lineage (NCBI taxonomy): Eukaryota > Metazoa > Chordata > Lepidosauria > Squamata > Phrynosomatidae > Sceloporus > Sceloporus undulatus. Next base: position 259,290,066 of record NC_056522.1, read on the forward strand.
AAGCCTGCCCTAGAGATGCTCATATCTCCCAGCTTAACAACCTCTTTCCAAGGCAACTGCATAGCTGAAAGTTAAAACCCTAACTGAAACACTGGCATCTCTTTCCTGATGGAAAATTTCTATCAACCATAGTGGAACCATAATCATGGTCCATGATGGCTATTTTAATATCCCTTTTAGCTCTATCTTTTGATCACTCCCAAAGTTGACCATAAGATGATGATGATAATAATGATGGATGATGATGATGATATTTATTTATATCCCACTTTTCCCCCAAAATTGGCACTCAAGGCAACTTCTTTAAAAAACAATACAGCTAAAAACATACAAAAGCTTCTGAACACTTAAAAGGCAGCCTTATGTAGAGCACATTACAGTAATCCAAGCAGAATATAACTAAGGCATATACCACCATGGCCAGATCTGACTTATCAAGAAATGGGTGTAGTTGCCACACAAGCCTCCAAGTAAACGTGTGTCTTCAGGGAGAGTTTAACCTCATCTAGCACAGGAGTTCTGTAGGTCACCCTTGAGTCATGTCAAGGACCTAACAGGTCAGTTGGGCCTATAACTGTGTAGTCTCCACACCATGAAAAATCCTAGCCTCTTGAGTTGGCTGGTATGTCTCTTTTCCAGCACCTTTCAAGGTTACTTAATACAACATGAAATATGGGTCACAGGCTGCCCGTTGTCAGTCCCCTCCTTCTGAGGGAATATTTTCCATTCTTCTTCATAATCTTCTAGGCCTCATAACAGCCAATAGCACAGAGATGGAATCCCAAGAAGTCTTCCTGTCCCTCAAAAAGAATAGGTTTACTCACTGGTGCTCAATCTGGAAATTCAGGTGCCCACTGAACCAGTCATTGAATAAGGACTGGTCTACATTGCATGTTGCCTGGAGCTGGAGAAAAAGAAACAAATCACCACATTAGGTTATTGCAACATCACTTGTAGATGGACATTTTTGTTAATGGTGACATTCCTACACCTTCTATCCTGGCCCAATGGTATCCCTGTCCCTGGTGTCACCTAGTGTGGGAGGCGTGGCTTCTAAGGGGTAGCAGGAGTGCTTCTGAGGGCGGTGAACAAAAGGGTGTGGCTCAGCCCTCTCCTTCACTGGTCCTGTGGCACCCCTCTACACATGAGTAGAGTGGTGTCATGTCAGCGAGGTTTTGAATGTCGGCCCTCTCCTTTGCTGCCACAGCAGCATTCTCCTCATGAGTGGCACTGTGGCAGTGAGTTTGGTGTGTGTGTGGAGAGGGCTGCCACCACTGCAGCAAAGCCAGGAGGGGTGCATTAGCCCCTCCTCACCATGCAGGAGGAGTAGGGCACAACTGGGCATCATCCCTCTTCTGGGCTATCACCTGGTGTGGGCGACATCCCCCTAGTGACACCACTATTGTAGTCTAAGAGTCTTTCATCATGGAAACAACAGAGGCAAAATAGCAGCAGTGTGGAATGGATGTAGGAAGTTCCATGGGAACTGCTGGATAATTACATTGCAACTGGACTTCTAACTCACTATATTTCCTATCCGTATTCTTTGCAGGAAACACTCAGAATAATGGGCATGGAATAGCAGCATGCCAATGAGATGTTTCTTGGTGGTTTGACATATTGAGTTAAGCTTTGATCCTCCAGATGTTTACTACAATTTCCACAACATTTTATCCGCTAGCCATGCTAGCAGGAATTTGGGGGAAGTCAAAAGTCCAAGACATTGGGAGTCAAAAGTTCCCCATACAAGTGACATCCACCCCTTACAGTCACCCAAGGTTATTCTCCATCCCCTCTCACTTCAGGATGTGAGACCTTTTCATGATTGTTCCTTCTTATTTTCAGGTCTCTTTTTAATAATCCTAGCAAGCAGGGTGTGTGTGACATGAAGCTCACCTGAGTTGATACCCAGTCCACATTCTGGTCGTAATCAATGTTCATTGGAATGTGGTTCATTTGGGTCACCCAGACAAACCAGTGACTCTCAATGATTCTGCATGAAACAAGTAAGTTAATGAGCACATTTCCACTCTTCCAAAATCTATACCTATCATTTTATCGAAGTAGCTTTAAAAGAAGCCAGAAAAGCCAGTAGAGACACAGAATTAGAATTATTAAAGAACTATTGTTAGGCAAAAGAAAGTGAACAAGTTGTGGAAAGTTGTGTTGATGAAATATTGAACTAGAACTTGGCAAATGAAGGTTAATAACTTCACTGAGTTAGGAATTTATTGGATAACCTTGGACCAATTACTTCCTGCTAACCTGACCTACTTCACAGGGTTATTTTGAGGATAAAGTAGGGAAAAGAAGAGCCATATACATTGCCTTGAGTTCATTAGTGGAAAGGCAGGATATATATTTAATTAACTATTTAAAAAATTATTTATCTGCTATCAAGAAAGAGATCACAGAGAAAATATGCTCATGATTACTCAGTATAGACACTTTTACCATAATCATCCTTTATGATTGTTAGCATGCCATAGAAATGTAAATTATCACTTATTCCTTTCTCACTCACAAGAACAAATAATTTCAAATGTTTTCTCCACGCAGGGTGACATTACAAGAGTTTTTGCACATTTTGAATGATTTTTTAAATCAAACCAAAAAGCTGTTTTTAAGATTTTTTTTAAAAGGGAATTATTTTTAAAAAATCAATGGTTTGGTGCAAAAAATGTGTTCATACAAAACCTTTTATTTGCACAAAATATTTTTTTCATATTTTGCCCAAAAATTTTTTGCAAAGCAGAAACTTTTCACAATAAGTCCTTAGGCGTGTGAAAAATCACACAGCTGTTAATTATTTTTCTTGCTGTGCTGTTTCAGTATCCTTTCTCATTGAGGATGGGGAATTATCTATGCATTCTTTACATTCATGACCTAATACAACGATAGCTTACCAGGAAAGGGTTTGTATGTTCCATACTTTTATGCAGCCCAAGGAGTGAAATGGTCATTCGGAGGGGAAGCTCATCTTAATCTATATTATGTATTGTCAGGACCCAGGCTACTTCAGATTAGTATGCTATTAACAAAATTCAAGTCATTATGGGGGATATGGAATGCAGATAGAAGGTCTTATACCATTGCAAAGCTAGGGAAGGCACAATGCTTCTAACACAATATATAGAAATACCCATACATACATACATACATACACCATCCCCTCTTAGTTGGGTTTTACAAATCACTCTCAGAGTAAAATGAAATATTTGGATGGAACTAAAGATGGGAACAGATCATGAACATGCAGGGTGAGATTACAAGAGTATGAAATATTCCAGGACTTACAGTCCAACTACTTTTCTAAGTTTAGGACAGAATCCTGGATTTAGCACAGTTTCTGTATATTTGTGCATGTGTGTATGTAAGGAATTATGTCTAAGACACATTGCATGGTAACCCTAAGTAATAAAGAAAAAGGAATAGATCCAAATTTAAAAACTAACCTGACCAAAAGGAAAAGCCCAAGAAGGCCCTTCAGATCCAAAAAGAATGAAAATGTCAGAAAGAACCGGATATAGAAAGTCACCATCCAGGCCAGGTCCTGACACAAAGAAGAGAAGAAAGAGTCTGAAGAAGGCAATGTTACAGAACACAGGCAGGGCATGCACTCTAAAGACCATCTTTATAGCCTATACAGTACTTGGGCTCTCATGAAAATATAAGCCCACTGTCCCTATTTGCATAGACATATGCATATATCTATACACACACAAAGTATATGTATGTACATATATGTCAAGTTGAGGAATATGGAAAGCAGGCAGGTACCTCTGTACTGAAAAAGGAACACTTGCCTTACCTGTGAGACAGTCATTTCCTGCAGTGAAGGGACAAACATCCTTATGTGAGTTGCTCTTCCCATTCATTCCAACAGGCAGGAACATGTAAGACTTTTCTGAGTGCCCACTATGGTGAGCAATCCTCTGTACAGGACAGTCAATGTTTTAGCTTCTGATGCTCCAAGAGACTCAGGGCCTGAACAGACAGGCCAAAATAAAGCTGCTTTGGGTCACTTTGGAGGTATGCTGTTTAAATGACGCATACATCTTAAGAAGCCAGAAGCTGCACCAAAGCTGCGCTCCACTACAGTTTCCAGCCTCTTAGGACACATGCATCATTTAAACAGCACACTTCCAAAGTGGCCCAAAGCAGCTTTATTTTGGCCTGTCTGCTCAGGCCCTCAGTTGCTCAGAGTATTAGATTCTGTGCCATTCTATTAATTATCTTCTTCCTTCTCCCCCCTTCCTTTTTTTTCTTTTTGGTAAAAAAGTAGGAAAGATGAGGGAAAGAGAGAAGGAAACAGGACATTTAGCAGAGGGGAGCCAGGCGGGGACACCCTTCTGTGCTACTTACCTTCCCTGTCTATGTACATGAGCCTACATGCACACCGCCTACTGATCCCTAGGGTGGGGCAGAATGTTCATTGCTTTACTGCCAGAAATGACCATCTCATTGGTAAGACAAATGGTTCATATTCCAGCAGTAAAGAGAGGAACATCTCTATGTGAGTCACGTCATAGCTCCCTTTGTTGAGTGGGTAAGTTGATGTTCGTGACCTATTATGGCTTCATGATTTCTTGGAACACTCCTTGTCCAAAGGCACCTTGGGCCAAGGCAAAGGTGTCCTAAAAGGTGACTTCCACATGGCTGTGCCACAGATTTCTGTAAGTGGTATGTTAGTAACAGTACTGTCAGTGAAGCTGCACACCTAGTAGAGTGGGCTGGAACAGGACCAGACAGTGAAACTCCCAGACTCATAGCAGATGGTGATGCCTTCTCTGATCAGTCTGCTTCCCTAAAGATCACTAGCTGAAGGAAACAAATCGGAAGTCTACATTTCAATTTTTTAGCCATATCTTTCATCTCACTGCCACAGCCGCTATCTGGACCGTGGTACTGCATTGGATCATATTCAGACTCACATCTTCTGTGAACACAGAAACCTTCAAGAGCTAATTTAAGTCTAACTTAATCAACTGACAATCCCTTTAGAATTTCTTTGGCACAGAGAAGGATATTGTAGTCTTTACTGAGATGGAAGCAACAGCTCTCAAAGTGCATCTACAATATAGAAATAATGCAGTTTTATATGACTTTAACTGCTGTAGATTCTATGGAATCCTGGGATTTGTAATTTTACAGCATCTTTAGCCTTCTGTGTCAAAGTGTGCTGGTGCTTCACAAAATTACAAATCCCAGGATTCTGTAGGATAAAGCCATGGCAGTTAATGTCAAAATGCATTATTTCTACAGTGTAGATGCACCCTTGGAGGGAAGGAGCACTACTGGAGTGAAGGGAATAAATAATAAATAAAACTTTTATTTCTATCCCGCTTTTTGTTGAGACAATCAAAGCGGCGTACAAAAATTAAAATACCTCAATATATACATAAAAAATAATATTAAGAGAAGGAGCAATTCACATAAAGATGTTCACCCCTTCACTGCTGGGTGAAGAAAGTAATATCCATTCATATATCACTTACCCGATGATGATGCAAATGCACAGCAAGCGCACTGTATATCAGGAACTGAATTTCAAGGTACTAATTCATAGCAGCATAAAAGGTCCCGTCCCCCCCGCCCTGGGCCCGGCACCAAAAAATGAAACCTTGCTGAGCTGCTGTAGATCATTAAACAGAAACCCAGCCTAAAGCTAATTTCAAGAAAACCCGTGATAGGATTGCCATAAATCGGAAAGACGTGAAGGCACACAACACCACAAAGCCAATAAAAAACTACTGATGACCTTGCAGGAAGTGGGGGGTTAACATAAAATAGGCTTTAAGCCTTCATTTCCAGTTCAGTTCAAAAATGAAAATGTTGTGTTGCAGCCTCAGAGACAGCGTGGAATGGGGGAAAGGTTGCATGTGTGGAGGGAAACATCAAGGGGAGTGCATTTGATTTTAAACAAAAAGGCATCCAGATTACTTAAGATCTCCCTCTTCCATCTGAAGTCTTCTGAATTAACCCTACACCTTTTAAACAATAACTTTATTTTAAAAAATTAAGTTTCAGAGGCAAGATATGCAATGAGAAAGCCTGCTGAGGTGCTGGTGCCATCCAACATAAATGCAAAAAACATTATCAGCAAGCAGGGATGTGTGAGTCAACGTTCTTTCTTTCTTCCTTTTAATGCATGTTGTAGAGTTTACTGTCACTGTCAATTTACTTACACATCCATTCAAATCTCCTGTATGTTTTTTAAAATCTATTTTTGTGTTTGCTTTACTGTGTAAGCTGCCTTACTTATCAACTCTGGAGAGGAAAGATGAGATAACAATGAAGTAATGCTAATGCTAACAATGATGCTGCTGGCACATTTTGCTACTGCTTCTAAGAGAGCCAGTTCTTTTCACTGACACTGAGGTAGTTGGCCTGGAGAAGCTATTCAGATATGCTACTCACCGCCCACTGTTTGCGCTGGACAGCAAAGTAGAAGACATACCACTGGAGGTAGAAAGGCACCAGGGCTGGTGGTCCAACTAAGGAAGAATGCAGAGACACATTCACAATTGAAACCAGCCCCAAAGATGTGAGCAGCAAGAACATCTGGTTTGTCACCTCAGGATAGTTTTGAGAAGAGGGTGTATTGCAGCTGATGGTCCCAAAAGAAGCAACCTTTTCCTGAGTTAGACTACTAGGTCTGCCTAGATCAGTCACACACACTTAGATCGATCCCCAGCCCCTGGGCCTAGGCCACAATCAGTTTTGGTTAGACTCCCATCTCTGTAAACAAAATGGATGAGCATAAATAGTTACAGAATTTCTCCTTGTTTCTGTAACTAATAGAATTAATAGAAACAGGTGGAAAAGTAAGGCACTAGAGCTCTCTAGCTAAAAATTCTAAATTCCTCTCCCAGGACTTCAGATCCCAGGATTCCATAGGAAGGAACCATGACAATGAAAGTGGCACCAAAGTGTAAAGTTGTGAAAGGGTCCCTGGATTCCTATGGCAAATTAGAATCACCATTAGACAACCATGCACAGAAACTCTTCACACATATGTTCACTCTATATGTACATACAGAAAACTGTCTCAGTTTTCCATATGATCAACCTGGCTAGAGTATGGGTAAGCATAATAACAACAACAGCAACAACAACAATTTGTATCCTGCTTCCCCCCCCCAAAAAAAAATTGGGATTCAGTCTGGCTTACAATTTAAAAGAACAGTACAATTAAAAACATGCAAAAGTCTATGAGCTGGTTTCTTTGGTGGTCTTTTGATTTAAAAGCAATACTTGGTATTGGGAGAAAAAGAAGTAATACTCACGGATGAAGAAGTATTTGTGCTGATGGTTGTAAGGCATGAATTTCTTTTTCTTTATACCAAGCTGAGAAGAAGACAAAAGGGGGGCCACAGCAAGTCAATGGGGCTCTTCTCAAACACAGGGCTACCCCCCACTGACTGAAATATACCCATAAATCTCCTCAAAGACTCCTGGGCCTACTCAAGCTTTACTCTTGCAACTCTCTTTCCTGTGCATATTCTTTGACAGCACTAGCTCAAAGCAGTTTGTGTGTTTCTGTATCAGCCCAATGGAGGAAACATGGTTATGGCACTGTCTCCTGCTACACCTGTATTTCTTCTGAAGCTACACCTTTATGTCTACTTTTAATGCTTGTCACCCAACCAGGCTCCTTAAATGAGAAAATTCAATTTAGGAAATTCCCTAAATAATCACTGTCAGCAGGGGGAAGCAGAGTACCAGGCTCTGGGAGCAGCACGGCGGGAACAATCTTACCAACATAAGCATATCCCAGACTTAGAAACTCTAATTCCAGTTACTCTAATCCCCTTAACTCTAACAGAGTTCATTTTGGCACTTGCCAATTAACAACATGGCAGTCTTAGCATAAAAGCTTTGTCAGGTGCCTGGATTCCGTTAATATAAATTGGAAGACTCAAGTCATCTCCTTGATCACCAGAATACAAGATCACCTTTTTCTATTGGTAACTGAGCATTTCTCTCAGCTGACCATGATGTTTAGCATGGAAAATGCACCTTTAAAAAAAATTTCTTCCAGAATCCCCAGATAGCACTGAGATTAAATTCATCTCCATTACCTACCTTCTAAAAGACGTTTGCATTTCAAGAGACTGTAAGTCTCCACACAGGACTTTGGTTCCTTCTATTGTATACTCTGTGTTGTTTTAGTTATCCGATTATATTATATTACATTTGTGTACTGCTTATTAGTCCACTTAAGCACTCCCTAAGCATTGCCCCCAACAAGCTGGGTACTCATTTTAGTGACCTGTAGGACTGAACTCACAATCTTGTGAGCCTTGAGACTGTGAGAGGCACAGTGCCAGCATTTAACTATTGCACCACCATGGTATATTTGAAAGAATTCTGGAAGCTGTCATCCAAGAAAGTAAGCACTACATTTCTCCAAGCTCTACATTTCAGTTTCCACTGGGGAGTCTGGAAACAAATAGTACCAACCTGAATTAGTCCCAACCTGAAAAGATAACCATTCAAGAACACCCACTGCACCTGAAGCGGAGAGGGTTCCTGGGTTTGGAGACAGAACAGGGGGCAGGCAACAGTGGCATATCACAAGACGGAGACAACCACAGTCCTGCTAGAGATAAGGCTGGGTTTGCTTCAGTCCTGAAAGCCTTTTTCCTTTGGAAATGTCCCTGCTCAAATGGCACTATGCCTCACAGCCCTGCAGGAGATGTCCAGGGTCAGCTTGCTACTTCCTCTCACCTTTTTAAGGCCCATCCTGTGCAACCCTCACAGTCTAGCTACTGCAGGTTGAGTATCTCTGATCCAAAATGCTTGGAACCAGAAAAGTTTTGGATTTTAGATTTTGCAATATTTGCTTATACATACGGAGATATCCTGCAGCTTGGACCCAAGTTTAAATACAAAATTCATTTATGTTCCATATATACACACATAGCAAATATTTTTTGATAATTTTGACATGAAATACATTTGCATACACTGAACCATCAGAAAGTAAAGCTATCACTGTCTCAGACACCCATGCAGACAATTTTGAGTATTTCTGGATAATGGTTTCTCAACTTGTATTCTGTGGCCTCTGGTGCTCAGCTCAAGCCTTTTTCTATTCAAGCCGTTTGTACTTTTGTGTCCATCTCAGTTCAAAGGCATCACAATCTCTTATCTACTTTGTATTTAAGATTTTACTGGTTTTTGATATTCCAGAGACCATTGATTGTCAGCCCCAACCCAGCCACACACCCTATATATGACACTCTTCCACCCTTCCCAATGATCCCCTAATGTGGCCAAATTTGACCCTCAGACTCCCCCCCCCCCTCCCAATCTTCATCATCTCTGGTCCCATATTTTTCCTTGCTTCCCTTCCTTGGTCTCTGTAGCCTTTCCCTTTCTTGTTCTGGGGAGGAATTTTAACTAAAGCAATTGTGAGGAAAGAACTAAACAAAGACAGTAAAGAAGCCAACATGTCACAAAAATCAAAGCAGGCAAGGTGAAATCACTTCAGGCAAAATCAAAAGTAACCTGTCTGACAAGAATTAATTCCAAAAATGCCAAATGAAACACACATTGGGGTCCTGAGCATCCAGAACCATCAATGTTTTGATAGAAAAATGAAAGATGAGAAGAGCAAGTATCATGCCTACATTTTAGACAAAGGCAAGGTCAGGAGGAGGAGGAGGCAGAGAGGCTTGGTGTATTATAGATGTTAGTTTTACATATTGTTATGGCATGAATGGGACTTTCCCAGCCCAGCACCCTACAGACTACAACTCCCATCATCCCTAAGCAACCTAAGTCTTGGTGGCTGGGAATGTTCAGAACTGGAAACACAACTTCCAGTTCTCAAAAACAGCATTTTCACTTTAAAATATTACACCTGAGGAGTACAGACATTATTTTAAATGAAAACTGCATTGGGGAGTGTAATTTTCCTTTTAGAACAAGGCCCACTTTCCCCATGAGCTTTCTTTTCAAGAAAGGATGGGTAACTGCAGTGGACTTAGGGGTTTCTTTGGCAGTCTGTGTAGCCTCTGGAGAATTTCAGGGCCAGAAAATGCATTCCATTGGACATGGCCTCAAATCCACTTTCAGTTTTGGGGGGGAAATGGAATTTTGATAGCAAAGTGCAAGGAGAGCTCTTACAGCCTCTTTAAAGGGTGGAATTAAAATGCACCCACTATTGACTATGCTGGTCCAGGATAATGTTTTCATCATGCAGGGGTAGGGCACAGTGTTACTCTGGAACTGTATGCACATACACACACACACACAGGCTACAGAAACAGGAAATCAATTTTCATTTTAAGCAAGTTGCATAGGTTCCTTGCAAAAGGCAGTATTTGACCATGTGGGGAAGAGGGGTTGGCTTTTTTTGGCCATCCATGATGTAGCCCCTAGGAGCAGAAAATTGGCCTGGACTCACTCTGGTTGCCCATTTCTGCCCTAATAAAAGTTCATGATTAGGAGAAGGATTAGGAGGTCCTGAATGATGAGGTTTTCTCTTGTTTCTGAATAAATTATCCATCCAAAGGTATGTATTTATTTATTGGATATCCCACCTTTTCTCCAAAATGGGATTCAAGGCAGCTTCAGGGTTGGCTGCATATGCACGTATGTACAAATGCATTTGTAAATTAAATAAACAAGACAAAAGGCATATTCAGATTCAAAACCACTCATACCCAAAGGAGAGCTGTTCACTCAAGAAACCTTCTGGCTACTAAGAGAAGACAGAAATGCTTTACAATATCAGTTGTAGTTTTATAATTGCCTGGAATAAAACCAGAACTTAGAAAAGTTACTTTTTTGGACTATAGCTCCCAGAATTCACCAGACAGCCTTGCTGTCTCTTTGGGATTCAAGAAGCTATAACCTGGGGGAGGGGGGGGGGAGATCACTTTTCCAATCTCCACATTAAGAGACGTAGCGGGAAATAAGGCAACAACTAACAACCCACATGGCTCTGCTATTAAGTTTCCTTCTTGGCAAGCAAGAAGTTTTAATGGATGAAAGGAATGCCTAAGACAAAGCAAGCCTTCTGGAATGCCTCCATGTACCTAAGTAATCAAAGCAATATGGTCTTGAAAGGAGCTACTGTACTTAGATTCATGCGAATTCTTTCATGCATAAAAGGCATTCCCATTCTATTAACTGGAATCTTTTTAATAGGGCATTGGCTGTTGTTTTTGATCAGGGAAATGACGAATAAGCCATTTAGACAAATCTTTAGTGACTGGCTGTACGTCCACCCCACCATTGCTCTCAGAAATAAATTATATCAGGATTAAAATGGGAGATCCATTATCAGATCTACCAACAATTTAATTTGACTAGGGATGGCATCTCTCCTCTAAATGCCTGCTTGGAGTCGGTAATGGGCTGGATGAGGAAAAACAAACTTAGTTTGAATCCAGAGAAAACGGAAGTACTAGTGATAGGCTCTCCCGGTCCGGGTAGTGAAATTTGTCCACCCGTCTTGAATGGGGTCACGCTCCCCCTGAAGGACTCAGTCCGCAGTTTGGGGGTGCTTTTGGACTCGTCGCTCCAGTTGACTTCTCAGGTGGATGCGACGGTCAGAAGCACCTGCTACCAGCTTCGGCTGATACGCCAGCTGCGACCCTACCTTGGCCGGGGGGACCTTGAAACAGGGGTACATGCTCTGGTAGCCTCTCGGTTGGATTTCTGTAATGCGCTCTACATGGGGCAACCCTTGTACCAAACCTGGAAGCTTCAGCTAGTGCAGAATATGGCAGCAAGGTTGGTCACTGGATGCTTCAGGGCTGACCATATAACACCGGTTTTGCAAGATCTCCATTGGCTGCCTATTCGCTTCCGGGCACAATACAAGGTGTTGGTTATAACCTATAAAGCCCTAAATGGCTTGGGCCCAGGTTACTTGGAGGATTGCCTCTCCCCATACAATCCGCCCCGCACACTTAGGTCAGCTGGGAAGAATTTGATGAGGATCCCGATGGCGAGATATGTGTCAACCTCACAAAGGGCCTTTTCCATCTCGGCCCCTAGGATCTGGAACACCCTTCCCGATGAGCTCCGCTCCACCACCTCCCTGGATCTCTTTAAAAAGAGACTCAAGACCTTCTTGTTTTGGCAAGCCTTCCCCGATGTTCCTTGATATCATGTGACTCCCCTCTATATGTACTGTATTATTGACTGCACTCAGCTAGCTTGGATTTGATGTAATGGTTTTAATTTGTATAATTGTAATGTTTTTATTGAAGTTTTATTTATGTACTGTATTGCAATTTTTAGTCTGCACTTTATATTCTGTCATTGCAATTTCTATCTGTACACCGCTTTGATCACTGCGGAAAAGCGGTTTATAAATAAAACTTCTTCTTCTTATTATTATTATTATTTTACTTTTTAAATCAGCAGGGGGGCAGGCAATTCCAACTTTAGCTAGAGCAGTAGAGACCAGAGAGGAAGGGTGGCCAAACCTTTCTCTGTGTTTTGTTCCCCCAACCAAACCCCATTTATGAAGCTGCTGCTAGTCTCAGTTTTTGTAGGTTGGCATAAGCATGGTAACAAGTAGTTAAAATTCCAAAAATACCAAGACAAGCAAGCCAGAGAGAAAGCAGCCAGGGCCAGCCCATGATATTTTGCCACCAGAGGCAAGGAACAAGATGGCACCCCCTTCCATTCCATGTACCAATGTCAACTGGACTGGCTGCTAAACCTCAGTTCCTCACCAGCAATGGGAGAGTATCTCCCACCATACAGGAAAACAGCAGGATAGCTAAAGGGGAGCAGGGCACGCTTCTCATTGCTCCAATATTTTGCTACCATCCCAAAGCCTCTGCCACTGAGCAAACTGCCTCACTCTGCCTAATGCTAAAGTCAGCACTGCCTGTACCACACAGCCTTTCAAAACCTGTTGGATGTTGACTGCCCTTACTTCCACAAGAGCTAGAACTTACCTTTGTTTTTAAAAGAAAAACAAAACCTAACAAAACAAGCCATTACTTTGTTCACATTGTTTTTCACCATAGGCTTCCTATTGTGAAAGGACTGAAACCCTTAAGATGACATTTCTGGCTTGCACTGAATTTGACAGAAGACCACACTGATTTCACTGTATTCTGGTTGGATATTACAGTTTAGGGCAATGTAGGTCAATGTGAATAATCCAACAATTCATAGTTTTATTTCTATGATTCACCAAAAAGCCACAATTTAACAAAATCCAGGCAAGGAAGCTTTTCAAAGACAATTGACTGGCAATGTCTGAATCATAAAAGAAAACCAAATAAAAGGCAGATGGCGTTGGGCAATCTTTCAGACCACAACAACATCCAACTGGAATTAAGACAGTGACCCAAAGCTTTGCAGAAATCTTTTCCACTGCCAGTTCAGAGGTTTCATTCTCAGTGTCAAAGAACAAATATTCAGATTCTGAGTAAATATACTTTAGTAAGCATACTGGCCATAAATCTAGTAATTGCACCCAAATGGCCAAAATGATATAACACCAGTGCAAACATATAAATGTTTACAAAGGAAACGTATTATCACCTCAGCTACGGTGAAACATTTGTTATCGTTGTCCTCTCTCTGTTTGTGTAATATTGTAAGACTTGTCTTTCCACCATTTTCAGACCAATCAAATTTAAACAGAATGATGGCATTATTCAATCCTTTCATGCAGCACCAAAATGCACAGAGATTAGTGTCAAACAAAGTTTTCATAGTTGGAGGGGTGGGGGATGGCACACATATAATCCTCCCAGAGATTGTTGGATTGCAGCTCCCAGCATTCCTCATCATTGGCTATATTGGCAACAACTTATGGAAGTTTTGCCTCAATAGCATCTGGAGCCCCACACAATTCCCCCTTCTTGCCTTATGACATCCCCTGTTTTCCATTCCCCATGCCACTGCCAGAGTTCTACAAGACTCACCTCCACTGAGAGTTTCTTTCCCAAGGCAAAAATCAAAGGATGCATGTTAAGATCAGGGTCCTTGCGAAAACAATTTGGTTTTGCATGGTGCTGGAAATGCCAATGATTCCACCAGCTGGCTGGGGCCCCCTGCAGAGAACAACAGAGAAGATAATCTAATCTACAAACATTGCTTTCTCTCCTGCATAGAGAACACAGCAAAAGCCTTACACCAAGAGGCCCAAGTGTTTATGAGCCTTCAGGTAAATGCCAAGGAACAGGACCTTCAGCAGAAGGAACTCACCTTCAGATGTCCGATCACAAATTTGTGAACCCAGTGGTTCCATTTAGATTTGCCAAAGACTGAGAGGTGTCCCAAATCATGCTGCAGCCAACCAGCTTGGGCCTGGAAAAGAACAGTCTTGCTAGCATAATCAAAATCCCACCAACATACACAGCACTTTTCATCATGAGCCAAAAAAGTAGGGAGGCAGGTTTCTGCCCCAGGGAATTTATAATCTTAAATTTGACAGTGGGAAGAAGGAGAGAGATGGGAGAACTTAGAATAAAAGAGCCCTACAAATATACTTAATACATGAAACTCCCTCCTTAGAGAGATTAGGTGACCTCTTTTTCCCGAACTTTGGGACAGCAGCCAAGACTGCCTTTTTCCATCCATCTTTAGTGATATTTAATGCTCTTCTATTATGCTCTCTACCCGTACTTTCTAGTGTTACTGCAATGAATATATTACTCCTGTTCATTTTTGTAGTGCAGATTTTTTTTAAAGACTTCAGTTTTTATTGCATATCACCCAAGGTGCCAGGGAGGCACAAGTTCTTATCAATATATTAATGGATGACTAGTGTGTGTAGACTTGGCTCTGGGTGGGCAGAAAAGTAAGAGTTAAGTCAGAAGCCTGATGGAAAGGTGAATTCTGAGGAGAGATTATAAAGTCGGGGGACATCACATAAGCAAGCCAAGATAGCCTGAGAAAAAATAGGAGAATAGACACCATTGTTTAATGGAAACAAAGTTCTTGGCAACAAAGTGTGGTAAACTGAAGAAAAAAGGGAACTAAAATCAAATAGATGCCTGTCTTCATATAGGGCTACAGATGCTTTGTGTGGGCAATCTCTGCTTTGATCCATGAGCACCCCAATGGGGAGGGAAGAGATCTTACTGCAACACCAGCCTCATTCTCTGCCTTATGCCATCCTGATCAATAGAGGTTACCTGGACGATGCCAAGCAGCAATCCAGAAAAGAGAAAAGGCAGCAAGGAGGCTCCAAAGTACCACATGTTGAGCCAAGCAGCCACGTCCAGTAGCAAGATGTGAATGAGGTACAGGAGGAAAAAGAGACGGTTAGGTTGCAGGAGCCCCATCTTCTCCACGGTAGCACGGAGTTCGCGGAAATCCTCGATAAGATTTTTCTGTAGGGACAACACAATGTTAAAGCTTCCCCTGCTCTGAAAAGAACCTTCCACAGCTGATTTGCCTAACCTGGGGCCTTCCAGATGTTCAGGGGTTTGGCCTCAAAATGTAAGACCTGTGGCAGGGATACAGTGATGGAGGTGGGGCCAGGGAATGTCCCTCCCCTCTAGCAATCAAACAGGATTTGTGTGCAGAACCACTCAAGGGAAGTTAGCAACAACAGGCAGCAATTATGCATATGCTAGTATCACACTTACCAATGTGGTTAGTGATTTCAGCATTGGACTACGACTGGAGTTCAGTCAGCCATAGATACCCACTGGGTGACCCGGGGCAAGTCACTCTCTCTCAGACTCAGAGGATAGCAATAGCAACCCCCCTCTGAAGAAAATGCCCAAGAAAACCCTATGATAGGTTTACCTTAGGGTTTCCATAAGTCAAAAATGACTAGGAGGAACAAAATAAAGGCTCACACTTGCAAATGCATTAAAAATAAGAATCTTGAGTGCAAAAAGGAACAAGATTTTGGAACATGTGGTGAAAAAATGCCTTGTACTATCATTTTGCTAAATCAGATTTGTTATTACCATTTTGCCACTTATAAAGGAGTCAGACTTAAACTCAGTAGAAAAATAGTGGAGTAGGAGTTGAAGGTTTGATGTACCAACTCCACAGCCCTGCTTTATTTCACACAGATGTCTAATGGTAACATTTTAGTTATTTTTATAGTTACAGCGTTATGACAGAAGGGAAAACTAACCTCATCTGGTCCAAAGGCTGACACTTGGGGACTGTGGTAGGTTTTAAAAATGTATTTTGTATGATAAACCAAACGTTTATAGCATTCAGATTTTCAAAAGTTAAAACTAAAGAAGGAATTATTTCAGTTACTTTTGGAAAAAAGAGAACAATTTGAAGTGTTACTGTTAAAATTTGAAACAGCAACTAATTTTGGGTCACTTTACCATTATAACAGTAATTAACTGAGTTTTTGGATGACTTTTAAACTCTGGGTTTGACTGGCTTCTCTTCCACCTATGCCTTGCCATTTTACACCTCTGATTTGTTGTTTCCTCAGCCAAGATCCTCTCTCTTTTTGTCTCAATTCCAGCTCTTAAAGGAGGCTTACATTTTTGCCAGGTTCAAAGCTGGGCTGGTCATCTGCAAGTTCTCCAATGAGTAACGGCTTCATGTACTTTCTCACTACAGTCTTGTCCAGATGGAATGCTGTGAAGGGATCCTGAAAGCAAGAGAAAAGAGAGGGCAAGTTAAAACAATGGATCTCTTAAAGAGAAACAGGTGAATATTTAAATTCTGCATGGAAGAAGGCATAGGCCTCAGTCCTATTGTTATTCCAGACTAGAGTGGAACTGTTGAATCAATTGGATTCATCTCTATACTGACTCACCATTTGTTAACTGATTTAATGGATCTACTCCGTTTAGGACTAACTAACAGGATTCCAGAGAAGATGCCTTGCGACTGTCCCTAAAACCTAGCAGCTAGATAAATGGGGGAAAGCCAAATGACTAGCCCAAATTATCTGTGCAATTCTTACTGAGCTAACTCGATATACTCCTCTTAATAACCCTTCCTATTCAAGCAAAGCATTCAACCCAAGACTTGGATCTCACATAATTTGCTCTAAATGATAAACAGTTATTTGTGGTGATCTTTTCTTAACCTAAACCCCCTTTGGGGGAGAGTCTCCTATTCCAAAAGACATCTTTCCTTAAGTGCTGAATATTCATATTCTTTCTCTCCCCCACTGCACGCAACTCTAGAATGATGCAGTTGATTCATATTTTGGATCCCAGTCTCAACACTAGTTTCCTTGGCTTCTCAAACCTGTTTTGGAGACATTCTGAACGGGTAATCCCAATTACTCTTATTCCACCTCACCACTAGGTGCTGCTGTAGAAACATATTTGGGTTCTTTCTGAGACACATTGCCACTGATCTCATTTTATTCTGGAACAAAGGAACTTCAGATTACTGAAGCCACCGAATTACAGTTTATCAGGATGTTCACTTCTATTAAATCTGAATCAGGGTTTTCTGTCACACTTTTCAAAGGATTTTCTACCACACTTTTGTGGGTTAATTAGCTCATCAATGCCGAGATGAATGTGTGTGTGTAGTTTGCCTTCAAATTTATACATTTATGTTTGATTTTTTAGCAACTCTGAGGGCCTTTGGGGCTGAAGAGCGGGGTATAAATACCGTAATAAATAAATAAATATTTTCCAATTTATAGCAACCCTAAGTTGAACCTATTGTGGACTCTTCTTGGCAAGTTTCTTCAGAGGGGGTTTGCCGTTGCCTTCCTCAGAGGCTGAGAGAGTGTGTCTCTCTTGTCCAACGTCACCCAAGTGGGTTTGCACAGCCAAGCCAGGATTCAAAGCCAGGTCTCCAGAGTCACAGTCTAATGCTCAAACCATTACGTAAAATTGGCTCACGCCAGGATGAACAGATACTGTCAATCACAAAACTGCAACCATCTGTACTTTGAGCGTTTCATTGCACTTCAATCACATTGTTAACTCCTCCACCACCCATTCATATAAAAACTACAAATGAGAACTTCTTGCACCTGATGAAGTAGAAAATGTATGCTATAATGAATTTCTTAGACTTTATCTGTCACAGAATCCCCCCCACCCTTTTTTTAGGCCTATCACCTCTTCAATCATTGTGGGTTATCAAACCTTGAGATAGTTACAATACTGGAATGGATACTGGGCTTTGCAGAAATGCCAGAAAATAATGTTATATTCGCAAGAACAAACAGATGTTATGGAAGGCCTTCTTCCTACCAACTCCTGTTTATTTCTAGTACAGGAAGGAGCAACTATTTCCTCGAGTCCTGGCCCAGTCTCAGAATTAGACAAAGTGAAGTGTTACTTATCACAAAGAGGCTGCTCATGACAGCTTTTATTGTGGTTTTTTTTTGTTTGTTTTTTTAAATTATATACAGATATAATGAAAATAATGAAATAATCAATATGAACACCAAATATTACATGCGGACTCCCCCCCTTACAAATGCAATGAAAGCTATGCCCCTAACATGTGCCATGTTGATTTTGATTTCTGGCCAACATGGCTACCTCTGCTTTTGTATGAAAATACGATAAGACTGAAAAGTAGTGATAAATCCACCTTTCTGCAAAGCCCTGTTGATAACCTGAGCATTTAAAGTTTGCATATCTGCCTTTCAGGGATGCACACCAATATCAGAAGAGATGCTTAAACAGCTAACTTGAGGACCATAAATATATTTTGTGAAATAGTGTTTTATTTCCTGATATTTCAAGCTCCCCTGCCTTCAGCCTCCAGGCTACCTCTGAGAGATTGTTTTGTTTTGTTTTTAAACAAGGGGTAGGCAAATGCAGCTGGTCAAGGGCCAATTTTCTCCTCCTAGGACCCTGCTGGGACCATACAGACTGTGAAAAATCAAAACCAGAAACTCAGGAAGTGACTGCAAGTCTACTTCTAGCACTACAAATGGTATGTGATTTATTAAACTGTGCAGGGGAGAGGATATTACAAGTTATTTAAAAGGTGAATTGCTACATCTGGTGGTTTTCATGTTGTTGCAACTTATGGTGAGCCTAAGGTGAACCTATCATGGCGGTTTTCTTGGCAAGATTTTTTCAGAGGGGGTTTGCCTATGCTCTCCTCTCTGGGAATCACAGAGTGTAACTTGCCCAAGGGGTTCCCATGGCCAAGCGGGGATTTGAACTGTGGTGTCCCAGAATCCTAGTCCAAACCATTATACAGTGGGCCTTTGGTATCCACTGGGGTTTGGATCCAGGACCCCTCCTTAGATACCAAAATCAGTGGATGCTCAAGTCCCATTTATATATAGTGCCTTAGAAATGGTGTCCCTCATATAAAATGGCAAAATCAAGGATACTGTGGATGATAGAATCTGTGAATAGGGAGGGCTGATTGTGCCGCACTGGCTCTCTCTAGATTCAGAGCTTTCAGAAAAGGCCATTTACGATTATTATTATTATTATTATTATTATTAACCTTTATTTATAAAGCGCTGTAAATTTACACAGCGCTGTACATACAATCTTTTTAATTGGACGGTTCCCTGCCCTCAGGCTTACAATCTAAAAAGACACGACACAGAAGGAGAAGGGAGTGGTGGTGGGGAAGGGGCCTCTTTAGTAAGATAATACATATAAAATACATAGCAATACAGGAAATGAATGAATAAAACAGACAACAAAAGAACATCAAATAGCAAGTGAGAATTATGCAATGCCTGGGAACGCTTCTCTGAACAGGATGGTCTTCAGCTCTGTTTTGAAGCTGGTTAAGGAAGTGATGGCTCTTGCTCGCAGGGGAAGAAGGTTCCAGGAGTGAGGGGCAGCAAGTGAAAAGGGGCGAATCTGAGATGGGGCAGAGGAATTCCTTTCTGGCCACAGAAAGGGTGGTCCAGGGAGTTTAGACAGGATCAGGGCCATGCAAACTGCCTTGGGGGCCAGATGCAGCCCCGAACTGCACTTTTTACCCATCCTTATTTTAAAGTAATGCCTTTATCATACTGATTCCCTTTCTTTCTGTGCTCTTTTATTCCAGTGTCTGTCTCTGTTTGGCACATAAAACTTAGGAGACAAATTCATTTCTCTACATCTGACACAGCATGCTCACACAGAGACTACCATACTTCCAAGTTACAAAAGGTTCCTTTTCTAAGAGAAATTCTCTCCACAAACGTTTCCACTTTTGTTACTGGAGAGCAGATCAGGACACACTGACCCACGCTTCTGTTTAGATGGAGCTATGGCTTTAAGTAGCTCATAGCCAAGAACTGGTTCCAAAACTGATATATAACTGCTTCTAACTGGGCTCAATGTGCTTCATTAGAAAAGAGAGCGAGGGGGGAAAGCTTATCTGAATGGGGATGGGGTGTGTGTGAAAAAACGGTATTCCCCCCCCCCCTTCCCATCAGTTTTCTGACTGGAAAGGGAAAGAGGGTTGGTTCACCGGCTGAGCTGTAGACGGTGGTACCACACATTTCAACCAATCGTAACAATGGTAGTTGTAAAACCTGGCAACAGAGTCAAAAAAGAGGGAGAGGGGAGGGAGGAAATGGAGAGGGATCTTGTTGCAACAGCAGCTTCTCGGAATCAGAATTCCTAGCCAAGCAGCGGGAGACAGATGGGGAACCACCATCTTTTTTTTTTTAATCATGTCAAAATCTGCCTTTTAGGTAGCAACTCCCTTTGGAGAGAGGGGAGGAGAGAGGAATTTAAATTCTTGTCTTACCTAAACAGAATTTTAGGATTTTATTCAGCTTTGCTCATAAATGACACATGCAAGGGTTAATGCTTTCTGCAGGACCTCAAGGCTGCTAAATCCAGACCAAAGAAATAAATAATCTGGCTGAATGAGAAAAGCTATACAGCCATAATGGCCATTGGGTCTGAATAGTGCTATGTCCCTAACAGACTGGGCAACAATCCATTCTGCACCAATACTGGTTGTTATTTTGCATGCTGCACCATTATCTTAGTAAGGAGACCAGAGTAGTTGCCTGACTTGTTGGACTGCAGACTCACTGCGAGCACAAGCACATCTGATTCCATGCAAAGTCCAGCCACACAGTGTATAAACTAACCCTCTCCATCACCATTAGGAGAACTTAAGGAGCTGAGTAGACAAAAGATTGGATTAAAACAAAGGTGAAGAACCTATGACACTCCAGATGCTGGTTGACTGTAGCTCCTGTCACCCCTTATTGTTGATCTACTGATAGGGGCCAATGGGAGTTGGAGTCCAAAGCCATTAGGGAGGCTACGGGATTCCAATTCTTGAATTAAGACCTAGATTCAGATCCTATGAATACAGTGCACTCATGGTTTATCTTTCACTATCATGATCAAAATCCTGTTAGTGCATTACACTAGTGATTGCACTTTTTCTAGAATCGCATAGCACTGGAGCAGGAACGCAGACAAAACCTGCCAGCTCCGAGCAGCATATTTCTTCAGTGCCTGACTTCCTTTAAGGTTGCTGTGTCTGGGGCCTTTTCCCTCCTGCCACCATCACTGGTGTGATTACGTTGACATGGTGTAACAGCAGATTTCCAGTCCATATTTCCTAGACTAGATGCGGATCACATTGGAGTCAGCTGCAGAATATGTACTGAATTCAACCGCCCAAGCCTATGCATTAAAAGTACACATGGATTTCTGTGTTAAAAGCTGCCAGAAGGGCAGTAGCATCACTAGGGTTGTGTGGGCCACACCGGCTGACACCGCTGACTTTGGGCCTCTACAGATGCGGGGAAAGGAGTAGACAGAGGCCGCCCCTTTCTCCCTCGGATCATGGCCACGCCAACCAAATGGTGTGGCAATGAGGTGCCATGAAAAAGGAGCCATGAAACGCAGCTCCTTTCTCCACCACTGCCAAGACGCCATTAGCACCCTGGAGCAGTGCAGTGACGTCCCTTGTGCACCGCACTGTTTGGACGCAGCGTATGAGGCACATCATTGGTGCATGCGCCATCTGAACGCATGCATGCCAAGATGGCACCCAGACAGCACAGTTGAGCTCAACAGCATGCTGACGCTCCACTCTCCCGAACCCTAATTTCAGCCCCAGGCTGGCGCATATTGCCAGTCTGTACCAGGCCTTTGTTACTAATTAGCAAATTAGCTCCCATTTGCGTAACCATAGCTGAAGCATGAATATCTGAGTCCTTGGTAAATACTTGCAGTGTTGCTTTATCTGTACCGGTATACTAAAATGCCTCAACTAAA
This sequence comes from Sceloporus undulatus, assembly GCF_019175285.1. NCBI lineage: Eukaryota > Metazoa > Chordata > Lepidosauria > Squamata > Phrynosomatidae > Sceloporus > Sceloporus undulatus. The sequence goes on from NC_056522.1 coordinate 259,312,175, forward strand.
TAACCATTTATCCATTTACATGCCTTCTAAATAGACTTTCATTGAGTTCCGTGAAGTAAAGCATTGCAACCTAAACAAAGACAGTGTTAATAGAAAAACAATGTCCGTACGTAATGATGCTGCACTGATACAGCCATGTTTAGAGCAGACCCATGAAAGCAGTTCACAGGAATAATGAAACGCAACACTTATGACAAAACATCTATCCCACTGATTTCAACAGGCAAATATATTCTAATGACTTATTCTGGATTTAACCACAAAGTTTTAATGATAACTTTGCCTAAATACTTGAAAGGCACCAGATCCTGTATGATCTTGGAAGCTAAGCAAGACCAGTTCTGGATAGTACTTGACTGGGAGATGGCCAACAAATACCAGGTGCTGTAGGCTATATTTCAGAGGAAGGAACATGCAAATCCACCTGTGAGTATTTCTTGCCTAAGAAAACCCAATGAAGGTGCACACATACACACACACTTCTTCTGCTGCTTATTACTACTACTTCAACATCCGTTTCTGACATTTATCACCTAGACACCACGTACAGGTAAAATTATGTGTACAAAACCCAACAAATCACTTCACTTGGACAAACACATGCCTAATATACCTTTCACTCAGAAAAGTTGTTCTCAGTGTGGCACTTTTCACTGCATATAGAATGCTAGTCTATCAGGGGGAAATATCCTACCAAGACCTCAATCAGAAATGTTAGTTTTCTATGTGCAAGGAACGGCAGCAGTTAAGGCCAGGCAGTTGAGATACCTAATTATGTTCCAGGGCTCAGACTAGCCCTCAGTCTTACAGGCTCTGCTGGACCCCTCCAGATGTGGGCATACAACAAAAGCTTAAGAAAGTGCTGTTGCTCCCTCACTTTCTTTTAACTTCTGAGGGCAGCAAAGGTCCAGCACAAGGTTGCACCTGCACACAAGTCAAAAACTATATTCTGCACTTTTCTTGAGCAGAGTTTTGAAAAAGTCACTTTTTTGTACAACACCTCCTAGAAACCTCTAGCCAACATGGACACTGGCCATTTTTGCTGGCAGATTCTGGGAGCTGTCATCTCCCAGAAAGACACATTTTCCAAGCTGTGTTTGAGATGCGGATGCGGTGGCACAACAAAGCTGCAAGAGGAGATCTGGCAAACCAAGGCTGTTGCCATTCTGCAGAAATAATGCAGTCTGGCATTCCTTTAACTGTATGGCTCCATATATTTCCATGTCACTGGAATTTTGTATATATATTAATTAATCAGCTTAAAACAACCTAATTAATTGTTCATCATCTTACTTTTAAGAAATCCAAATGAACACATCTTGTTGACAGTGGTTGCTCACATCTTTCAGCACAGAAAAAACTCAGAATCTCTTCTTAACACCTGAACAAACTAGGATTTCTTGGGTATAGGATATAAAATCTTGAGTTAGTGATGTAAATGTACCCCCACTAAACCATACTTCCACCTTCTTTCTTTATCATATAACCACTGATATTATAGTGTCTACACTATGCATGGCATTCTTCAATGTAACAAATCTAGATGAAGGATTTTGGTGGGTCTCGGGTACAGCACCCTTATGGGAAAGGGCATCCATGCAAACCTGGAAGTCTCTTTGGGATTCTTAAGAGAAAAGAGGATTGTGAGTTCTTTGTGGGGTTTTGTACTAGAATCTCATGATCCATCACACAGGGCCTAGTGCAAATGACATGCAAATTCTGAGCCAAAAAGTCAGACTACCAGAAACTGAATGGTAGTCAAAAGCTTTCTGTACAAAAAAACCCATTCCTGATTATCCTGGGCAAAAGTGGTAACAGTATTTTGTTAACAGTATTCATAAAATATATTTTCAGACCTACTGCCAGTCACACAGAAATTTATTCCACTATTTCTTCCCCTCTGCCCAGTGTTAGGATGTATTTGAACTTCTTGGACACTGTGAAGATGCTAAGACAATTAGAGGAGACCTGCAGATTTGGAGGCCTTGGGATATGCCCATTCTTGAAACTCTCTGTTAGAACAAAATCAATTTCCAGCACAAGAAGACTGACAGAGAAAAGGCTGTCCTATAAAACAGAGGACCATCTACAGTTCAACACAGGGGAGACAGATTGAAGAACTGGTGATAGTGTAAAATGAAGAAGGATGCACACTTATTTCTGTTAAATGTAAGTGTGATTGTTGCAGCTGGTTATGGGAACCAGGGGGCTGAAGAGCAGAACCCTTGGTGCCTTTTATCCTCTGAAGTCATATGTCAACCTTTGGAATGATATGCTCCTTTCCTAATTTTTGATCAATGTAATAAACATCTGTAACTTCTTTCTTTCCATTTCTTTTTAACTGAGATATATTGTGTGAGGTGTTTTTTTTTGTTCTTCCTCTTATGGACTGTTATGCACTGTATGACTTTATTATCTAGATAAAAATATGTATTACTTTAAAAAATAAAATGACACGAGGCCAAACAGAGCTGCTCTTCTGTTTGGATGGCATTTCCCTAGATGTGTCTTTAACAGCAGTGAGAGGTGTTTAGTTGCTTCACAAGTACAGTGACTTGCTTCCTAAAGCCCATGAACATGTTGGACTCTTACATGCTGTAGTAACTCTCAAGGCTTCTCATTGCCAAATGTCTTGCTGCACATGTGGAGAGGCCTACTGCATTAATAGATGCCTTCAAAACTGTGATAGAACCATGGCATATTTTCATGAAAGGTCTAGTCCATTCCGGAGTATCTCTAACTCACAACACCATTCAGCCACTGGTGAGTTGGGTTCTTGAAGACTTTATGGCCTCATCTCTCATCCAGAAACCATGCCTTCCCTTCTTCCACACTTGCTACTCTCTGACACAGACAGACAGTCTGTGCACAACCATGTACAACCTATGTACTAAATATTCCAAAGTATAAACTTATAGCAAAGCCATGCTACCTGATGAATCTGATAATGTGTCTCTGACCCTTGGAAGGTCACACCACATGCTTGTTTTGAGATGTTACTGAATATCTGGTTTTGCTGCAACCCACTAACACATCTACCCCTCTAAATCAATGATTCTCTACCTTTTGTCCTCTAGAGATGTCCGGGACTTCAGGTCCTAGAATTTGTATGCATTGGCTAAATTGACAGGAGCTGGAGTAAAATCATCTGGAGGCCCAGAGGTTGAGAACCACTGCTCTTGATGTTTTGCCTATTTCACTGCTTGGGAAAGGACCACTCTGTGACTTCCATTTGAAGCCGTGGTCAAAAGCACTCGCCTCTACAGTATGTGAAACAACAATAGGATGTTTCTAGACACATACAAAGCTTCTCCAACTCAGCAGCTCCAACAAATTCCTACCCAAATTGGAGAGCAGGTTTCAGGCTCAGTCCCTATCATGTTTTTAGAAATGCACCCCTAAGAGACTCCAGGGAGCTTAGAGTAGTAGACCCTCCCCATGAGGAAGCCAATGGGCAACTCTGCCACTCCAGGGACCTTGGTGTGGGACCTTCAAGGCAGTGTACTAAAGCGGCAAACCCAAAGAGATTTCCTAGGAAGTCATAGAGATCCCACACATCCAAGCAGCACTGTGAAGGCAACATCTCCTCCAGGCCTAGGCACCTGGCTCGGTAAGGCCCCTGTCACCAGAGCAGACACACACACACCCCTATTCCCAAAGCTGGAGAAGTTACCTTGGGAGCGGGAGTCTATTACAAGTCTCATATCTCCACAGTCAGCAAGACCACAGAGAGGGTCCTGGGAAGCGTATTCCCCCCACAAACGGGTGTCTCTAGGGGCTGCAAGGACTGCACCAGGTGCCACCGTCAAAGAAGTGCCACCACTGCTCCCCAAACACCTGCCTTTGGGCAGAAGCAGGCAGAGGAGTTCGCCTGCGTCCCTTTAAATGAGGGGCAAGGCTGAGTGGGAGGAGAAAGGAGAGGACCCAGGTTTCCAATTTTATTTTAAAAATTAAATTTTAAATATCTTTTATTCTTTTAAAATCTCCTTTAAAACCATCACATCTCACCAAAGGTTCACTTTGACCAGATGAAACTACATGCAAATAAATGCATCTAGGCTCTGCATAGGACACACTCATTTCAAGGTGCAATTTTAATTTTGCTCATGTTCTGTCCCCACTGTTAGGATAATAACATCAAGCGATCCATGAGTAGCGTTAGTCCCAGAACCCACTCCTAAGGATTCCGTGTGGTCTGCAAGTGGGAGGAGGCCCACGGAGGAGAGAGGCACCATCAGGCCTCGCCTCGCCCCGGAGAGAGGCAGGCAGGCGGCTGGGGGAGAGGTGTGTTGCGCTGCCTTCCAGTCATTTCTGACTCACGGCGATCCTAAGGCAATCCTATCCTGGGTTTTTCTTGGCGAAGTTTGGCATGGCCTTCCCCTGAGGCTGAGAGAGTGTGACCTCTTGCCCAAGGCCAGCTGCTGGGCGAGTGCCCTCCACTAAGTAACCTCCACCCAGCTCTGCCTGTGATTCTGCCAGAGGCTCTGTGAAGGCTCTGCCTGCAGCAGCAATGCCAGGGAGAGAGCCCTCTGAAGGGGAGGAAGAGGAAGGAGGGGAAGGGGAAGGGGAGGGCCGCCCCCACTCTCCCTCCCTCCTCCCTGCCTGCCCCGGGGCTCACCGTGGCGTCCTGCCCGGCGTAGTGGCTGATGACCCTGGAGCCCCCCGGGTGCCTCTTGTGGAAGCGGCTGATGTCGTAGACGCGGCGCTCCACCACCAGCCACCTCTCCTCCGACCGCCCGGAGTGGGGCTGGATCTCCTCCCAGGTGAAGCGCCTCAGACGCCCGGCGCCAGCTGCCTCCTCCTCCCCGGCCATCCTTCCTTCCTCCTTCCCGCCGCCCGGGGCCCACCGCCGCCCAGAGAGTGGCCCGGCAGCGCCTCCGTCCAAAGGGACCCAAGGCAGGACCCACCACCGCTGGACTGGCAGCCGGGGCCACGCCCACCCCTGCCCTCATTGGCTCCCGCCCCTTCCGAAGGCCACGCCCCCGAGAGCCCATTGGCCAAGACGCGCCCGAGCTCTTCGCCGGGTGTGGGCGGGGCTAGGCCAGGGCGCGCGCAGGCTGCTTCTTGCGAGGTGGCTATAGGCAGCTCCAGCTGAGTCTGTGTTTAGGACAGAGTTTTAGATTAGCTTAGCTAGTCCTTAGTTAGGTCTTAGTCCTGTGGACGGAAATGTAGGACGTGTCCTGGAAATGGAGGCCATGTTCCTGGGAAAGGAGGACGCCCGGTCGGTCACCCTGGCAAAGAGGGCTTGAGCCTCGGACTAGGACTCCGAGATCTCAGAAGGAGCCCTTTCTTTTCTTGTCTGGCTGCTGGGATTCAGATGTTATCTCCTGGCTTCTGGGAGGCTTTGTTCTCAGGACACACACAGAAGCGCCCTCCGGCAGCAGCACCTTCAGAGAATGCCAGCCTGGTACTAATTAACGCCGCCCTTTCAGATTTCCCCCTCCTGAATGATGGTTCTAGCCTAGGGCTGGAAGAGACCCCAAGAAGGGCCATCCAGCCCAGCCCCATTCTGCCATGCAGGAACTCTCAATCAAAGCATCCCCAGCCTCTGCTTAAAGACATCCATAGGGTGCAAGTAACTTGGAAAGTACACGACAGCAACAAGTATTTCCAAGCAGATGAACAGGTCCTCCAAATATTGCTGGACTGCCACGCCTATTATTTCACTCTTGACTATGTTAGTCCCAGCTGACTGGAACTGCAGTCCTACAACATCAAGAGGCTTGTCCATTTCCCAGTGTATGCATGGACATTGTTTTGTCTTGCCTTCGTTTTATACTGCTGGTTTTTTCCTGTCAGGCCAGCTTGCACTCACGAGGCGTCATCAAATCTTGCCAAGTTAAGGCTTCCCAGATTCAATCCATCCACCTGTAATGTGGTCTTTCTCTTTTCCCCCTGCTCTCTTCCACTTTGCCCAGCACTGGTGTTGTTTTATGTTGTTGTGTTCCTTCAAGCTGTTTCTGACTTACAGTGACCCTAAGGCGACCCTATTGGGTTTTTCTGGGGCTGAGAGTGTGTGAGTCATAGTCCAACACTCAAACCAAAAACATCACAATGGTGTTATGTTCGTACCCACCCTCAGAATCATATCTTGCTGTTCTTTTTATCCCAAAACACCTCTTTTTAGGTGATCAAACCATTCTCATTTCACAAAAGAACTGAAAAGAACATACTACACTTTTCTGCATGCATGACAGTGATCCAGCTTTTAAAACTAAAACCAGATGTCAAAACTGTGTATTGTGATATTTGCCTTCCCATTATGTCCTGTAGATATTAGTAGGCCTGGGGACACACAGCAAAGGAAACAGGGTTGTTCTTTGGGGAGAGGCTTTCTCGCATTGCATTGTCTTGCTCCATCAGGTTCAGCGGAGCAGAGGGAAACTCCAATTTGGAAGGAGATGGTTTAATGTTATAACTTTATATAGAAGTAATAGTGCCACTATATCTGCGTTGGTCAGGCCCCACCTGGAATATTGTGTCCAGTTCTGGGCACCACAATTCAAAAAGGACATTGAGAAACTGGAGCGTGCCAAAGGAAGGTGACTAAAATGGTGAAGGCCTGAACAGCCCTATGAGGAACGATTCAGGGAGCTGGGGATGTTTAGCCTGGAGAAGAGAAGGTTAAGAGGTGATATGATAGCCCTGTTTAAATACTTGAAGGGGATGTCATATTCAGGAGGGAAACAACTTGTTTTCTGCTGCTCCAGGGAACAGGACCCGGAGCAATGGATGCAAGCTACAGGAAAAGAGATTCCACCTCAACATTAGGAGGAATTTCCTGACAGTAAGGGCTGTTCAACAGTGGAATAAACTCCTCGGAGTTTAGTGGAGTCTCCTCCTTGGAGGTCTTTGAACAGAGGCTGGATGGCCATCTGTGCGGGGATGCTTGATTGAGAGTTCCTGCATGGCAGAATGGGGTTGGACTGGATAACCCTTGTGGGTCTCTTCCAACTCTAACAATCATGGTTCTATGATATGCCTGCCCTACCCTAACTGGATTGGGCAGGGGCATAGCAAGATCACATCTGGGGCAATGTTCCAAAATTATAATTTTGTCTCACCAGATTTACCAGGAATCTAGTGCACATCAATAATAGGAAACCTTGGCTTTTAGAAATATAATTTAGGAATCCAAAGAGAGGCGGCAGGGCAAAAGGGGCATTATGGATCAAGGAAATGTTAACATAGATACAAGAGAAAAGGTGTGAACAACTTTAAAGGTCTCGATTTGCAATCCAGAGGCATTCCATTATATACCACAGTGCCTGAACAAAGAAGGAGGAACAGCCAAAAATGGTAAATTGCAGAGCCAAAACACTGCAGTCTTGGCATAAGCCCTAGCCAAGACATTACATGCATCAAAATTATTTGAGGTCAAGCCATTATGAAGATTTCAGAGAATTGCTGAGCTGGTTCCATTTAAAAATTGTGTTGTTCCCCACCTGTTTTTGCAACCATTCATGTCTCTGTCAAATTTGTCACCATTCCATACAAGCATTAAGGGAGTGACCGAAGGTGACCAAAAAAAGCCATGATTTTACCTTTAATAAAAAGGTGGGGTGTGTGTGTCAAAGGAACATTAGAAAATGTAAGAGTTGGGATATATTTACAATTAGCAGAAATATGAACAAAGTTAATGGCTTCTGGCCATACTACAATTATTAACATAGTTGGCTATACAACAACAACAAAAAAAGCCTCTTACTTCAAGGGAATTAACTTTCAGCTCAGCAGAAGTATTGCTTTGACTCCTCAAGAGCCACCTGCTTGACAAACCAGCATCATTTTACTCAGTCCTTGGAAGGTTTATGAGTGACTCGGTCCAAACTGGCATCTTTCTGCACCAGATGATGCTCTGCTTTACGCCCCCTGCCAACAGTAATGTGATAGCAATAGCAAGTACATTTCTATACCGCTTATCAGTGCACTTAAGCACTCCCTAAGTGGTTTACAATGTGTAAGCTAATTTCCCCCAACAACTGGGTACTCATTTTAGGACCTGGGAAGGATGCAAGCTTGAGTCGAGCCTGAGCCCTGGCTGATAGGAACTCACAAACCTTGAAAAGTGTATTCATCAATGCAGCTGAAGAAATAGACAAATTCAAGAAGCTCATGCTGAAAAAACCAGTTGGTATTTTCCCTTTCCATTTTATATTAAAACAAATGTAACTTACCTAATGTAACTCAGTTATGTTTAGTTCAAGAGTTAGCAACTCCCAGGTCCAGGGGCTAAGCAAGCCTCCAGTGAACTGGGGAGGGCTATATGCCACCCCCTATTCTGTAGAAAAAAAATGTTTCCAATGAAAATACTCACCAAGCTTTTAGAGAATATGAGGACAATTTGTCAAGTTTCCATGTGGTTTTCCATGTGTAGAGCCAGATTGCTGCATGTGTTGCACTTCCACTTGGTTCCAGAAACGTGTTTCACAATGCCCTAACTCACCCTCCTTGACTTCCCAGTGTTTTCTCTGTTTCCGTAATGGAATAAGGTTGTAGCAAGAGATCAAAACAACAAACATGATAAGGGAGGGGCAACGGAGCCATATAGGAATGATTAGGAAGGTCAAGTGATTTGGGGTCATTCCAGCAGAACAAGTTCCACATGCTGGGTCTTCCTCTGGTAGCAACGACGGGCAGAAATAGGGTTGCATGCTGAGTCCAGGCAGAAACTGAATGTATTGGACTGCTTAACACATGATGGTGGGCTGTGTTTTTCTCCAGGGTTGGGAACATGTGGCTTTCTTTAGAAGTTTGTCAGGTTGCAGCTGCAGAAGTTCACCGTCTTGGTTAACACTAAGAATGTGGCTAAATGTAGCACCTTTGCTGTTAGCCAGGTTTCTTGGGAAGGAAAATATTTGCAGGCATAAGAGCTACAGAGATAAGAGGTATGCAATGGTTGATGGGTTCCCTTCGGTGATTCTTACTAGCCAATCAGAAGAGATATCCCTTGAATGTGGTATTTATTTTGTTTTTCTATCATTTTTCTATTATATTTTTTTTTTAAAAACACAGTAGCAGAAACTGGCATGTGATAGAGAGGTAAGCACATGTTCCTTTTGAACCTAAACTAACCGATAAATAAGCTGACTTTACTAAGGCCCTGTGGCACATTCATCCCAACCTTCGCTGCAGCCACTGTTGAAACTGAGAGAAGAGTACTTTGGACTGTTAGATGAGCCTGCCAATAACAGCGGGCATTGGCACCTTGGTGAAGGGGCACTGACTCCCCCTTGAGGTTATATCCTTGGGGCCACGTAAGAACAGCAGAAAGTACAGGGAAACCCCAGGAACACTTCTCTATGGAGTCTGTATGGAGAACATTTTGTAATTAACATTAGAAATGCTAGGATATTAGATTAAAGGCCAAGACTCAGTATTTTATTCTAGATGGCCACAAGTTGGCTTTAATTAATCACATATCATCCAGCTGTCCTGATTCAGCAGGGACAGTCCCAATTAACTCTGGCATTTCACTTTTAGAGGCTCTTAAAATGTCCCCCCCCTTTTTTTTTTTTTCCTTTTTTTTGGTCTCCTCCTACTTCCCTTTCATCCTCTGCTTACTTCCACTGTTGTAAACTGAGTTCAGCATGTAAAAGCTGACTCTCTGGTTCTGTCCTAGTATTGCCCACATTATCCATTGCCTGGGCTTACCTGTATTTTGGGTCCATTGCATAGTTTTTTCTCCACTTTTGCCCCTTTCCATAATCAGCTGGAAGTAGTTCCGCCCATATGTTTATGTGCTCATACCTGTGCCAGACGAATGTGTTCCCCTCCAGGTCTGGCCCCAAATGGGGCATTTAAACTCCTGCTTCTTCCCACCCCACGCCTTTTAATTCCATCTGTGCATTTGAGCTCTCTTTCCTTTTCACTAGCTGCTTTCCTCTGCTGTACTTAAAATATCTATGTAAAGTACTGCAAAGATTTATATGACATTTTAAGGGAGAAAAACAGCTGCCATGAAGGGAGTTATTTAAAAATAAAAGAACTTATAATAACTTATGGCTTATTTGCAACAATAAATATTTTAATAGGACCTAAATATTCTAAAGGCACCAGATCCCATCTGATCTGGGCAGCTAAGTGTGGTCAGCTCTGGTTATTACTGAATGGGAGACCACCAATAAATACCAGGTGCTTAAACTAGCAAAAACACCTCTGATATTCTTCCGTAAGAAACCCTATGAAATATATGGGGTCACCATAAGTTGACAAGCACTTGAAGGCATATACGCAACACACTAGAAGCAGTATATGCGCAGTATAGTAACTGTTTTGTGAATATCTGTTGCTCTGCATTAATGGTGGGGAGTGAGGGATACAGTGGCTCACAGTTAAGAACTGACCTAACAACTGCAAGGTCAGCAGGTGGGGCAGTTTGAAACCCAAATGCCACATGATGGAGTGAGTTCCCATCACTAGTCACTAGCAGTTTGAAAGCATGTAAAAGTGCAAGCAGATAAATAGATACCACTTCAGTGGGAAGGTAAACAGCATTCTGTGCAGTCATGCTGGCCACATCATCACAGAGTTTGACAACACTGGCTCCATGGGCTTAGTAACAAAGAGGAGCACTGCCCCCTACAGTCGGACATAACTAGACAACCTTGTCAAAGAGGAAAGTTATCTTTACCTTTATGAGTGAGGAAGATGCTACTTTTTGTTTTTCCTCCTTTCAAGAGATTTAAGGTGTAGACTCCCTGGGGCAAGGTCATTGACAAAATACATGGATGCTTGGAAAGGTAGAGGGGCAGTAGAAAGAGAGGCAGACCACACGCAAGATAGACAGACTCAAAAGGAAAGTCACAGGCATGGATCTACAGGAATGAGCAGAGCAGTGGATGACAGGGCAGCTTGCAGATGTCTCCTTCATGGGGTTGTGCCACAATCAGTGGCAGCCCATTCAAGGGGTGTCACCCGGTAGTGGGGGGAGCATCTGGGGTAGGCAAAAAGGGCACTCCCCCCATCTCTCTGCCATAGCGCATAAAATGGCACCAAAGCAGCAAGGTGGGGGGTGCTCTCCACCCTCAGCAGCCACCCTTGCCTTCTGAGTCCTGCATGGCCATGGCTGTGTGGGACCTGAAAGGCAGCTACCTCCCCACTGCTTCCCGAGTTCCACATGGCATTGCTGCAGGGGATCCAGAAGGTAGCTGCCCACTCCCCCCAGAGTGTACTACCCCACTGGGTGACACCCCCTCTGGGGCATCACCCAGTGCAGTCTGCACCACTATACCCCCCCCCCCTCCAGTGATGCCACTGACTTAAGTCAGGGCCAATCCGAGGGTAGTTAACAACAACAAAGCACTGGTGATATATTATAATAGAAGATAAGTGTATACTCTTGTTTTATAAATGAAACATATTGACGGGTTAAAAGTTATTCCCAGCCACCCTTTTAGCTATATGAATTGGTTTTAGAAAGTTTTTTTTTTATCAACAGACACAATAAAAATTATTACTTGGTAAGGATTTGAGCAGGTACATTTTGTAAAGTGACAATTGGCACAATAGATATTCTTGGGATTCAGAAAATTGTCAGTCTGTTTACAAAAAGTGTAAAAATAATTGTTTTATCTTCCCACTTTTAAAAGTTTGTGTTTAAAAGCTTACCTCTGATAAAGAGTATTACTTCTTATCTTTTTTTTTTTAAATGGAAGAGCTGACCTCAATTTGATTTTTTATTATTACAATCTTGTTCTGTTTAGTGTATCAGGTCACTAAGACTTTTGACTTAGCCTTAGACTTATGTGGTGAAATATTTTACAGAACTGGGTCCACTAGAATTTCCATTTTTCATATGTCATTATATCCCACTATTCACTTATATAATAAAGGCTGCTGTACAGTGTACATAAGCTCCCTCATTTTCTCTCACTCTCAATATTTTTGCTTTTATTGGGTAACTTTGTATTATTAAGGATCCCTCCCCTTTTGTACTTGTATGTAACTAAAAATAGTTAAAACTTTAAAGAGGTTGTTATATTAGTCTGTTCCAACATATCAGCAAAGGTTTTTCTGACATTTTTAATGCTAAAAGTATGACATTTTGTAGATTAAAACCCACTTCTGCATAGGCATCCATAAAAGTTCATGCAGAAATAAATTTGTGGATCTAAAAAGTACCACAAGATTCTTTGTTGATAAATAAAAATATATTTGTAAAAATATTATTTGTTGATCCAAACAGTTACAGTCAAAAACAAAGTGAAGTTATTGTTTGTTACAAAACAATAATAAACTAACTTACTTAGTTATATTTTAGTTCAAGAGTCAGCAACTTCCACTGGTCCAGAGGCTAAGCAAGCCTCCCCTTGAAGCTGGGAGGGTTATGTTGCCACCCCCTATTTTGTAGAAAATAAACGTCTCCATGAAAAAAATGCTCACCAAGCCTTTTAGAGAACATAAGGACAATTTTGCCAAGTTCTCCCAAGGGTTGCTTTAGGCCCAAGTGGAAGTGAATTACTCTGCAATGTTTTAGGATCCCTAAAACAGGCCAGAAGCATTCCTTCCACTATTTCACAGACAAAACTGGGGAACATATGGCCAAGCAACATCTGAGTGCTCAAGATGACACAATTATTAATGAAAATGAACACATTAGCTAGGAGATGATACAGCAATTTGCTTTTGCCTGAGTCTACAGGGAAGGGTAAAATCTGCCTCCTCCCTGTCCTCTTCTCCACTGATAACTGAATGCAAGCTCTGTTTGCAGCAAGGGGGAAAAGTGGAAAAAAGAGAGAGAAATTGGGACATTTAAAAGGCATCTTAAAAAGTGGAACGACAGAGGATGAATCAGGAATGTCCTTACCAAATTGGGACAGGTGGGAGGTCTGCAGAAAGCAAGAGTAAAAAAAACAAGCAAAATTGCACATCATGTCCTGTAAAGGAAGTGAGTACTTTTTGAGCACCTTCCCTTAAAAAGAGAAAAAGTGGGGTAAAGACATTGTGAGGCACATGTATCCTACTGGCCGTACTCTACTCTTTTAGTAGTGTGAAAAGAAATAACTACAAGTAATTTGTTATTTGTTGCTCATTACTTCCACATTTTCCCCTTGTTTTTAGGTAGTGTAAATGATTTTACTGGTTAGGAGGAGGGATCTCATAGCAAAATGATGTAAACATTATGTAAAAATGGTAAAGCAACAATGATGTAAGCTAAGCCTCAAGTCAAGTATTCTGAAATTCTACTGAGAATTAAAATTGGCAAACCAAGCTCACTTTCACATTGTTGAAAGGCTCCAGGGAGAATGTACAGCTTATCCCACTCTGGAAATGAACCTATTTATTATATAAAGCCCTAAACTTTATATAATGGTAGATTCTTTCACGTTTAATAAACACAGAGTCCCTAAAGGCCTTAAGGAGGCAAGAATGAGATCATTGTCAAGAAAGCTTACAAAAGAAGAAAAAGAAAACAGCTATTATTGTGTACTCACTAAGATTCCACATACAGCTGTGGATTCTCATCTGTATTCACAGAAAGTTCATCTCTGGTGAAAGATAATTAATAGAAACATACCTGAAGAACAAGCTGGAATATGCTCTGCTATTCCAGCAAAAATTTTGGATCCCCGCTGCCTAACTGGCCTTCTGCTTCCATTCTTTTATTTTGCATGTACATTGAACTGTAACAAAAAAGAGAATTTGTAAAGTACTTTCTTAGAGCAGCATTACAGTAAATGACATTGGTTACAGAATTTGATTATTTTGCTTTATAATACTTTCTGATTAAAGCAAGTTTAGGCACCCAGAAAAAATTGTTTAGCCCAGATCCACAATGACTACATTTACTCTGGTGTCCAAAGTTACAACAGTTACACCAGTCCCACCACCAGCAGCAGCACCACATGTGTATTGATGTCAGCCAATCCACACTTTCCTCCACATTTTGCTCCAGCCCAAGGCAATTTTGCATGCTCACATTCCAAGGTGAACATAGCAACTTCTGAGTGTTTTTTTTAAATTAAAGTTGGTGAGCATGAGCATATAGATGCATGAGGTTATGTATTTCTGATGTGTATGAATTCAAATCAGTCCCTCTTGCAAATAGGTTATTTGCATTGAGAATTACTTTTGTACATTTCCAAGATGGAAACTAGTAGCATCTCTCAAGAGCTCTGGCTTCTATACATTTCTGCTGCCTCACTTGACCCATTAACAATCACACTATACTCCTTATTTATTCTTTCAGTGAGAAGATTAAAAAAAATGTATGCAATGAGTTTGTTTTGGCATAGGTATTGGGCTACCATTCATATTCTAAAACCACTGGCATCGGTAGAATTGATATCACCTGGTGTGGTAACTCATGGTGTAACTCTCATGGACCTCCTGGGTTGGAATAGTGCTCCCTGGGGAACCCAGCATCCTGCTGCCATTATCTTCTCCAGTTGAGACAGGAAAGATGCCCTCTGAGTGAGAACAGTTTTTTAAAATTACAGTGGACCCTTGTTATACTCTGGGGTTTGGTTCCAAATCCCGCGTGGAAAACAAAATCCATGGATGCTCAAGTTCCATTAAATATAATGACATAGCAAAATGGTGTCCCTTATAAAAAATGGAAAATCAAGGTTTGATATTTGAAATTTATACTTTTTTTAAACATTTTCAAACCATGGATGCTTGAATCCGTGTTTTAAAAAATCTGTGTATAAGAAGGGCAGACTGTACAAAAGACCTCCACTCTCAAGAAAAGAGGAAGTCACGGAAAGCAGCCCACCTGCCTCCAGAGGACAACAGTTGAAAGGAGCCAAATAGATTGGGAACTAGAGATTGTGGGAGGGGGAATAGATGGAAAGGTTTAAGGCTTCACTTACCCCAAAGGGGAGTGGCATCCCAAGAAGACTACCCTCTTCCTTTCCAGAGGAGGGGCCTTGTGATACCTCATGATTGCCCGGTGTCACCCCATCTGATGGTGTCACCCAGTACAGTCCACATCTCTTTCACCCTCTATTGACGCTGCAGTCTAAAATACAATGTGACATTTCTTGCAAATTCTCATTAGTATTTCACAAATTCCAGGCTTTTCCCAACAACACTGAAAAGCATCTTATAAAACTGGTTGGAAAATGTTGTACTTCCAGAGTGGCTTAACTAGAGATGGACTGAACATTTCTGCATGTCCAGGTCCACACATCTCAAAACTGTGTATATCCTGCACCCCATGTTAGAGAGGCAGGTGACTGTGATTTGGAATTCCATTCCTGTAGAGAAGCATGCTGTGTTGACAATATGGCACCCAGTTTAGGCACCCAGTTAGAAGTTGGCTGTTGACCCAAGGCTTTGGATGTCATTAATTCAACCCAAAAACTGATATTGATAGTTTTAAAAACTTTTTAAAAATTTAGATCTATCTCTAACTCATTATATTGTTTAATGTGTTTTAACTTATTTCAAATTATCATTATATCTTGATATTGGGTGGGATATAAATATTTTAATTAATAAACAAAATGGCAGGCATATTATTGACATCAATGTAGATAGTTGAGTAGAAAGTGGTGTGACATCACTTGGAAACAAAATTTCAACCCATCCACCTACTCCAGTACCTGGGAACGTTGAAGGTTTGTAGACCATCATCAAAGAAATCATTTAAGAACTCTACCACATACTGCTTTCAATTTAGAAAGCTTTGCATACATTCTTAAATCTTTCCTATGAAAATCAAAAGCATTCAACTTTGGTTGAACAGCATCCATATATGTTTAATATTTCATGCAATGTTGTAAATGTGTTTTAATTAACACACACACACACACATATGCCTTTTACTCTTTCACTATTTGATTTGTTTTATGCTGCTTTTATGTGCATCATCGGGGCAGTGGTATTACTTTCAATGTGCCTTTATCTTTTAGTGAGCCATTCTGCAAACTATATAATTTTTAGATAAATACAGTCCCCATCTAACTACTTGCTTTGTAGAGGCCTCACAAGAAAATATGCCAAGGAACAACAGTGTAAAAGAAAATGAGATGTTATAGACAACAGGACATGCTAAAAGGAAAAGAAAGAAATAAGATCTTATCAGCTAATCTTGTTTTGGCTGCTTTTTGATCAAAGTGCAAGGTGTGTGCATAAACATCTACTAGCATATTTTAGGAAACAGATAGTTTTCCAATACAAGAGTCATGACAAATGGAAGAAACAAGATAAATAAGAACCTGAGATATGGGTTAGTGAATTCATTATCTGAAATGGATATGGAGAAATTTGGGATACATCATTGAAGAACAAACTGAAATGCAGTCTTTCTCATGGGCAGTATGTACAGCAGCTGTTCCCAGCACAGAGAGGGCCATGCTCAGTTTGTCTACTATACAGGTGTTAAGAATGAAGAGCTGCTCAGGAAACCAAGTTGGGATATCCTCATTCATCACCAAAAACATATTTGAATACATACGAATTAAGAACATTCAAAGCCCTGAGCCTGGAGAGATGATGAAATCTACAAATTTTTCATTTTCCCACATGTGTGTGTGTGTGTGTGTGTGTGTGTGTGTGTAAATAAAGTCTTTTCATCCCAAATATCATGCATTTCTGTAAAATTTTTGAACAACCTAAAATGAAATTCTCCTCAGCTTTGGACCAGACAAATGGAACCTCCAGCATGATAAGAGACATCTGTTTCTGTTCCTGGCATGTTGGAACATATGCTTCAGTCCTCAACAGAGCTTACTAGACAGTAGATCCCATTGATGTACATGAGACTTTTGAGTAAACTAGGATTACAGTATTTATTTATTTTAGGAGCAATAGAGAAGATAGATAATAATTAATGGGGAAGAGGCAGCCCCCAAAATACTGCTGGGCTGCAACTCTCTACAGCCCTAGTCTTATTTAACTTTATTTAAAAGTATTTTTAATTGCTTGTTGGTTTTTTGTTAATTGCCCTAAGAATATGAATGCTAGGTACTGTTTAAAAAGTAAAAGAAATAACAATAATATTGTTGAAAATCCACCATTTAGCTAAGCCCATAAAGCTGATCAGGTTCTCTCAAGGTGAGTTTAAGGCAGAGGTGGCTTATGCTTCGATCCTTTGGGAGAGGTGGGGAAATATAAATATATTATTATTATTATTATTATTATTATTATTATTATTACTATTATTAGCCAAGGGTGAAGGATAATGGGAGTTGCAGTTCAATAATACTTAGAAAGCCACATATCCCTCACTGCAAGAATGAATAACTGCACTCACAAGAGTGATGTGGCTGATCAACAGAGCTGGTCCTCTTGTGCTGAATCCACATTCTTCCTATGTTTCTATCTGCACTTGAGAATGTCTGCCTTCAGATCATTCCAGAAGCTCTGAAATCTGTCTGCATTCTCCATTAAGAGAAGGAGTAGATAGAAAGACAGATGGTTAGAATTCTACATCTTTAGCATTTTGGAAGGTGACCTGAGAAAATACATCTTCTCTCACAGATGTGTCTGTACAGTGATGTCTTCAACACATTGTACGATGAGTCACTAATGTTGGCTGTCTTATAGTATTAACTCCCTCTCTCTTCTCAAGGCTGCACATTCAGTTATGTTACTTACAGTGCTAACCTAAGACAGAAACAACTTTCATTGATAAGTGAAGGCTTTTTAATACACACACACACAGATAGGGTTTGGGGATCTGACATCAGAAACAAGAAAGTTAGCAGGAAAGATTTTTCTTTCCTGCTCATGATGCCCTTTGCTGCCACCCACAAAGCTCCCTCCCTGGTAAGTTGGGGAATGCTATAACTTACGAATTTTCAATCTATCACAATTTTTGGCTGTAGCATTCTCTCTCACTAATAATTTAACCTGAATCCAGAATTAATGCTGAACTTCCTGTTTAAATCAGTCACTTTAAACAATGAACTAACTTTCCCTTTTTCATTAGAAACTTTTCAACTTAATTGGTAAATTCATTTATTTTAACTAGTTTCTGTCTCCACATATAAGGAAAAGGCTTTTTAAAAGTGAGCTGTACTGTTTTGTTGTTCTTGCCTTTTAAATGAATGTTTTAAATCGTTTTTAATTCTATAGAAAATTATATTTTAGCACTTTTTTTGTATGCTTGTATCGTTGTTTGTTTTTATCTGCATCTGATTTAATTGATGTGAGCTGCCTTTTCCACTTCTGGGAAAAGGCAGAAGAAATTAGAGAGGGAGAGAGAGAGAAGAAGGGAGGCAGGGAGAGAGAGAGAGATGTAATGAAAACAGTGTGTGTCCTCTTCCCAGCTTTTTTTTAAACATAAAATAGCCATTTCCTTTCATGCCATTCAAGGACAGAGTACTTTTAAAAAAAAAAAAACAAGCAACAAAAATGTCTAAGCAGAGGGCCTAAATGCTCTAAAGTTGTCAGATCCTGTCTGATCTTGGACGGTAAGCAGGGTCAGCCCTGGTTAGTACTTGGATGGGAGACTACCAATGAATGCATGGTGCTGCAGGCTATATTTCAGAGAAAGAACTGGAAAAACCACCTCTGAGTATTCCTTGCCCAAGAGAACCAATTAGAATTCATAGGGTTGCCATATTTCAGCAAGTGACTAGAAGGCATGTGGGCAAATACACATAGTGAGTAAAGAGTGCAGAAGCTGGAGTCAAACAGTCTTCTCCCACCCACCCAATCCAGGTGGCGGGATAGAGATATCATTGCCCATGGTGTGTATACATTTGTACGTTTTGTTCTACCTCACAGGTCCGGCAAATGGGATTTACATAATAGGATACTTCAAAAGCCAGCAAAAGCTGTATTACCAGAGACAAATGCAAGAAACAACAAATGTATGTGTGTTCACATATGATGGTGACAAATAAGCCTTGGGAAAATTCAGGTTTGCCAAAAATATAAAAGGGCAGGCAGATGATTTAAGGCTGTGGTGTGCTTCGAACCCACATCTTAACATTCCACAGCCTGATACAGTTGCACTCTATACAAAGTACTTTTGGAATTATAACATTTCCTTCAAAGCCATGCTTGGAAATTGGTCTACAGATGCAAGGGAGCTAGACCAATGGTTTTTAACCCTTTAGTGGTAATAACAAGTGAATCTGGATCACAGGCATGCAGGAACATGTGGTCCTCCAGATGTGGGACAAATCCTAGGATTCCATAGGATGGATCTATAGCACCTAAAGGGCATTATTTCTACAGTGTAAATGTAGCATAGAACCCTCAAAAAGCCTGGCCCTTGGAAAGCATTCATTCCCACTGTTAAGCACCCACTTCACAGCTGTCTGGCATCAACAGAGAGAGCACAATAAGTATTTGTGTGCCTCTTTTTTCCATTCTGGGTTGTAAACAAGTCCATCTAAGTGAGGCTACTGCCCTTTACTTGGTGAAACTATTGCCAAACCAGCTGTTTCTTTGCATAGACTCAAGAGGCAGTTTGTTCACTTAAAATGGTTTTACATTCATGTGTGTGATTTGGGATTTCATTGTTGTTTTGTTACCCATGACTCTAAAGGTGCACCTACACTGTTGAAATAATGCAGTTTGACCCCATTTTAACTGCCATGGTTCTCTCCTACAGAATCCTGGGATTTGTAGTTTGTCAGAGAAGGCAAAGGTCCCTTTGAAACTGCAAACCTTAGGATTCCATAGGACAGAGCTACAGCCTTTAAGTAATGTCAAGCTACATTATTTCTATAGCATGAATGCACCCTAAAAGCACCACTGAATCTCTCAGGTATATCTGTGGCTGTCTTTCTATGGTGTTTATCACACTATACTCTTATAGTGCTACTATTCCACTTTGACTGCTCTAGCTGCCTCCTGTTGCATTCTGGTATTGGCAGTTTTAAGGAGGGGTATTTAGAATTCTCAGGCAGAACGTTCTCTGCCTGAGAATTCTAAATACCCCTCCTTAAAACTGCAAATCCCAGAATGCAACAGGAGGCAGCTAGAGCAGTCAAAGTGGAATAGTAGCACTATAAGAGTATAGTGTGATAAACATCAACGTGAGGAAGAAAGTTCTTTAAAATCACCTTTCTATTCTGTGTGTGTGTCATGTGCCTTCAAGTCATTTATGACTTCTGGTGACCCTAAGACAAACCTATCATGGGGTTTTCTTGGCAAGGTTTGTTTAGAGGAAGTTTGGCATTACCTTCTTCTGAGGCTGAAATAGTCTGACTTGCCCAAGAACACCAGTGGGTTTCATGGCCGAGTTGGGAATCGAACCCTGGTCTCCAGAGTTGTAGTGCAACACTCAAACCAGTACACCACACTGGTTCCTGTCCATTCTAGACAGTGTAAATTCTATATGGCACTCAAAAAGGCTGCATCATGAAAAGCAGTGTTTGTACACTTTCTACTCTAAACATAGAACAGTGTGATAACCACCCAGCTTCTCTCCCTGAGCTCTTTGGAGGCCAGGCTGGTCTCTGCTAGACAGAGGTGGTCCAACTATTTCAGCAGATGGGGCACTTCCAAATGCAGCTCACAGTTCCCAGACAGCAATGGGATGTAAGAAGTTCTTAGACTAGGGTTGGACCAATTTCCTGCCAGGGGCAACACTGTCAAGAATCCTCCAGAGGACACACTGTTAAGTACAGTAACCTCTTAGTTCAGAAAACCTTTATTCGGTAACTAGAGATGTTCACCAAAGATGTTTGTTGTCAAAGCTAACCAGGGAGCATTAGTAAAGCACAGTTAAAGTACACACAATTTCAGAACCTTGGCAGGCTACCTTATTTGTTAGCAAAACTGGTTAGCAAAACATTATTCCCCCCCCCCTTTTCTCATGAAGCCCACTTCTCCCTGACCCCAATGTAAATGTTCCTAAGAGACTGCCCTTGCATCCTCTAGTGGCATCTCAGCTACTTTCTAACTGCTCATTAACCAATAAGGAATGTGCGAACAGGTTTTAGCAATTAACATACCATTATGTATCTCATAATTTACCTGCAGTACTTTATAACATATGAAATGCCCAACAAATGACAGGTAAGTGAAGTCGTGCCCTTTTTTGTGAACACTCCAAACCATGGCAGGCAAGTGGAAAAATTCAGCTCCTGATGCACAGAGACCCCATTAATAAAAACAAGAAACCAGAAGTGGCTGGTCATCATTTCTAGAGGTTTTTTTTAATTGTCTTTTTTTTTTCCAACACTAAACAGAGGAAGTAGGACCTGCATTCTATTTAAATGTTGAATTGCAGCTCCTAGAGGTTTCTGGAAGAGGCAATTAACTTGTTTTCTTTTTGTTTTTAAATCAGAGAAAGTGTGGTTTGGGAAGTGTCGAAGACTTGAGGATTGTAAAAACATCCATGAAAGGCCACATGCCTAACTCAGAACTTGCAACAGACAAGGTTGTCTAGCAAATTGGAAGCCATTGACTTCACCTCGGATGACCTCACCCTCCATCCCTCTGTTGTGTCTAGAAACCTGGAGTTCTTCAAAGTAATAATGCAGACTCATTAGCTGCTTAAAGGCTGTAGCCTGTATGATTCTGTAGTAGGGATGTGCTGTGTTAAATTATTGATTCCTGCAAGGAAAAAATAATAACGTAATCAATTTTCTCCCCATTGCTAGAGGTCTTCAAAAACTAGGCAGCCAAGGATCTGGAAGACTATAGCTGCTTTCCTCCCCTTGGCTAGCCCTGCATGACTTGACTTGGGGGGACAGAGGTAAAGACAGCCAGGGATTTTGAAGTCTGTAGCTGCCTTCCCCTCCCACCAGCCCCTACATAACATTAGGAAGGAGAGGAGATGCAACCAGGGTGTTTTTTTCCCCTCCTCTGAAGCATTCAAATATTCTTTCCATCCTTACTTCTTTGGTTTCTTCTCTGTCCAAAGCCACGGTCTAATGGTTCTAGCCTTCCCAGGAGTTCACCTGGGATGAACTTTCTACACTTTGACCAGGACATTATAACAAATCTGGCCTGGATCAAGGAAGAGATCTGCTGCATACATTTCACCCACCAACCCCAGTGGGCTGCTGCTAGACAGTTTGCACCACACTCACCAAAGTACAAATACCAGTATTATGCAGCTGTTGTTCTCCTGAGCTGAAATATGTATCTTGTTGCTGGGTCTGATAGCAGTGCCCTGACTGCCAAAGAAGGACCAGCTGAATGGAGTTTGTTCAGCTGCTCCCTGCCAGAAAAGAACACTCTGCTCCAGCTGACAGCAAGTGACCTGGGAATGAAGAGCTAATGGGAAGGCCACTCTCTAAGTTCATCATTGCCTTTGGAATGAAGGCTGCTGGGTGACTGTGCTGTTTGCCTCCTAGGAAGAACATCATGGCAAGAAAAAAAAAAAACAGCTTCTGCCTTATTAGTCAACCAGAGAAGGAGGAATGACAAGTAGATACCCTCCAGTATCTCACAGGTGAAAAGCAGGACAGGTGTGGCAGAGCAACATCAAAATATGGTCAAGATGGCAAAAGCTATTACTGAGGGAGAGCACACAAGTGAGGAGAGACTGCAGCATTTTGCTTTTGTCAGAGCCTACTGGGAAGGGCAAGATTCCGTCTCCTCCACTGAGTTAACTGAGTACAAACTACGTTTACATTTTGAACTCAGTTTTCAACAACTGAGTCAGGTTAACACAGGGAGAAAGTGGGAGGAGGAGGAGAGAGAAACAGATATTGGAAAAGTAGCTGAAAAATTGGAGTGGCAGATGATTAATTGGGGCTGTCCCTGCTAAATCAGGACAGTTGGAGAGCATGCAAGAAGCTTGTTTTGCTCTTCCCTCATGGAAAGAATCCCTTAAGTCTAAGAACATAATGGCCTGTTACAGATTGCCAAAATAAAGCTGCTTCGGGTCTCTTTGGAGGTATGCTGTTTAAATGATGCATGCATCCTAAGAATCCAGAAGCTGCACCAAAGCTGCACTCCAGTGCTTAGGAATGGAGTGTGGCTTTGGTGCGACCTCCGGACTCTTAGGACCCATGCATCATTTAAATAGCATACCTCCAAAGAGACCCGAAGCAGCTTTATTTTGGCAGTCTGTAACAGGCCAATGACTAAGAATCAGTGCCAAGGTTGTTTTTCTTCTTCCATCCAATTCCTTTTTCCTTTCATACTGTGTTTTTTAAGTTCTCAGTCCAAGCAGAGCTTGGAAACATTACTTTGGGGGTCACATCTCCCAGAATCCCTAAACCGGCAAGGCTTCTAGTAATGCTATCCAAAAAAGTAACATTTCTAAGTACAAGGATGGGAGTACTGTAATTATGCTTTGTAAATTACTGTGGGAGTTTTTTTAATGGAAGAGAGGGGTAAGAAACATAGAGACATAAATAATAGAAAACATTTATACTTATAGCTCATTAGAACTGTCTTTCATTTGTTCATTTATTTCATCTGTTATGCCTGTCTTATTCCTTTCTGTTCTTTCTGCCATCAAGCATTAACAGGATGATTATATTTCAGTGGAATTAACCACAGCTGCACAATGTCTAGCTTGTTTGTTTGTTTGTTTTTAGATTTACTTTGGGGCCTGGAACAAATGAATTCTGAACTCTCCCTAGGGGAAAAAGATGACTAAATGAAGACTGTCATACTTTGGACATGAGAAGAAAAAACAATGTTTGGTAAGGGAGAAAGCAGTAGGAAGGCTTGAACAGGGCTGTTGAGGATATGGTGACTTGGGGGTCCCTCATTCATAGGGTCAGTTTGACAGCACTTAACAACAAATGATCTTAGGTTGCTGTTTTTGTGCACAGTTATATTTAATTTTATGCTGCTGAAGTTAATCTTGCATAACAATTAGGACAAAACAAACATGAGAAAAGATAATATGGAAAGAGGCTAAGCCTGCCATGCCTGCTATCCCAGCATGTTTTTTGAAAAAAGGATACATCTATGTCCACCAAAATGGAAATCCTAAGAAAAATGAAGGCTGGTCAAAGAAAAAATCATAACTTTGGAAGAAGGATTCAAGTGCTTTCTAAAAGGTTCAAAATGTTTTGTTTTTTTTATAATTATGGAAAACTTCCTTGAACTTTCTCATGTACATATTGTTAGTTTTGAATAACAAATTTTCTTAAGCATGCTGAAGTATTCTTTTTTGTGATATAGAGAGTACAAGTTCCCCCTGTAGTCTCTGTGTTATTACTGCCTCTAAAGAATCACTGTCCAGGAATGCATCTACTTCATTAACTGAGGCGTATCTGCACTCTGATTCTGGCACAGCTTCAGATATGAATCTCTTAAGAGGAAAATGGTCACATAAGTCTGACTTCTGTATACTCTCTGACAAATATATTCTATGCCATTACAAAGGTATACCATTATACCTTTAACAAAAAATACTAACATTAAATATTACTGTACACCTACATATCAACACTAAATACAGACTTTTGATACTGTTGGCTGAACAGTCCATTTTTACAAATTGCTTGATAGATTATTAATGATAGATTATTAATTTCCAAATGATATTTACATAAAATATGATATAATTGTGTTAAAGTGTCTAACATTGTTTTACTTTCAAAGTCCTGCCCAGGTATTATTGGATATAAAGCACAATACAAATATTTTTAATACATTTTTCTGGTCCACCACACACTCAACAGACCAGTGAAGTGACATCAGCATGGTAGTAAAAACAAATGCAACACTTGTGGGGGGAAGAAAAGGGAGACGATAGCTCAGTCTAATTCCCTTACCATTGATCTAATGGCTGAACATACAATGATGTAGAAAAACATTGTCACACACACCAGGCTTGCTGGCCCCAACCAGTCCTATCTACCTAACTCCTCCCACCCCCAGCCCCACATTGATGTCACTATGGAGCACAACCCATGTGTGTGTGTGCGTGCATGCGTGTGTGCATGCATGCATGCACACACACACACATACACACACAAATATTCACTGAAATCTAGAGTAAATCACCACTTTTCTTCCTCTGTATTAAAGCCCTGAGGTGTTGGAAAGGCTTGAATTTTGGCCCAAATTGTCTCATACATCATCTGGACTGCTCACTGTGAAAATGAGATAAGATTGTTTCATTTCACTCATATATGACATGTCCCCAAATTCCAAGTTCAAAACTCAAATCACTACAATATGCTGACTCTGACAAGTTTATTATCCACGAGTTTGTCTAAGTTCCTTTTCAGCTGTGTGGCAGATACTATCATTCAACTATGAAGTTTATAAATAACTTTTTCTTGTAATAATAACTAAATAATAAAAGTTTTATTGTTATACCGCCCTTCTTACAATCAGGGCGGTGCACAACATAATACAACATTACAAATACAATAAAAAGAAAGTACATTAAAAACCCACATTAAAACCAATTCTGGCCAGCTTGCCACTGCTGTGTGTGTGGGGGGGGGGAGACTAACTGGAGCCTGTATCCGGGAATGCTAACTTGAACAAGAAGGTCTTTAATTCCTTCTTGAACCAGGGAGGTGGCCGAGCGGAGCTCTATGGGCAGCGAGTTCCAGAGGGTCGGGGCCGAGATGGTGAAAGTCCTCCTCGATGTGGGTTTCCCACAATTTAGCTTCAATAGATGACTATGAATTCTTGCTTTATGAAAGACACCTGTTTGGGTCTACGGTGTCCATCATCTTGCTCATAACAATGTTTTTTGGGGGAGGGGAGGTGCTGTTGATAGGTGTTCTTAGAGAGGGAATCATACAATCATATAAAAAGAAAATACTGTTTTCCTTTCAGATGGTCCAGTTAAAAGTTGAAAACCCATCCCAAGCTATGTCCTGTGATCTTTTTGGCCCAGCTGATGGATGAGGCCAGTCAGTAACTGCATTTATATTTCTGACAGACTGAACACATTTATGTGTAGACTAGTAGGAATCAAGAAATAAAAACAACTTAAGAGCAATTAATTTGCAAACAGTATACTCCCCGGTGGATCTCTTTACTATTGTAAGATTGTTATTTGGGATTCCACTGCATTTGCAGTAAGAAAATCCTGAAAAAGAAAAACACCTGTTGTTAAATTAGAAATGTTTTTTCTTTCCCTGCACAGAGTATTAGGAAAGGAAATTTCCGTTTGAGATCTGAGGAATGGAAGCTGGTGGCTCAACATCAGTGAGGCAGTGATTGTTCCCAGGGTTCAGTCCAAACTCAAAGGAGCTCATTAAGCTGCTGAAGGCTAGCCCCAAAATAGAGTCAGCACCTTGGATAGCTCCTCCACCATTCAGAGTAAAACTCAAGCATATTAATTGACATCTGTTAAGAAGATTCAGCTGTTATTGCCAGGATAATTTTTTATCCATTAACAAATCTACGTTAAAGGTAGTGGTGTTTGGTAAAAGACAGCAAAGACATAGATGGCAACTAGAGGGAGAGGCAATAGAACAAGTGAAGACCTTCTTCTACCTTGGTGTATTATTTTGTAAGAATGGATCCTGGTTATGCCATCACCAAAGGAGTTCACTTAGAGCAAAGGCACACATGAATCTTTTATTTAAACTCAAAGCACACAATTATCCCGGTTTATACATTTTACTTTCACATTCTTCTATATAACTTTTATATAGAGTCTTATACAGAGCTTTATATAGAATTTTATCTTGGGTTTTTTTTTATCTTGTGGTACTTTGAGATGGCCTACGGGCTAATCAATAAAGATTGATTGATTGACATCTAATGCACTGCAAGGATAGGATCACAAACAGGAAGGCCATATTTGCAAACAATGATTCTGTAGTCATAGAACTGATTGGGGCAGGGAAAGTGAGAGAGAGAGAGAGAGAGAGAGTGGATATAATCATAAATGGTATCTAGCACAGTTGTGATGGGACAGGAGGGTGGTGTGATAAAATATTAGGTTTTTTATCACATCAACCTTCTGTCTCATCACAACTGTGCTAGTTTAAGAGTTGAAGTATACTGGTTTGGCATCATTTCTTATCACACTTTCCCCCATGATAGTGTATTGGTGATCTTTGGTCATGTGATCTGTTTTCTGCACTACAGAAATTCACCTTCTGGGGAGACAGGTGGAACAAGCAATCACAGCTGACAGCCACATCCATTTGTTCTCTCTGCCAAAGCACAGGACTGCTGTGTATCCATTCACACAGCAAGCAATCGCCGCTGCCAGCTGTTGCATGAATGGGCACACAGCAGCTGAATCCAGGAAACTGTTCATGGCCACAATCACTGAGAGGGGGAAAGGAGCAGAATCACATCCACTCACATCACGTGACTACCTGGGAAGTGGAACTGCAGTGGAAAGGACCTATCGTACAAAGACAGTAATGGAAAAGCAGTGAGACTGAGAGTCTATTGACAAGTTTTTCCATTCATTTAGAAGTTATACTACAGAAATAAATGTAATGAAAGGTATCAGGACAGGCACAATGTTGTGTGAGAGGTATCAGCCAAAGATGTTTTTTATCCTGTTAAAATTTTGCTTTTTTGCTTTGTGTGATAAAGTCCCTCATGTGGGATTCAAAGGGTTATATTAATTAGACTGTGAATACCATCTGAGAATTGAGCTGAACCCTGCATCTAAGCACCTTGCAGCTAAGCATTCCAGAGATAAGCTGAGTTCCTGGCTAAAAGTGTGCAAACTTATTTGGACTGTTTGTTTCCCCTCTTTCCAATCTGTGGGACAAGGGGGAGGTGTTCTACTGTGTCCGTTCTGCTTAAAACTGTCAGCTGTGCCATGTCAAGCTAGGTCCCAAGGCAGGTCATTCTGCCATGATCTAGGAACCTTTATGCCAGGTGAAATGATGTGACCACTTCTCTGTCACATGATCCACCATCTGGATCCATTAAGTTTCCACATATTCAGTAAACTTTTATTTTGTACCAGTAACTTATTCTAGCCTCAGTGATTTGCAAATCTTTTTGGGTGAGCTCTGGGTGGACCAGGCCTCAGATTAACAGAAGTGGTATTAAAATTGAGATCACTATCATGCCTTTAACACATTAGAAGCAATAAATTGGCTGGGTGGATGGACTACTGGATGACAAGGGAATTAAAGAAGTATGCAAAGAGGATATACAGGCTACAGAACAAGCTGAATGAATTATTTGCATCTGCCCTCCCAGCAGAGGTTTGGGGCAGGTACTGAGCACAGCACTGATATTTCTAGCAAGGGAATCTGGGAAACTGAGGCAAAGAGCAGCAAAATGAGACCTTACTAGCAAGGGACAAATTTAAAACAGATAATCATGAGGCCTAGATAGTATTTATGTCTTTTAACTTTAAAGGTAAAGGTAGTCCATTGACATGAATGTCTAGCTGTAACCGACTGTAGGGGGGCAGTGCTCATCTCCATTACTAAGTGCCAGGGTTGTCTGAGGACTACTCCAATGGTCATGTGGCCAGCATGACTGCACCAAACACTGTTACCTTCCTACCGAAGTGGTACCTATTTATCTACTTGCATCTGTATGCTTTCGAACTGCTAGGTTGGCAGAAGCTGGGACTAGTGACAGGAGCTCACCCCATTGTGCAGCACTTGGGCCTAGAACAGCCAACCTTCTGATCTTCTGATTGTCAGAATTGGCATCTTAACCATTAAGCTACCACATATCTTTTTAACTTTAAACATCATAAATTACTCTAAATGGGAGGGGAGGTGAACAGTGAGTAAGCCAAGATTGCTGGCAGCACCGCATTATTCAGGATGGTAAGAAGCAGAAAGGACTGCAATAAGCTCCAGAAGGATCATTCCAAATAGCAGGAATGACACATACAGATCAGTGCCAGGTCATGTGAATGATCCCAACCTCCCATATACAGTTACGAGTATTGGTTGATGGCCAAGAGAGGATTCTTGTGGTTGAGATGGAAAGCTCAATGAAAATGAATTTTAAAAAAGCAAATTCTGTTTTGGGGATCATGAAGAAGGGGACTGAAAATAAACCTGCCAGTACTGCAAGGCCTTTATACATCCTAGTATAAATCATCCAATAAAGCAGAAGACAGATAAAAGGGAAAAAATCCTTGAGACAACATGTAGATAAACTGTAAAATTTGATACCACAGGATATAGTGATGGCCATCAGCATAGACAGTTTTAAATAAGGGGATGAGTCAAATTCATGGAGAATAAGACTATCACCTGGAGGCAAATTGCTGAAATCCCATACAAAAACAGGATTTAAAAGTCTGGGGGGGGGGAGAACCCCCCAAAAAAGTAGGTTGTTTTTCAGACGTGTTTGTGTAAAGGCGAAATGACACGACATTAACCCAAATGGAAAGTTGCCAAAACCAAATCCTTTTTACTTTCATAAGTTCTCAAAAATAAAAAGGAGCAGGTTTTGGTGACTTTCCATTCAGGTTAATGTTGCATTATTTCTCCTTCACACAAATGTCATCTGAAAATCTTTTCCACTTTTTGTTCAGGTTAACCCCCAATGTCATTTGAAAATTTACCCCCTTTTACAGGGTTTTTCTAGTTTAAATTCAGCTTCTGCATGGGATCTGACCTGTGTGATAAACCTGTATCTGCGGCTGGGCTCCAACAGTGGCCATGAAGCTAATCTAATGATCTATTATGCTGGCATTGCCACTTTCTTCATGCTCATGCAGGAGGAAGCAGCAGTGGTGTTTCCCAAATGCCTGACTTCTGGAGTGTCCACAGAGCCAGAGCAACATACCACAAGACAGGTGATTTTCCAAGCCTGCTTTCCAATACTGTCTTGGTTCAGTGGATCCTGTCTCCTTGGCCAGAAGCCTGGCTTTTGGGAAACAGGAAGCAGTGAGTGTCTCACTACTGTCACAGTTGCCCTTTCCTCCTTTCTCCTCACCATTGCCAGCACAGATACACTGCTGGTAGTATCCGATTAATGTTCTTCCTCTTCCACAAAGACTCCTTTTCCATTTAAACCTGACCCCTTTACATTCCAAAAGATTGCTCTAATTCTTTCTGTCCATACTGCCTTCTTCCCCACTCATTCGCAATATCCCTGTCCTAGAATTTACTTGTTTAAGTTTCCCCTCTGAATATGTTGTCCACATAGAATAAATCTATTTCCTTTGTCTCAAGCAGCCTCTTTCATTCCCATCATGATCTGTAACAACAAGGCACCCTCAGTTTCTATTTGAGCATCATCCAGAACCTTTCTGGCCCCGTACACTTTATCATTCAATGAAGCTGATATTCAAGACAAATACTTCTTCATACAGTGCACCATCAAGCTATGGAGTTTGCTATCTGAAGATATAGCAATGATGACCAATGCACAGATTAACAAGAGTATTGGAGGGTATTAATTGAGAACAAAACTATCAGTGGCTACTAAATAAGATGGCTAGGTAGTAATTCCACTATCAGAAACAGTATGCCTTCTAACACATGAGAAGCAAGAGTTTGAGGATAATATTTCATTCATATCCTCCTTGTAGATTTCTCATAGCTATCCAGTGGGTGAGAACCAATGTAATGGATAAGACAGACTATTGATCTGATCCAGCATGTCTCTCTTTATATTCTTACAGTATATGACAATTCTCCATTCCCATGGCAAATAACCAGATTATATATAACTTCTGTTTCACAGACAACAAACCTCTCAGTATTCTGTTTCTTCCATTCTTTTATTATTTCTCTCCTCTGTATCTTTCATTATTTCTCTTGCTTTTCCTGCCTGGATTTGTAATCCCCTGCTTCTTTCTCACACACACAGCCTTCCAACTCTGTTTCCCCTGCTGTTCTCTAACACACAGAGCCTTTTGTTTAATTAAAACTACCCCAGTCCATAGTGACTAATTTCCCAAGCTGCAGCTACAATGTGTACCCTTTTGCCTAATTGGCGACAAAAACCATCCTGAAAGCAAATATGGAGATTTCATTCCCTCTCTTGCCATTTCTTTCTGTGGCTTAAGAGTGAGTGCCAAACTGAAGGCTTTGACATTGGGGAGAGGTACAAATACCTCCCAAACATGCCAGAGAGTTGGGTTGTATAATGCCACTGATAATGCTAGTCCTTTCTGAGGCTGCCAGAAAATGTGACATTGGTCATTTTTTTTTCCTGATGAAATCAGTTTTGCAGACCTAAGCAACAGCCTTCATGTCTGATGGCACCAGCAAGGCAGAATTGTGAAGCATCCTACAGTGGTTTCTGAGAATGGTTGTTACAAAGATTTTCTAATAGAGAAGCAAATGGAGCAGAGAAGAATAGTGTTGAGGTTCAGTATATGGCTATAATTGGTTTTCATCTGAGCCTGGGCATTAGGACCACACTACATGGAAGACTATTGTTTGGAAGGTGACAGTGACACTAAACATGAGTGCAGATGTGGTACAACATGACCACTGCATTTTCTGCATCTGAAAATATTTTTCTCTTTTATGCCCGAGATTGTATGGAGGAAATGCCATATGAACCAGAAGTACATGCACATACCTATTCTAGGAAAGGCAGCAAATAAGGACATTGCGGCAGGACTATAAAGGGAAGGATTTCTTTAAAGCTGTCTGTGGCTGTACACTGACACTTCTGGTTTCCACAGTTCTGCTATAATAGCAACCTCATATGAGGAGGAACATATACATGCCATATACCAGTCTTCCTTAAAATGATGCTGCCTAGATGTCCAGGACTGTGATTCCCATTATCTCCAGCCAGCATAGCCAATGGCTGTGCTGACTGTCAACGATTGGAGTCATTTCTTTGTTTCTAATTTTTCACTTATTTTTATTTATGTTAAATGTAAACTTTATATTTATATTTATATAGCAATTTATATCCCACCTTTTCCCAATATGGGACCCAACTTTCCATTTCTCTTTAATCTAGTTCATGCTGAGATTTAATACTTTTTAAGTCCACAAGAAAATGTGTGTGCATTTTTTCTACACATTTCTAGTAAAGTATGCATTTTTGTGTGCACTTCCCCTTAATATATATATAATATATATATAAATAAATAAAAATTATATATATATATATATATATATATATATATATATATATATATATATGTATCCCTCTCTTTTCCCAGGACTGGGACTCAGAGCGGCTTCACAGTATTTAAAAATAAAAATAAAAAATAGTACAATAAAATAAAAAGTACATTGAAAAGAATTTTTAAACTGGTCCAACATCGAACACCCCAGCCTGTTCTTGTAGTAAATCCCTAAATGCCTGTGTGAACAGGTAGGTCTTCACTTGCCGGTGGAAGGCCATCAAGGAGGGAGCCGTTCTGATCTCCCTGGGCAGGGAGTTCCAGAGTCTAGGGGCAGCCACTGAGAAGGCCCTCTCTCATGTCCCCACCAACTGTATTTGTAATGATGTTGGGACAGAGAGAAGGGCTTCCCCAGAGGATCTTAGAGTCCGGGTCGGGTTCATACCAAGAGAAACGGTCTGCCAAATAGTGTGGACCTGAGCCATGTAGGGCTTTGGGGGTAATAACCAGGACCTTGAACTGTGGTATATATGTGGTAAGCAAGCTGGAGAATACCACAGCAATATCTGGAGGAGTGTGAATTTCAAAGCACAACTGTGTTTCTGTTTACAATGTGGTTTGAAAATGTGGAATTTGGTATGTTTGCACCAAAAGGTACAACACATGAAACTGCCTCCCAATCCCTCAATATGGTACAACTGGGCAACTGGTAAGGCAAGTCTGTCATTCATCATCAAATGCAAGGAATTCAAAAAGGCTGCTATGCTTCAGATTGGATCTGGCTTTGGGGGGGGGGGGGGGTGGATACCTTAGAATAGGGAAACTCCTTGTGACTGATTGATTGATTACACTTATAAACCACCCACTAATCAAAGTTCTTTGTGCACTGTATTTAAGCTATAAAATTCAACAGTAATACAGATAACAAAATATACAACTAAGATATGTCATATTACCTGAAGTCTAATGAACATTAATTTATAGAGGAGAAATGACTACTCCTTTTCCTCAGTTTATCACACCATTTGAACTGAACAAATTTGAGAAGCAAAAATTTGGACATATCACTATGGGCTGAGTGGACACCAGCCTTTGGCAAGGAAAATAGCCTGATGTGTGCTTTTTAATGTATGCCATAAGGCAACCCCTCCTGAATAGACTTTAGTCCCAAGCAGAAATACTTACAAAGGTAATTTTTGTTTGCTCATGTTCCTGTGGATACTGGAAAATTCCTTTTAAAGATTATGAGGGAGGCAAAGTTAAATATTTGAGGGCCATGAATTCCAGGGAGAGGAAAAATTATGATCTAGTCCCACATAGTGTTAGGCTGTAGATTACTATTATCTTTACTAAAATTTGTAGACTTTCAATGGCTCATCATGCATCAGTCTTTCTCAGCCCTGATGTCTGAAATCATTCTTCCTGTAGACTCCAAATAACAGATCTGGCATCTTCCACATAAAAAATATGTGCTCTGCTATTAAGTAATGAATGTCCCCACCTGACCCTCAGAGTTCCAACTGGTGTCAACACTGGCCTTCTGTCACCAAGTCAAAACATGGCTTTTTAATAAAGCCTAATGTATTTTATCCATTTTGCATACTTGTTATGGTAGGCATAATTTTCAATTATTTGAACGAGTTTTAAATTATCAGGCTTTAGTGATAGCTGACTTAATATCATCTTTGAAAATCATTGCTATTGACTTAATATCATCTTTGAAAATCACTCCACACAGACCAGCGCATGCATGACATCACTGCGCTACTGCAGGGTGCTTGGGGTGCCCTTTCAGCATCGTGGGAAGGAACTCCAAAAATGGAGCTCCTTTTGTGCATGTGTATCGCTGGTGCAGCCTCTACATGGACACACCAGCAATGCAAAGGAGAAAGGCGTTGGGTGGCGTTTGTCGGGGTGTCCAGGGGCATGAAGCCCCATGGACACCTCTTTCCAGGCCACGGAGAAGCAGCATTTTGCTGCTTCTCCGAGGCCTGGGAAAGCGCCGGGTTGGGGCATCTGGGCTGCCGGTGAGGCTGCCCTGCCCCCAACCTGGTGTGGAAAGGGGTGGCTGCAGACCGCCCCTTTCTGTGGTCTGTACTGCACCATATATACCTTAAACATATAGCTTGAAAGTAATTTTATACACAATATTTCTAATAATTTTGTGCATGAAGCAAAGTTTGTGTATATTAAACCATCAGAAAGCAAAGGTGTCACTATCTCAGCTACCATGTGGATGATTTTGGATACTGGAATATTTTGGATTTTGGAATTCCTGATAAGGAAGATTGTGTGTTTACCTTCTAAATAACTGCTCCCTCTCTGCTATAAAACTGTTAAGTCCAGAGTAGAAAATTACTTTATTGCACCACTAGCCAGGGATGGACACTCCCCCTGCAAGGAGCCACTTTCAGATGGTGTTGGTGGTCGGGATAAATGAGGGTAAAATGTAGGGGCATATAACAAAGAATGTAAAGGATGAAGCAAACAAAAATAATGCCAAAGAACTTACAAAATTCCAGCAGGCATAACTGTTTGGGCTCACTCTAAAGGCTGGAGGGATGAGAAAATAAAGAGGCCCTGTGCTTCTTTTAGGTGCTCCAAAGCACCTAACAGGCATTAAGCTCTCATCTTTCACAAGAGTATGGTTTTTTTGTTTGTTTGTTTGTTTGTTTGTTTTTTGGTAAATGTTAAAGTACAGTGTTTACATTAACCCATGGATAGTTAACCCATGTTTTTGGGCTCAATATTTTGACTAAAATGTCTAGACTTATACATGAATATATACAGGAATCAGAACTCTCTGTCAAATCAGGATAGTTGCAGAGTATCCACTCATAATTTTAAAATTATGACCCCAGCTCTGCCAGCGATCAGTTGCCCTTGGCTCCACCTGCAGTTACCTGCCCTTGACCTCCATCCCACCAACTCTAGTGAGCACTAGTCCCTATTGCTCTATCTGATGTGGAAAATGTGGCTGGGATAAGCAAACAGGTCCATCAAGGTAGTTATCCCATGTTGGCTGCTGCAGAGATCATAGAATTAATCGATGTGGTGATTGGTTTCTAGGTCCACATAAAACCTTATCAGAAAAGAACAGAGTCCATTGCTTGCTCTTTTGATCCTACTGGGGCCCTGATTTGCCTCTCCTATTTGGAATTTTGCCCTCAGATTAGAGGAGGATCTGACCCCAAAAGGACAGCTGTGTCCAGCAAGGGACATAGGGATTTTCTGTGTCTGCATAATGACCTGTGCATACTGTTTTAATTCATTTTTTAAAAAAAACTTTGTATCATAGGATTACAATCAAGGATAGCTTGTTGTCTACAAAATCCTGAGTAAGCTTCAGGTCACTATCAAACATGTTAGCACCAGACTTCCAACAAACAGGAGACCACGTCCCAGACATGCTCCAACTTCTCCAACTCCTCATTTGTGATACCCAGAACAGAGAATTAATTAATTCTCAACTCTGTGTTGAGCTGATCTGTTGGTTTATGAACAGTGAGTAATGTTTCTGTTGAACAGTATAAAACAGTACCATATAGAACAGAACTGTGGTGAGACAATAACTGTAATAGAGAACATGCTGGGCATGAGAAATTTTAATGGCTGGCATATTTGGTTAAAAGGAATAGGGAGTTAGAGTTGTAAAGGACCTTCACCTGAAATCATGGATGGTTGCTGCTGGAGTAGCTGAAGATACTGGAATAACTAGACAAAGACTTTGACCTGACAGGAAACAGCTCCCTATATTCCAGAGGTAATGGTGGCCCTGAATGGTTTGCATTAACCATAAGGTCAGAATATGATTAACATAAGCCCTGTTTTCTGTACAAATACATGGCTTCACATAAAGCTGCTGTAAAATGTTTAACACTAAATTTATACAAAGATGATATAAATGATACAAAAAAAAATTATACAAAGATAATAAATGACTTCTGTACTTTGCAGAATGGTGCAGGAAGGTTGACTTGCCATTGCATAGCAAGGTTGGTTTGGGAACACAATATATAATCATCAACACATATAATCATCACATTTTTTTCTCTAAGGGTCATGCAGTTCTCTAAAGGCATGGCTAACTTTGGAAATTAAAGACTTTGGCAAAAAGAAAAAGGAGAAAGAGTATTTACCTTTCCCAGTTATGCTACCAGGCTTTAAGGGCAAGATGCTGGGGCAGACCATCTGTATTTTGTGCTATATTCTATGTTGCAAACATAGACACCTCGTTGCTCATGCCTAATCTCTAACCATTTATTAACATGTTTAACAAATACTGGTCCAAACCTGGAGAACATGATTCTTTATAACTTTTTTTTTTTTGCAAATACTTATTTCTGCTTTCTGCTTTCTGCTCTTTAACTAGTTACCTATCAATAGCAGGACCTATCTTCTTACACCATAAGTTTGTTCAGGAATCTTCAGTGAGGGATTTTGTCAAAATCCTTTCAGTAAACTCTGTCAGCAGATCACCTCTAAGCTTGCTGACACTCACTGCAAACTATAAAAACCAGTGTTTTTCAGGCATATTTATCTGGGGTAGATCAGCAATCACCCCCCATCCCCCACCCCCAGGGTGCCAGGAACCAGCATTCAATGATTCCCATGAGTACAATTCCTCTTTTTTGGAAATTTGCCAAGGACCATCACCAGTAAACTAGTGACCAGCACTGGTTCAGGAATGACCACTTTTAGTAACACTGCTCTGAATGGTAGTGACTCAGAACTTGCCTTTGCAGAAGCCATTTTGATACCTCTTTAGCAAGAGGTATGTCCATCTGTCAGAAGTGGGAAAAGTGTGTCCCAAAGAGTGCATACAGCCCCAAACCCCACTTTGCAGCCTCTCTACCAGACCCCTAAACCCCACCTGAGCTCATTTTTTGTTTTTTTAAAAAAAATTGTACTGTTTTCCAGCAAAACTCACATCAAAATGATTCCTCAAACCCTGCAATTGAAAAAAGTGTGAAAATACCTCCCCCCCCACACACACACACATTATCAGAACTTCCCATAACTTCTTTTTCATCCACCAGACAAAACAGTAACTGGAATTGATCCAATATAACTTCTGGTCACCATTTCACTGGGAAGTCTAAATATCTTCAAGGTATCAGACCTTATATGATCTTGGAAGCTAGGTGGGTTCAGGCCTAGTTAGCACTTGGATGGGGACCTTAAAGGAATACCAGGTGCTGCAGGATATATTTCAGAGAAAAGCAAATGCAAACTCTAAGTATTCCTTGCCACCTCTGAGTATTACATGAGTCAACAGTGCAATGCGGTTTTAGGCTGCCTCAATAGAAGTATAGTGTCTAGATCAAGGGAAGTAATAGTCCCACTCTATTCCGCTCTGGTCAGGCTCCACCTGGAATACTGTGTCCAGTTCTGGGCACCACAGTTTAAAAAGGATGTTGAGAAACTGGAGCGTGTCCAAAGGAGGGCAAATAAAATGGTGAAGGGTCTGGAAACCATGCCCTATGAGGAACGACTTAGGGAGCTGGGGATGTTCAGACTGGAGAAGAGAAGGTTAAAAGGTGATATGATAGCCCTGTTTAAATACTTGAAGGGATGTCATATTGAGGAGGGAGAAGAAGCTTGTTTTCTGCTGCTCCAGAGAACAGGACCCGGAGCAATGGATGTAAGCTACTGGAAAAGAGATTCCACCTCAACATTAGGAGGAACTTCCTGACAGTAAAGGCTGTTCGACAGTGGAACACACTCCCTCGGAGTGTAGTGGAGTCTCCTTCCTTAAAGGTTTTTAAATAGAGGTTGGATGGCCATCTGTCAGGGATGCTTTGATTTAGATTTTCTGCATGGCAAGGGGTTGGACTGGATGGCCCTTGTGGTCTCTTCCAACTCTATGATTCTATGATTCTAAGAAAACACTATGATATTCATGGGGTTCATCATAAATTGACAAGTGACAATAAGATATCCATACATGGATGAAAAAGAAGACATTTGGGAGTACTCTCTGGCCCATGTGGACTGTGGCCCCCAACAAACTAATTGGCCTCTACCCCTCATGCAATTATCCATTCTTGATCTATCTGTTTCATAAATGGTATATTTAACAATTTCAACCCATTTACCTAGAATAGATAGATCACTGGAACCACCTGGATCTGTCCTGGATCCCTTTTTAAAAACTGGTGTCAAATGGCTGCTTTCCATTTCTCTGGTACAGCGGCTGACAATAGTGGCTTATATATATTTTCCTTAGAAGATGAGCAATCTCAGACATTTGTTCTCTATGAACTCTAGGAAGGATACCATCCTCATAATAGTAATTGTGGTGTGTTTGTCAATGAGGTCTCGAACCGAAAGTGTTTTCATCAGTATCTGCTTCCATTTCCCAGATTCCCTTCCTGAAAATATCTATCCATACATTTTTTTCACTTATATAATGTATAAATGTATGCTACTCAGAAAACACTGGATATAGAGTAGCATACAACTATCAAAAATATTACAGATACTGTATAATTATATATACAATTACTAGTGCATATCTGGCAATCAAGAAGGAATATTAATCCTAGAAAGATAAGGAACTATAATCAATTACATTTCACTATAACAGGTGTATGGGTGAGAGGACGATCAGTGTGTCCCAAAGCTTGTTCCACATGGGCACAGCTAGAACCAAAGACCTGGCAAAGGAACAATCCTGGTTTGTTAACGGTGCAGTCTGTTCTGGTATTGAAATTGTGATCTGTAGATAAAGTACTGTACAATTCAGTTTTTTACTGGATTGTTTTAACTTTTAAAAAAATTGTTCTGTATGCAGAAATTAGGAAGCACCTCTTCCTATATGTGCCTGGGGTAGTGGCCTGCTGGCAGTGGTGCCCTTCTCTGTTTCCCACCAGTGGGGGCAATACAAAGTGTGAGAACATGGGAGAGGGCCTTCGCAGCTGCAACACTCCAGCTGTCGAATGCCCTCTCTTTGGAGGCCTGATTGGTGGCAAAGCTCATTTAATTAAGGGGCCAAGTAAAAACACTGATACAGTATTTATTAAAGACTTTGCATCTCACTGATTTGCAGTAGATCCCATGGATACCAAAATCTGTGGATGTCAAGTCTCATCATGTACAATGGCATTATAAAATCAGAAGGAGGGAAGAACTGCCGGACCTGATCCCCTTCCCCACCACATTCCCTTCTCCTTTTGTGTCGTGTCTTTTTAGATTGTAAGCCAGAGGACAGGGAATTGTCTAATTAAAAATAATAATTGTAAGCCGCTCTGATAGCCTTTAGGGCTGAAGGGCAGGGTATAAATACCGTTAATAAAATAAAATAAATAAAATGATGTCCCTTATGGCAAAAATCAAGGTTTGCTTTGTGTAATTTTCTTTTTTGGGGAAGATAATACAGTTGTCCCTCCATATTCGCTAGGGTTAGGGGAACAAGACCCCCATGAATATAGAAAAACCACAAATAACAAACACCATGTTTTTACCTGAGAGGACACCTCTCTAGGAATCTCTAGGTCCTCCAATGCAACTCTGTGGTCAATGTCCAACTTACACTGACCACAGAATGGCACTGGAGTAGCTACAAATGTCTTTCAGTGCAACTTTTAGTTAAAGTTGACCACAGAGTTGCACTGGAGGACCTAGACAGTCCTAGAGAGAACATATTAATGAAATCCGTGAATAATCAAATCCGCAAATATCAAATCCGCAAATATGGAGGGTTGACTGTATTTTCAAGTTGTGGCTGGTTAAATCTATGGATGCAGGATCCGTGGATATGGAGGGCTGACTGTACTGTACTGTACTGTAAAACCAGTCTTTATAACCCAGTCTAGCATGTTTATGTGTTTAATAAAATTTTAGTCTAAATTATTTTTATTGTTTTAACCTGCTAGTATTAATTTCACTTGTATATCTTTTAAAATAGGGCAAGATAGAGATATTTTTAATATAATAAATAAATGTTGTTTTAATTACATTTTGTTTTACCTTCTATTATAAGCTGCTTTGGGACTCATATGGGAGAAAACAAGATATACTTTAAAGGAAGAATGAAAATAAAATAAATTCAAGTCAGCAGGATGGGGAAGTACGGAATAATAGAAAGGATGGGAATAAAATACAACCAAAAAGCTCAAAGCTGGAGGTGGGGCTGCCATAATTGTCCACTTTTACCAGGGACAAAATGTAGGACAAATTCAAGACCAAACTGTAGGGCAACTGCAGGACAAAACTCAGCTCAAAATGTAGGACATTTTAAGGTCCACCATTTTTCTTCAATGTCCTACATTTTGGGCTGAGTTTTGTCCTGCAGTTGTCCTACAGTTTGGTCTTGAATTTGTTCCACATTTTGTCCCTGGTAAAAGTGGACAATGGTGGAATCCAAATAAAGCCTGCATACAAGGGGAATCAAAGCATTATATTTGCCTGAGTTCTGTTTACTTGAGCTCCTATCCACTGTTCAAGGAACAGAATTCTGGTGAAATGAGCTTTCAATAGTCAGGTAATCAAAAACTATATTCCATCATATCTCAATACTTTTGTATTCATGTACAGTGGGCCACAGAGGATGTACATAGATCCATTCAACGTACATAATGAGGAAATTGAAATTGTTAAAGATCTTCTATTCTTTGGATCAAACAATGATCAGAAAGGAGACTGCAGTTAAGAAATCAGAAGATTAGGAATGGGAAGGGCAGTTATGAAACATCTCGACAAAATCCTAAAGTGTAAAGATATACAGCTGAACACTAAAGTTAGAATCATCAAAGTCATGGTATTCCCCATCACTGTGTATGGATGTGAGAGCTGGACAGTGAAAAATGTGGACAGGAAGAAAATCAATTCATTTGAAATGTGGTACTGGAAAAGAGTGCTGAGAATACCATGGACAGCCAAAAAGACAAATAATTGGGTCCTATAACAAATCAAGACTGAACTCTCCCTGGAAGCCAAGATGACTAAACTGAGGCTGTTGTACTTTGGCCACATCATGAGAAGGCACATCTCATTAGAAAAGGCAATGATGCTGGGGATGGTAGAGGGCAGTAGAAAGAGAGGAAGATTGCACACCAGATGGATAGACTCAGCTTTGTGAGACCATGGGCCTGACTCCACAGGACTTAGCAAAGAGGTAGAGGGGCTTGGAGACATCTCATTCACAGGGGCCCTATGAGTCAAGGTCGACTTGAAGGCAGCTAGCAGCAAACCACAACAGTGGGCCCTTGGTGTCCACTGGGGGTTGGTTCCAGGTACCAATATCCACGGATGCTCAAGTCCCTCTAAATACGATGGTGTAGTGAAGTGGTGTCCCTCATATAAAACAGCAAATCAAGGATGGCTTTTTGGAATGTATATCTTATAGCAATGTGGAGGGCCTTGATTTTAAAAATAGAAATAACAAAGCAGTATGCCACCACATTTAGATTCTGATACGGTGCAAGGAACTAAGTTCAGGGTGGGGGGGATAGTCACAGGAAGGCAATGGGATGCTTGAATTGTCATGCATCTAACATGCTTCAGAGGAAGTAGGCTTTCAAGTCTATGAAAGCTCATGCTCTCCGTTTCTTTCTTTCAGTTAGTCTCAGAGGTGCTACAAGATATGAAGTCAAAGGCTTTCACAGCCGGCATCTGTGTTTTTTTGTGGGTTTTTCAGACTATGTGGCCGTGTTCTGGAAGAGTTTATTCCTGACGTTTTGCCAGCATCTGTGGCTGGCATCTTCAGAGAATGCTGGCATGGAAGTGAAGTGCCAGTATTCTCTGAAGATGCCAGCCTCAGATGCTGGCAAAACGTCAGGAATAAACTCTTCCAGAACACGGCCACATAGTCTGAAAAACCTATAGTGCTACAAGATTTCTTTGCATACAGATTTTCCAGACTCAAACAGGGATGTCTTGATATGGAAAATTACTATTTTATATGATTTGTGCAGTGAGACTTTTATTAGCTACAATGTGGAAACAAGAACAAATACCAGATTTGGACTCATGGGTTTTAAAAGTCTACGATTGTATGGAAATGGGCAGATTGGCTTGCTACATAAATAAAAGATAATAAAGAAATTCGAACAGGATTGGAAACCATGGATAAATTATTTGAGTGAAGAAAAAGGGACACATGGCAGTATTATTTTTGACAACTCCTTAAACTAAATCACAATCTACTTAAAGATGTAAAAAAAAAATGGAATTGGGGAAAAAATTGATAAGATTATATTAAGATGGGAAAGGAGGCCAAAAAAAAAAAAGTTTTATATTTACCGGTAATACACATG
Source organism: Sceloporus undulatus (assembly GCF_019175285.1). Taxonomy (NCBI): domain Eukaryota; kingdom Metazoa; phylum Chordata; class Lepidosauria; order Squamata; family Phrynosomatidae; genus Sceloporus; species Sceloporus undulatus. The sequence continues at coordinate 259,354,211 of NC_056522.1, forward strand.
TGAAGTACATTTAAATGTTAATTTGGGGTAAGAAAGTAACATTAATCTGATGTATAGTATACAAAATAGGTAAAGACAAAAGGAAGTAACATGTAAATATGTACAAATAACAGACATACAATATTATGTATTTTAGTGTGTAGAAAAAATTTAATAAAAATATTTTTTGAAAACACTGCCTTACCAAATTGGTTTTGCCAACTTCTGCCAATTGGTTTTGCTAATACGCGTCAACTGGTGAAACTGGTCTTCCCAGAGAATCTCATGGCCTTTGATATTCAGACCAACAAAGACCTCTGCCCTGCAGCAAGTTTTTAGGAGCTGGGGTTTTGGGTGCTCAGCCAGCCCTATGGTTGCTATTCATCTTGGCAGAAGGATCCTCTCCTTCTGGCATATAGTTATGGCTACAGGGGAAAGGGTTACTTCAAAACCTCCTCCCTTCCCGGAGTGACCAGACTTTCCCTCTCTTCCAGGGCCTGTCCTCCATTCCCCGCTTCTGTCCAGGAGGAATTCCAAAATGCGTCTTCCATGTCCCTTGGAAAGCCCTCCATTTAGAGCCTGTGATTAAGCAGCTATAATTTATTATTATTATTATTATTTTCTTATATCCCGCCTTTCTCTTAATATAGAGACTCAAGGCGGCAAATTTACCTTTCTGATAGGAATGCTCTTAGCTTTGCTTGGGTCCTGTCCTCCCTTTTTCTTGAACGCCCTACATTTCTGCCATGCCTCTTTTTAAAAAGGGGTTATAGCAAGTCCATGTCTTTATGTGTGTACGCTAATTGCCCCCAATAAGATGGGGACTCTAAAATGACGTTTTAGATGTCATTTTATGACATCTGGTCACTCTTGTGGCAGACACAGAGAGAGAGAGATACTGGAATATTGTGTCCAGTTCTGGGCACCACAGTTCAGAAAGGACACTGAGAAACTGGAGCATGTCCAAAGGAGGGTGACCAAAATGGTGAAGGGTCTGGAAACCAGGCCCTATGAGGAAGGCCTTAGGGAGCTGGGGATGTTCAGCCTGGAGAAAAGAAGGTTAAGAGGTAGAATCACAGAATCATAGCGTTGGAAGAGACCACAAGAGCCATCCAACCCAACCCCATTCTGCCATGCAGGAAATCGAAATCAAAGCATCCCTGACAGATGGCCATTCAGCCTCTGTTTAAAGACCTTCAAGGTGATATGATAGCCCTGTTTAAATACTTGAAGGGATGTCATATTGAGGAGGGAGCAAGCTTGTATTCTGCTGCTCCAGAAAACAGGACACAATAGAACAATGGATGCAAGTTACAGGAAAAGAGATCCCACCTCAACATTAGGAGGAACTTCCTGACAGTAAGGGCTGTTCGACAGTGGAGTGTTGTAGTCTCCTTCCTTGGAGATCTTTGAACAGAGGCTGGATGGCCATCTGTCAATAGGGAGGCTCTGAATGAGAGTTCCTGCATGGCAGAATGGAGTAGAACTGGATGGCTCTTGCGGTCTCTTCCAGCTCTAGGATTGTACGATTCTATATGTGTGTGTGTGAGAGAGAGAGAGAGAGAGAGAGAGAGAGAGTTGTCCTGTAGGAGCCCAGGGGAGAAGCCAGCGTCCATCCGGGGGGAGAAGGGCCCCAGGGAGGAGGCTAATCTACCCCCTCTCCACTGCTTGCCTTCCTTAGAGAAAGCCCCCCTCAGCACTGCAGCCACCCACCCACCCAGCCATCCCCCGCCGGCTCCTTCGAAAGAGGGCGGGCAGCCAATGGCAAGCCTCCCTTCGGCCAGGGTCGGGCTGGGATTGGAGGAGGGACTCTGCTGATTACTCCGGGTTCCTCCTGGAGGATCCAGGGCGCGAGAGACCGGCAGAGAAGGGGCGAGGGAGAGGGAGAGAGCCGGGACTGATGCTGCTGCTGCTGCAAGTGATGCTCGTGGCGCGCGGCGGGCTTGCAGCCTAGAGACAGCCGAGCCGAGCGGGCGCCGGTGGGGCTGCGGAGGGAGGAGAGAGGCAGGCGGGGAGGGAGCAAGACAAAGAGGAGGTTTGAATCGGCGCTGCTGGTCCAGAGGAGGAGGCCGGCTCCCTTCGCCAGCGGCACCGTCCCCAGCGCAGCTGGGAGCCCGGCGGGGCTTGGTCCATGGGGAAAGGCGGCGAGCAAGGCGAGGAAGAGGAGGGCGGCCAGCCTCGGGAGGCCTCGGCGATGCCTTCCTTCTCCTGGGAGGAGGTGCAGAAGCACAACCTGCGGGCGGACAAGTGGCTGGTGGTGGAGCGGAAGGTCTACGACATCAGCCAGTGGGTCCGGAGGCACCCGGGGGGCCAGAGGGTCATCAGCCACTACGCCGGAGAAGATGCCACGGTAACAAGGCGCCGCCTCTCCGCTTTGGCCCCCTCCCGGCCCTCCTCTGTCTCGCCTGCCTTGGCGGCCACCTGCTGCCCCGCCGGGGGCCTCTGGGAGGGCTCTCCCGCCGCCTGCCCGGCCGGCCAGGAGGAGGGGGCCCAGCCTCCCACTTGGAGCGGGAGCACGCCTCTGGCGCTAGCTTTGGGCGGCCTTGCCTTGCGGCGACGCCTGGGGTTTAGGGAGGCGTCACACTCTCTCAGCCCCCCGGCCTCTGAGCCAAGCTGGCAAGGAAACCCCGGGGAGAAGGGGCTCAAGGCTTTAGGGGCGGCATAAGATGGAAAGCAGCCATCAAGGAGGACAAAAGAGGCTCCGAGGGCCTTTGTGGCTGACATTGGGGGGGGGTCTAAATAACCCTCTTCTCAAGGACCAGTCTTCTCCCGGAAGAAGCCCTGAAGGCAGCAGCAGGAAGCGGCACACGGCGCCAAAGAGAGCGGCTCCGGCCCTCAGGCGCCGCGGGGCCAAGCCAAGGCTCCCCGGGCCTTCGTTCGCCTGCCCTCCTTCTCTTCCCGCTCTCGCCTTCGGTTTGTTCAGAGTATTCATGCCCCTCTCTTCAGCCACAAAAGCCTCTCCTCCGAGCCTCTTTCCTTGTTGTTGTTGTGGGCCTTCGGGTGGGTTCCACCTTATGGGGCCTCCTTTGGGCCAGGGGTGTCCCGAGGGGGCTTTGCCCTGGCCCTCCCCCGAGGCTGAGAGAGAGGGACTTCTGGCCAGGGAGGCCCCTGGGGCCCCAGCCCTCTGCCCTCCCGAATGGCGTCCCCTGGCTGTCAAGTGTGGATCCCCAGAGACGCATGCTTGGTCTTCTTGGGCCTGGGGTGCTGTGGAGCTGAAGAGAAGGCAGGAGTGGCCAAGTGCTGGGCCTTGACCCTCGTTAACCCCAATGCTCCAACCGCTGCTGTGCCAGGAAAGGGTCTCAGCATTCCTTGCTGTAGGCACCCCGTTTCCTTCCTAGCGAGAGCAGCGCCTGAAAGGAGCCCTGCCAGGCTGCCTGAGAAAGATGGAGGCCTTCCTGGGCCCTTTCTCCAGCCCAAGAGCCCTCCTCAGGTGCCAGTTGGTGCCCTGGCGGAGGAGAGAGGGAGGGAGGGAGGGAGTGGGCAGAGCTAATATTAAAGTCACCTCTCAGGAAGAGGAGGTCTGAAGACAGGCCAAGAGCAGGGTGAGCAGATGTCATCACCACAAAGGAGAGCACTGCGCTGCAAAATGTAAGCCATTCAAGAAAAATGGAGGCCATTGTCAAACAAAAGGTAAAAACACTCATGGGAGTGTAAATTCATGCCATTTTGTCATGCTCCAAATGGAGGACATGTCCTGGAAAAGGAGGAGGCCTGGTTCCTCTGGCCAGGGGAGACAAAGAGGGGAGGGAGCCTGGCCTTTCACTCCCCTCACCTGGCTGTCTGGTTGACCACCATGCAAAGGAAATGCAGGACTAGAGAGGGCCTTGGCTCTGGGCCCTCCCAGCTGGCTCTTCTTTTGTTCGTAGGATTTTGATGTGGCCTGGATGCACTAAAAATGCTAAAGGCACCAGATATTGTCTCCTCTTGGAAGCTAAGCAGGCTCAGCCCTGGTTCGTACTCGATGGGAGACTGCCAAAGGTTCTGTAGGCAATCTTTTAAAGGAAAGAGCTGGCAAAACCACTTCTGAGGATTCCTTGCCTAGGAAAAAATGCATGAGGTTGCCATAAATTGACAGGCCACTTGAAAAGGGCTGCAAGCAATTATAGCGTTCAGAGATGGCAGGGCTGGTTCTAACTTCAGACTTGAGTGCTCTGCCTTGGTGTGTTTTCTGCGTTTAAGTGGTTTCCATCTTTTGGTGACCATAAGCTGTGAACCAAGAACCAAATGCATCTGAGGAAGTAGGCTCAAGTCTACAAAAGCTCATGCTACTGATGTGTATCTTTCAGTTCAGCTCAAAGGTGCTGCAGGATCCCTTTGCATAGTGAGGTCCTGGCATTTTTTGACAAGATTTGTTCAGAGGGGGGTTTCCCTTTCTCTGAGACTGAGGGAGTATGACTTGCCCAAGATCACCTAATGGGTTTCCATAGGTGAATAGGGATTCGATCCCTGGTCTCCAGAACTGTAGTCTAATGGTCAAACCACTGTACCCACACAGACACAGATGGAGTGTCTTTTCCTCAAACCATGGCTGCAAAGTGGCCTTTGTTAGGCAGTGGTCAAGGAATGGCTCTCTCTCATACCCTGGGACTCTTTTTCTTATTGGACCCCATTTGGAGGGGCTGAACCTTGACGATGAAGGGACGGAGAAACTGGTCAAGTGGTGGTGGGCCTTGGACTTAGTTAAGCCCTGTACACAAGAAGCATTAAGGGCTGATGGGCTGTGACCATTGGTCCTAACTCTCGGCTACCTGTGGTCACACATTGGGAGTGAGGAGAGGGGTCACTTTTGTCATTATTTTACATGTAGTAAAAGATTAAGCTGTGACTTCCAAAACAAATTTTGCAGAACTGTGAGTAGATTCATGCATTTATTTTAGGGACCATGCATTTGTCTACATTTTGCTCTTGATAGGCATATGTTTGTTAAGTGGAAACACACATTCTGTTAACATGTGGAGTATTATTAGTGATATATGGGAACATTCCTGAAAGATGCTGTATCAGCCTAAATCTGCAAGACTTTCACACATAAAAAGAACATATAGATCTTCCCAGAGTCATAGGTCCATGTAAGCCTTCTGTGAGTAACTTGGCAGTTGATGTGTGAATAGGTGTGCCCCCTAAGGAATCAGTAAAATTTGTAGCTGGTTTCTCCTCACTGTCTGCTACAGAGAGTTCACTATATTCTGAGTTCAGAAAATATGCATCTCTTCAAATCAGTCTTGCCTTCAAAGACTGAGAGGATGAGAAGGAGGACTTCAGCTGAAAGAAACAGCCATTATCAATAGCTGTTATCCTCTAATCCTTACATTTGTGGCATTTTAAAATATGTGGCTCCAGATGTCCCACTGCTCTGTAACTGCAGTTGTTAATTTGTTTAAATTACTGTTGTCATTTTGCTCTCATGTTTGATGCCAGAGCCATTTCTTTTTTTTAAAAAAAACCCCACAGTGATTCTATTGTTGTTTCAGATCACGGTGAGTTTTTCTAAAGCAACATTTTTAAACAATTGAAGGGACATGCTGAGCTAAAGTGTCCATATAGTAGCATTCTGTGAAATAGGAATATTTTATGAGTGGATGCCATCCCTTGCTTTCCATGGTGTTTTACTTTATGAATCAAGAGGAAGCATCCTTTTTATGTGGAGTGGTGGGAGTACTGAGCCATTGAAGAATTACTTTCTGAGGAGAGAGCAAATGATTATTAAACCAGTTTTATTCTGTGCAGTGACAAGAAGACAGTGGCGCACTGCCTTATCTATCTCACAGCTTTTTCCATTGTAAATTAATAGTGCAACCCTATATGTGTTAACTCAGAAGCAGGCCCCACTCCCAGGTAAATGTGTGTAAGAGTGCTGTTTAAAGGTTGTATCCACTTGTGGACACTGCTGACAGAAGGCATTTAAGTGAGGTGGGGTACTACTCACACATCCCTCACATCTGATCCTATTCTGCTGGCAGAGATGCCTTCCACCAGAGAAGTAATAATGGGTATAACCCACACTGTTTATCTGTTTTCTGCAGCTAGGTAATGATGCCAGAATGATTTAGAGCACCAAAGTCCTGAATATTAGAGAATTCAATTTGGCTGAGTTTGGTGCTAAAGCAGCACTTTTGAGGATCTGTTTTACTTCATTTAAAAACTAATAATTTTCTCTGCCTCTTGAAACACTGATTCCTGCTGAGTGAGGAGGGAAATGAAGTGAAGAAAGAATGGATGAGGAGACTCAATTGGAAGAAAGGCCCAGGGAATAGGCAGTAGATATTGGCAGCATCATGAAGGCATTGGCAAGAACTGTGGGTTTGGAGCCAAAGATGTAGAGTGGCCTCAGCAACAGCTTCTTAGCTGTAGGGATGGAGTTAGGGGTGGAGCACAGTGTTAGGTTTGGAATACATTGGTGAATACAAGCAAGTTGTTTGGCTGGCAAATACTAAAAGCTACCCTCCAAACTGCCACTGCACCACTCCTGCCCAAAACTGCATGTTCTTGTGCTTTCATTAATTATTTTTTTTATGCTTTCTATGTCAACAACACACAAAACTGATTTACTACACTGCACACACAATACAATACAAACACACAACAAACAGAAATAGTTTGACTTCCTGCCCTTCATCCTAAAGCCACGAATACCAATAAATAATATTCCCTCTCTTGTTTGTACATAACAGAGTTTAACCTTCTAGTTATCAAATACAAAAAAACCTTAATAATTCATGGATCTGTTTTAACAGCTTTGTTCTTTGGATTAACAGTTAGATGACAACAAATGCACAAGCAGCAAGAGTGTGATTCATGCTTGTGTTTTACTGATTCATCTGATGGGCAATGTGGCCAAAGGAGCTGCTGTCATTCTCTCAGATACTTTGGCTTAATCTATAGACTGGGATGGAGGAATATGCAAGCAATCCTGCTCATGCTTACTTGGGTATGAACTCTGTGGTATATGCCTCAGTAGATGTTCATAGGGTTGTGCTATCAGAGAGATAAGCTGCACTGTGCAGTTTCTTTTATATAAATACACAACTTAAGCATCTAGCAAGCAAGCAATATTGCTAGTGCAAGGTAGTGTCAAGCCCTGATGTATCTGATAGCCAGTTCTAAGAACACGGAACTAGTTTGTCTTTATGGCCAAATTCTCACTGCTGTTCTTTCAGCCTTGATCCTGTAAGCATGACACTGACCATCTTTTTCACAGAACATTTTGTTAGGATTCATTTGACTCCAGTGGGCCATTTAGTGATTCTTAAATAGATAACTGTTGCTTACCATCTACTAGCAAAGTGTTCAAGAACCAAAAATGTGACAGCTATCTGTTCAAGGGAATGGTGTTGCTGTAGCAGTTTTATAGATCGCTTTGCAAATAAGCCATGATATGCAAGATGATATGGATATGCTACAGGGTGGCAATTGCTGTGAGTTTGGTGGCTACTTTTCTGCCCACGATAACCTCTGATTGCCCCGCAGACTGCCCCCCCCCCCAAAAAAAAACCCATGGAAGTAGTCAGAAGGCCATTTATGGGCTTGAAAAAAATATTTTAAAAATTGTTTAACAGTGATGTGGTGGAGAGTACTGTATTCTGTTTAAAAGGTAGATTGATGAAGGTTTCTAGGAGATGCAATTTGCTATTTTTTGGCCAGAGAAAGGTCAGTTGAGGGAGGCTGGAGCAGTTGAGGATTGCAAATGTGCTTGAAACCTATTTGCATGCACTAAGATTCTGTATTTGTCTTCACCCACAGCCATTCCAGCAGTGCAGCAGAGGGAGAGGTGGTAGGAAGCAGGACAATTTCCCCAGCTTTGCTAAGGGATACTTGGTTTTTCCTCTTTTTCCTCTGTCTCCTTTGCACTCATGTCAGCTCTCTTTAGGCAAAAGGCCTACAGTCCAGGGGCTCATTCCCACTACAATTTGCAGCAAATCATAGATCAGGGTATATGACCCTCATTCCCATTTGAAATCGATTCCAGTCCTTATTTGATCGACTTCAGTTGGGATAAAGTGGGGCAAATGCAAAAAAAAACAGGTTTTCCTGATAGTAGTTTCAAAGTGGTTCTTTTCAGAAGAATCAGTTCTGAAGTGTGTCCCTTAAGTGGCAACGCCAGATCAGACTCGATTCATTCTGAGGGAAGGGACAAATGGTAGAGTGTGTACCATCCTTCCCCAGAGATGTCACACACACACACAGTACTGCCTTTTGGGGTTCTTTTTTTTTAATTTAAAACTAAATTTAAAATTAATTTTAAAAATGATAGAATGGTTTAGCAACTAATTTTTAATTGAGCCTCCAGGCCAGAAGTGGTCAAAATACAGTCCACATGCAACATGCAGGACAGTTTTATTTGATTTATTTTTTCTTTTCACCAAGTGCCTACACATGCAATGTAGGGAGTGAGGGGGCATTTTCAGCCCAGGAGAAACCTTTTTCTAGAACTGAAAGTGACCTCAGGATATTTCCTGTGGCTTAAAAAGCCTTCTGGTCCAGCCCCCCCCCCCCCCAAACACTGTAAAGTGCCCACCATCTAGTTGGCATTCAGGAGCAAAAACCCTCTAGTTTCTCACAGTTGCCCTTCCCTGCTCAACTCAGTATAAAGAACTTCTGAGCTTGAGTCTCCAGGAACACCTTGCTTCATTTTGGCCCTAGGAAAAAAAATACAATAAAAAAAGAAAGTGCCTTGAATTTGTTTTCTCTGTAAACAAACAAAACCAAAAACCCTTACAGTCCTAAAGAAATTCTTCTTAATATCCTAAGGGTACTTGGCAATTTGTGATGAATGAAGAAAATTTGTCTGGGAAGAGAGAACAGGGAGCAATAACAGTTATACAGTGAGCCCTCTCCTTATGCGTTCCAGATCCCTCCACGTAAGGGGAAATCCATGCGTGCTTGAGCCCCATTGAAGATAATGGGCCTCGTGTATACGGCGGCGCACGGTGCACACACCACAGGCATGCATGCCATTACAGCTTCTGGACGTGCTAAGGCTTTTTCCAGCACGGATCTCCAGCGTAAGATGGAGTCCGTGTAAGGTGCACCCACATATAACATGGGTGCACTGTACAGACAAAAAACTGGTCATCTACATATGTGTTGCTTATGAAAGGAGAAACTTGAGTTGAAAATACAGTCTGCCCTTCCCTTACGCGGGGGATTCGTTCCAGACCCCCCCCCCCACGTAAGGGGAATGCCACGTATGCTCGACACCCATTTAAATGAATGGGGCTCGTGCATGTGGCATGCTGCCTCTTTTCCCAGCATGAAGCAGAGTCCCAGGGGACGGCATTACTTTTTTCTCCTCCTCCTGCTCCCAGACTTTGGGGTGTTGTTGTTGTGTGCCTTCAGTTAATTTCTGGCGACCATAAGGTAATCCTATCACGGAGGATTCTTGGTAAGTTTTGTCAGAGGAGGTTTGCCATTGCTGTCCTCTGAGGCTGAGAGATTGTGATGGGGGGGGGGGTGTTGTGTGCCTTCAAGTAATTTCTGACAACCCTATCATGGAGTTTACTTGGCAAGCTTGATCCGCAGGGGTTTGCCATCACCATCTCTAAGTCTGAGAGAGTGTGACTGGGTGTTTCTGGGGACCCTATCACAGGATTTTCTCGATAAAGTTTCTTCAGAAGGTTTTCTTTTACCATGGCCATCCTCTGAGGCTGAGAGAGTATAGCTTGCAGTGTTTCCTGATTTAGGGCGATTCTAAAGGGTCCCTATCACAGAGTTTTCTTGACAAGGTTTCTACAGAAGGTTTTTGTTTTGTTTTGTTTTGTTTGCCATGGCCACCCTCTGAGGCAGAGAATGTGTAGCTTTCCCCTGTTTTTGTGTGCTCTCAAGTCTTTCCTGACTTAGGGCAACTCTAAGTCCCTATCTAAGGGGTCCCTATCACAGGGTTTTCTTGACAAGGTTTCTCCAGAGGTTGTTGGTTTTTTGGGGGAGGGGGTTGTTTATGTTTTTGTTTTTGCCATGGCCATCCTCTGAGGCTGAGAGAGTGTGACTAGCCCATGGTCTTCCAGTGGGTTTCATGGCTGGGCTGGGATTCAAGCTTTGGTCGCACATTCAAACCACTGGCTCTCTTTGTTCTTGTTATTGTGCTGTATCTTCTGTGCTTTATTCTGCTTCTTGTTGTTGTTGTTGTTGTTGTTGTTGTTGTTGTTGTTATGTGCCTCTAAGTCATTTCCAACATATGGGCCCAGAGCACCCTTCCGAGTGCCAGTTCCTGGTGACCCTAAGGTGAAACTACCATGGGGCAAATTTCATCAGAGGGGGATTTCTCTGAGGCAGAGAAAGCGTGACTTGTGTGCATGGTGCCTTCAAGTTGTTTCCGACTTAATGGCGACTATAAGGTGAAGCTATCACGGAATTTTCTTAGCAAGTTTTGTCAGAGAGGGGTTTGTGATTGCTAGCCTGAGACTGAGAGTGTGCGCCTTGGGTTCCCCCCCCCCCCGAAGTCCTGCCCCCAGAAGGTGGAAGTCCCACCCCACCCTGGAAATCCTGCCCCCAGCACCTAGTGACACCCCATGCAAGAATGCCCCTCAATCTCTAAAAGGTTCATTATCACTGATATAGGGGCAAGGGAAAAGTCAAAAATCAGTGGAAGAGATAGAAAAGAATGGATAAAAGTTCTTTGGAAAACAGTTATTATATTATCTCTCTTTGTTCTAGGATGCATTTCGGGCCTTTCATCCTGATATTATGTTTGTGCGGAAGTTTCTTAAGCCTTTATTGATTGGAGAACTTGCCCCAGGAGAACCCAGTCAAGACAGGGGCAAGAATGTGAGTATAGCAACCTCTCTATGGTATTCTCTTTGTATCTTCCCTGAGGCTTGCCTGCACTGTTCATGTGTGCAGTATAAACACCTGTAATTCACACAGACTCCTACTCTTTATGGCTTACCCCAGAAGATACTGGGGAATTCAGATGCTTGTTTCATTTGTTTGCATTCGTATACTGTGTAAAGTTCCATAAGCGCTGGATGCATGGAAATACTATTTTCATGCAGACTTTCCAGTGGAGTTCAACCACCTCATTGAATCTCAGCATAAGCAACTCTATCAGTTTTGCTCATTCAGCTGATTGCTTGTCTAAGATTAGATATGTCAAAATCATGCAAAATTTCAAGATATGTAAGGTATGAAAAACTGATCACTATACTAGGAATGTGACTTATTATTATTATTATTATTAACCTTTATTTATAAAGCGCTGTAAATTTACGCAGTGCTGTACAATGACAGATGTACATTTAAACGTGGATCTCCTCCCATCATATAGAAAGAGGGAGTGTTTGATTTGAACAAAAGGGGACATAACTATTAAAGGAGCTATTATAATATAACCCTGGAAGTGAGAGTTGTAAAAATAGGCCTCTCAAGAGATGTGGAATTTAAGGGTGCTTTTTAGTATCTTTAAATATAATAATAATAATAGAGTATTTATATTTCCTGCCTTTCCCAAGGATCGAGGCGGGATTACAACAGTATAATACAATAATACAAATTTAGAATTCTTAGGCAAGTGAAAGTATAGAGGAAATGAGAAGGAAGAAGAAAGGAAAAGAAAGAAAACAAGAGAAACGGGCTGGGAGATGACACAGTATTGAGGAAATGGGGAGGACCAAGATAAAACACTGAAGAAAAGATAAAAGGAGTTAGCTGGAAACATACCTGTGATCCCCTTCCCCCAAATAGAGCTGAATGGCGTTCATGTGATAAAGATATTCTACCATAGAATCTTCACACCGTTGAGGGCAGTAGGATTGGGGAAGAGAAATGACAGGTACTAAACCAAGTTGGGTAAAGCAAAGGATTTTCATGAGCTGCTGTTCCATTTGGCAGGATTCTGCACTCAAGCCACTAACGATAATCTGTGTGCCAAGCCAGATGTGAGTGTATGTAACTGTGTATATGCATATATAGTTGCATAAATTTCCCTCACTACAGGTCAGGCCTGGTTTCCTGTGAGTGTTAGGAAGATATGCATGATAATTTAAAAGACATTTTGAGTTCTAATCTGGGGGACAGCTTCACAAACAACACCCTGCTATACCTCCCCCATCTGTCTCCTACTTGTCATGTCACTTGAGATTTCTCGAATCCCAGATGTTCAACTTATCAATTATTTAGACACTCTGTCTTGCTTGGCTGATTCAAAAGAAGACAACCTTTTCCATTCCCTCTTGTTCTGGGATGACTGAGTTCATGACAAACAAGACAGTGCCTAAATATTTAACCTGAAGATTCTACTTTCCTAAGGGACCATATTCTACAGAGCAGTGTTCTGCCTCCCAAAGAGTGTGATTATTAGATGTTGGGGGCAGGAACTAGCCCATTCTTTTTCCACTTTATTTTTTATTTGAGTTACATAAACAAAACAAACAAACAAGATATACTCAGGTTCAGGCTTTGGGTGAATAGGAAAGTAGGCGTAAGAGACGCTCATTGGGTTTTTCCATTGGAGCAGATATCTGGGCTGTGTTGGATATTACTGTCCATAGTGAGTACAAAATTCTCTCAGGGTCTTGTGATTTGTTTGAGGTCAGACAGAGGATGTTTTTCAATAAATCAGCATGTCCTAAAAGCAGTTGAAGCAGATGAAAGCAGGTGTTATCCTGGGGCTCGATAGACTGCCCCGAAAGGAGGCTGCACTAACCAAACACCATGGCCCCTGTCAGGATTAGTGTGTGCGGCAGGTGCCATGAGTGTGTCAATGGTGCATTTGCACGCAGTGATGACGCATGCGTGGCACCACAGCATTTAGATGCTGCACTGCACTTGCATAACATGGCAACCCCCATATGGACAGGGCCACGCCATGATGACGCCACCACAGCACAGTACGGCTCGGGAGCATGTGGTCACTCTGTAATCCTGAGCCCTAAAATTGGCCCCAGACCGCCACTTTCCAGCAGTCTATACAGGGCCATAGTTGGTGAAAGTTGACCAGTCCTCATAAAAAGAGTGTGATTTTATTTATATCCGTTACAAGAGCTGATATGGTAGGAAAGTTTTTTAAGTAACCATATATTCCAGACTTTTGTCCACCACTTTTCAAGAGTGAGATCACATGTCTTCCAGCAAACAGCTCTTGCAGCAACCCAGAAGGAAGGCGATGAGGTTTCTGTATTTTAAAGTATTGTTGTCTTTGATATAGAGATAAGAGTAAGAGGAGTGCAGTAGGAAAATGGATAGTTTGTTTGGTGACAAGTGAGATCTGTTTTATAACCAACATCTACAAGGTTTTAACTTTAGGACAGTCTATCCACATATGGACATAGGATTCAGTCTGTTTGCTTCCCCTCCAGCACAGTGGTGAGGCGGTTTTTAGGAATTCACGATGATCCAGTGGGGGTTAACTACTATTTGTGAATTAAAACAAATAGTGACCCTTCTCTTGTATTGGCTGACCTAGACGTATAGGGAGAGGAGACCAGATTTGGAACCAATTTGAATCAGTAATGTCCAATTCAAAACTGTTACCAATCTAGTTTATGAGAGAAGTCATTTCCATAAATAGTCTCCACCAGTACATTATGAATGGCTGAAGTTTCTCCTTTGGTTTGTGAATATTGTTGTGCACAGAGTGACTCATAAGAAGTTAATGGATATGGGATTTTTCCTTTTGATGCTGAACAGGTGGCAAAAGAGTGGGCTTGGTGCATTTGAAACCATGTCATTTTAATATGTTGTAATTAAGCGGAAAGAGATTCATTCATTTTAGGCTGCCAACCCATAAATAGGTCTTGAGTGTGATTTAGACCTTGATCTTTCTATTTTTCAAAATATTTAAATTTGTCTGAGATATGAAAATGTGAATGAAGTAAAAAAGGTCTCAAAGGAGAGGAACCAGGAGCCAAAACGTGTCTCCAGATTTTCCATATGGTTGATGAATAGTGAAGGAATGGATTTTGTAGGTCTGTGAGTGAATTTCTTGAGATTGTGGAGAAGGTGAGGTTGAATTCTGGTGAGGAAATATGCTTTATTTCTGCATTGGTCCATCTAGTGAAAATTGTGTCTGACAAGTCAAGTGAATTGTGTTAGAAGCATGCCTCTGGAATTGCTACTCCCCCAAGATTAGAGTGGATGTGATTTATTGATTTTGAAAATCTGGAATGTTTCATTGGTTAAAAAAAATATTAATGAGGTTCTGTTACATTTCAATTTTGGATACTGGATGGATTACATTTAAAAAAGGAAGAGCTAGCAGGGGACAAATATATATATATATTTTATTAAGACAATACACCCCAAAATGGACAATTGAGAGAATGCCATGATTGCAGTTTGGTTTTTATCCAGGGGGTTGTAGTTATAGGGAATTAGCTGAGAGATGTTCTTAGTACAGTTGGCCCTTCTTATACACTGATTTTTTATACACGGATTTAAGCATACACGGTTTGAAAATGTTCCAAAAAAGTATAAATTTACCTTTTCCATTTTTTATTAGGGACACCATTTTGCTGTGTCATTATATTTAATGGGACTTGAGCATACACGGATTTTGTTATACATGGTGGATCGTGGAACCAAACCCCAGCGTATAACAAGGGTCCACTGTAATTAATACCCTTAAATAGCGAAATCCTAAGGAGCCAGTCCTTCATTGCCAATGCTCTTGTAACGACTGGGGCATATTTATGCACATAAAAAAGGATTTTTGAAAGTTGATTTTAAGGCCTGAGTAAATGCCAAACAATTGTATCAGATTCTTTACCGTTGGGTAGGACTTTTCAGGATTTTGGAGCTAGCCCATTTTTAATTATCTCCTGTGGCCTTCATGAAACCAAGATGGAAGACATACATAGAAACAGCAGAGACATCTGGTGAAGCCGTACTTGAATAAGTAAAAATTGTCACTGTTGTATTGATTCTAGAGCAGCCATTATCCTTAATATTAGGAACCTTTCCAAATACTGGAGAAAAAAGTGGCTAGTTGGTTTCCTTTCCGGAAGTCTGCTTCAAGGAGAAATAGACGTTTCCACCATTCAAATGGCAACATCTTATCATGAGAAAGATGGGTTTACCATACTATCAAATTTCAGTTGTAGCTGGCTCAGACATTGGCATTGATCACCAGGGAGCCAGGTTTATCTGCAGTTCAATGTCCACAACAGATTTGCTATGCACAGCATGTGAAACTGTGCATCAGGTCCAGTCCCTAATATAGAAAAGCCACGAGGAATTCTGTTGCAATTCACAGACAGAGGAGTTCATATTCCAAGGATTTGAGGATCAAGAACTGGGATGCAGTTCTTTTATTTATTTCCAAAACATGGGCAAGTACTTTGAAAAAGTAATTAGCTCCAGTTACCATTTGAATTTTCTTAGCCCTGCCTGCTCACCTTCCTCACACATTGCACAGCCACCTTTTACTGTAGTTCCCTCTTCATCCATCCAGGCTTTATGACGATCACAAACAGTTATGTCTGGCAGAATTTTATACATTTTTGGCACTTTTTTTTTTTTTTTTTTTTTTTTGCTTTATCTTTTCCATCCTTGTTACATGTTACAAGTTTCACCCTTGACTTATTCATGGGTCATATCAAAAATCCATAGTTTTGACCCCAAAACCTCCTCTCTGCTTATACATAAGGTTGACATATAGTCGAGTATATATGATATTTTCAGAGTTCTTTGCAATATCTGAAACATAGTTTTAGTTTTCATAAGCAGTCAGTAACTGAACCCCCTTTTTGTCCTATATTTGTGTTCCTGTTTATTGAGTGAGGATGAAAATGAAGAGGGTGAATATTGTATATCAGAGGTGGGGAACTTTTGGCCCACCAGATGCTTTGGACTCCAGCTCCCAGAAGCTCCAGCCACCATGACAAATAGTTAAAGGATTTGAGAGTTCTTTGTCCCTGTGATATAGAGACCCAGGATGCAATCCATGTTAGTGTGCTTAAGTTCCTTTTCTACCACCAGGACTTCTTTCAGTTTCCTGTACTTTCACTTTTCAGGCCCAACTAGTAGAAGATTTCCGTGCCCTGAGGAAGACAGCAGAGGACATGAACTTATTCAAAGCCAGTCCTACATTTTTTTCCCTTTGCTTGGGTCATATTCTTGTTCTGGAAACTCTGGCTTGGTTAATGGTTTCATACTACGGTACGAGTTGGATCACAACCTTTATTCTTATCATCATCCTTGCAACCTCTCAGGTGAAATTTCATTCTGTATCTATTGATTGTATCATCTGCTAGCTAGTTCATTCATACATTGATTTTATTTCAGTAAACTTGCATACAGTATTAACAAAATCTCCATGTAATTACAGTGGGCTCTTGGTATCCACTGTAGTTTGGTTCCAGGACCACCCGTGGGTACCAAAATCTGTGGATGTTCAAGTGCCATTAAATACAGTGGATAGTAAAATGGTGTCCCATAAATAAAATGGCAAAATCAAGAATCCATGGATAAGGAAGGTCAGCTGTATTTGCCATTTTGCAGTAGGAAAAGAGATCAGTAGATCATCTCATGAGTGGAAGGACTACAGAGGAATGGACCAATCCAGGCTCTCTCCCTGTCATTTGTTTAAAGTCTTTCTGCTCTCTTTGTCAGCAAGAAAGGAATTGCAATTTGAAGCTTCAATTAAGGAGCTCACTACCGTTTTTTTAAAAAAAGAGAATTATTGTTCCAAGTTAAAGTGCAGTGATGGAATGGACAGGTACTCGATACTGGTCCAGCAGGGCTCAAATGGCATAGAAACTGATTTTTAAAAAATAAAATGATTTCATAGATCTATTTCAGATATATTTTCCACTCTTCCTTCACAGATATAATATCTGTATGGACAAAGTATTACTTATGTATTGCTAACTTGCATTCTAAGTACAGTTGACCCTCCATATTTGCAGATTTCATTTGAACAGATTTAATTATCCTAAGTTATTTGCTGCCACTTCTACTGCTGCCCTCTGCCATGTTTAATAGGGATTGCAAGGCTCACAAGACTGAAACTGCAAATAAGGCTTACATGTCCCTATTAATGGTGTAGCATAGCAGTGGAGGAGGTAGCAAGCCCCCAACAGCAACCCACTTCTGCTTTGCAAAGGAACCCAATCACCTTGAAGGCATCTGTGGTAGCTTGAATCCACAGATCATACTTTTTGTGTGTGTTTGAGGGCCTGGAATTATTCAGTTTTTTCCACTTTCACAAGGGTCCTGCTCCTCTAACCCCAGCAAATACGCAGTTGACAGAAGCTGTTATTACGGCAGTAGCAGCTGTAAGTGATAGTAATACTTTCCATATTATAACTGATTTTGAACATAGACACCTGGAATTTCACCTACTTGTCAGCTCTGCTGATGTCAGTAGTGTACAGAAAATGGATAAAACACTAATGATTAGAAAGATTTTGATGTAGTGTTTCTGTGAGATGTCCCTTTTCTGTTATGATCATTCTCTTTCCTCCAAAGGCTCAAGCTGGGTGGTTGCAGCATGACTTTGGACACCTCTCTGTATTTAAGAAGTCTATGTGGAACCATATAGTTCATAAGTTTGTGATTGGTCACTTGAAGGTAAGGCCACTTCAGATGATGGCATTAAGGCTGTCTTTATTCTGGAAGGGTTACTGTGTGTTTAACAGCTACATGTGGAAATCCAAGATGGAAACCTCCTCACATGGCTAGGACACACTGAAGACCCATTGGAATTTCTACTTGATGTTCTGCTATTAAAAGCACAGAACATAACTACACAATCTGCATTGGAGGCCTGCTGGATCATTTTTCATTCTTCAGTTGTGAAAATGGTAAATTCTAACCTCAGATTTGACTGAGGTTTTTTATTCCCCCAGAACAAGAAATAAGCAAAACCAAATTATCAGTCTTTAAATTAGTTCTCAAACAAAAGTACAGCCTGAAAGCTAATGCTAATATGTTTGGAAGAATTTGAGGTGAGAAAAACAATAACTTCATTTTTCAAAGCCTGGAGCATTTGTTGCAATCAAACCTATATGAACAATCACACCTTTCAAGTATGTTATGGGATCAGGGCATAGGCCGCTTTTGCAAGATCAAAGCCAGCAATAATGTTGATGCAGGAGAAAGTACAGTTGTTTAACCCAGAAATGAGGAATATTACACATTAAGAAGATAGAAGTTGAAAGATGTTATTGAATCCAGGTAATTGGTGATAAACATATATGAGCTAGAGGAGCAAGAGTTCAATACTTGGGTGCGGTACAGAGCGCCAAAAAGAGGTGCCTCCCCGGCGCCTCTCTTTGCTCCGCAGGAGCGCTGCAGCAAACAAATTCTGTGGCGTTGCTGCGCAGCAAAAAAGAGAGCCCAGAAGTGGCTCCTTTTTCTGGTGCTGCTGCGATGCAGCAAAGCGCCAGAGACCTCATGATGACATTGCAGCTGCGCCGCCCCATTTGGAAGCAGTGCAGCTGCGATGTCATCCTTATGCACCCCATCTGGTGGGTGTAACGCAGCTGCAGCACCCTTGTCACATGCGAGGGTTCCCGGGCGTGTGGGCACTCCACCCACCAGGCAATCCTCACACGTGATGAGGGCACCGCAAAGGTCCATTTGTTCCGGGCCAAGGAAATCAGGTCTCCGAAGAAGCCATGATCATTTGTAGAGCTGTTCGAAAAAACCAGGTTAAAACCAAGAGTAGCTACAGCCTGTTTTTTTTACCAAACAGAAACAACGTGCCTGGCAGGTGGATGCTCTGTACATGCCACCAGCTGGCCATAAGCAATTACTGCTAAGAAGCACTGACTGGAAAAACTCTTTAGAAAATTAGTGGCTCTAATCCTAGGATCAGAAACTTTTCTCTTTTTTCTTTTTGCTCACATGCCTTTAGCCTAGCTCATAGAAATTAAGTAGGAGATGAAGCAGAAGGAAACAAAGGGGCTGGACAGATGGGCAGAAGAGGGCAGTGAGATGCCTCAGATGGAGGCTGCAGCAACCAAAAGTTCCATCTTTTATATCAGCACTCAAAGACTAGAGCCGTTGTGTCTATGCCATATCAAACCAAAGTCTTTAAGTATTGGCCATCCTCATCCCTGCTAATTTCTCAACAATTCCCTTACTTTTTCTGGGTTCCATACCTCTGTCTGGGAACAACTAGCATTCAGTGTATATGAGTAAGGCATTGTAAGTGCCAGCTATAAATATGGGCTGGACTGAAGGCCTTTTTGTGAAGGAAGACTTTCTTAGCCCTTAATTTCTCGGAAACAGTCTGGAACAGCTCAGAGAGCCAAGTGCCGCAGAGCCTGTTTCAAATAACCATGTGTCCTGGACTGCACTTTTGTACAAGGTCATCTGGGAGTCACATCCTAAAGAGAAAAAAGAAGGAGCCAACAACCCCCTCCCTCACATTTCCTTTAACCATTTTTACTGTTTGTTATATAATGAAACTACTACACTTAACTAGACAGGTCCATTGATTCACTGTGGTTTACATAAATGTTGATTTATCATTCGGTAATTGATTCAGTGGGTCTGCTTTAGTTGGGATTAGCATTTATTTGGCTTTAGGCTGCTATCTTAGGGCAAGATTAAAATTTCTGGAACAAATTGGGCAGGGGGACAATTATTACATAATTGCATACTCACCCAACATTGTGTAATACTGGCTCCTTAAGACCTTGAGTTATGTATGAGCTTTGTAAAGTGAGAGGAACACAAAGTGGAGAGAAAGGAGGGAGAATTTTTTAAAAATGCTTGTGGTTACTGAAGGGCTAGAGAAACTAAAAGAAGAAAAGTCAAGGCA
The DNA here is from genome assembly GCF_019175285.1 of Sceloporus undulatus. Lineage (NCBI taxonomy): Eukaryota > Metazoa > Chordata > Lepidosauria > Squamata > Phrynosomatidae > Sceloporus > Sceloporus undulatus. Next base: position 259,373,892 of record NC_056522.1, read on the forward strand.
AAAAGAGCAGTTGAAGAAAAAGGGAAAAAAAGGCAGCAGAAAGCTGCAGTGGAGCAGCTGAAGAGGAAGCTAAGGAAAAACAGCAGAGTAGAAAAGAGGAGATGACAGAAACAATCACCTTCATTCAACCACTGTAGAGTAGTGAGATTTACTGGCTGAGGCCAGCATGAAGCCTTTGTCGGAGCTGTGAAAGGCACTACTTCTATCCTATCAGGAGCACTATATTTTCCATTTCCTGGAGTTAAAATTTAAAATAGTTTGCATTTGTTCTGTGTATTTAAATTACTGGCCTAAATACTCTAAAACACTAGCTCTCATCTGATCTTGGAAATTAAGCAGGGTCAGCCCTGAATAGCACTTGGATTGGACACCACCAATGAATATCAGATGCTGAAGGCTATATTTTAGTGGAAGAAACTGGCAAAACTACTTCTGAATATACCTTGCCTAAGAAAAGCCTGTGAAATTCATGGGGTCTCCATGAGTTGAGTGGTGACACATATACACACACGTTTAAATTGCTACTACCTGGAAATTTTAAAGATATATTTTTTCATATATTTTTTAATGAAGTTCTTGAATGATTGCCCAACTGTCCCTCTAATCATGCTTTTAGAACCTAGAATATTGCATATGCTTGTTGCTGGTACATATACAACCTCAAAGGGTTATTTTGGTACAACAAAGACACATCCAGGGAAAGGGGAGCTGTATAGTTTAGACTGAAGGAAGGTGAAAGCTATTGCCTAACATCGGCCTGATACATACCTCCCTGAAAATCCAGGCTGCAGGCATCCGGTTTTCCTGCGGAGGGACACCACAGCAGCCAAATTGCATGGTGACCCTCCGCCCCAAAAAGAACCTGGAAAAAACAGGTTCTTCTTGGGATGTCACATGCACATTAAGAGTGCGCCATTGGTTCACTCGTGATGTAAGCAATGCGCAGCGACGTCTGTATGCTGCACGTCGATTACATCACTATGGTGGTCCCCGTATGGATGGGAGGCCAACGTGACCCTGGCGCCAGCACGTCTTAGGGTTCCAGAACGTGCGGTTGCTGCGCGATCTGGAACTCTAGAATTGAGTGGAGCATGGCACTTCCTGCCCGTCTATCCCAGGCCATCGATTTGCAATGGCAGCAGAATACTTGGTTAGAGATTTCCATCACTCTTTTCCATAGGTTCCACAAATACTTATCACACTGGATACACATTATTAACATTACAGCCTCTTTTGGTGCACATTAATAGTTTTTAGAATATGGAGATGACATGTTGACAAAAATCCAAGATGTCCATGGACTGTCCACATGTTTCTACAGGGTGCCTCAGCAAATTGGTGGAATCATCGTCATTTCCAGCACCATGCTAAACCTAACATCTTCAGGAAAGATCCAGATGTGAATATGATGCATCTCTTTGTTCTGGGCGATACCCAACCTGTTGAGGTAAGATGAGGCGATGTGAAGGCAAGTTGTGTTTGCACTGGAGCATTTTGTTTCCAGGTTTTCAGATCTACCTAGTCTGTTGTAATAAAAACAGAGTTGTAAGAACAGCAATCTTGGACAAATAGAGTAGCACATCATTTGTTAATGGTCCAGAGTCCACCTGCTTCTCCAGATTTTGTGAGTGTGTTCCTATTTTGCAGTGAACAGTTTTTTTTAAATTGACAAACATTTTTTGAAGTAAATAGCTGGATTCTTCAGTTTGTGGCATTATTGTGTTCAACCAGTTCCAGATGTGGATACATAAATTAAACGACTAAACATAGGACACAGAACTACATGTAGACCTCCTATAATTCCACCATTCAGCAAATTGCATTTATGGAGTTTTATGGGAAGAACATACTAGAACATCAATCACCTAGGCTCACATCAACTTCACACAGACTTTACTGTAGCTGCTCCGAAATTGTGGAATGGTTTTCCAGAGGAGATCCATCTTATTGCCTCCTTGGAGGCATTTAAGAAGGCACTTAAGACAGATCTCTTCCAGCGAGCCTACCCACCTGACCTTGTGTAAGAGATATCCCCACATCTTTCTGATCGTTGTATAACGCTTTCAGATTTCCACCTGATGATGAGCCACCTTTAACTGTTAACTGTTAATTGCTAATGATTATTTTATTCTATCGGTGTGTTTTTATGTGTATTTTAATAATCCCACCTCGATCCATTGGGAGAGGTGGGAAAATATAAATAAACTATATTATTAAACTATGGTGCAAGACAGACCGTCCAAAAAGTACGGTCTCCTGGCACCCAGCTTTGGTCCACAGGGAAGCCACAGCCTCCAGACTGCAGGACTTCCCCGTGGACCAAAATGAACCCGCAGAAAGCGGGTTCTTCTTGCGGCGCCATTATGACACCGCAGTGTCACAATAGCACCGCAACATGCTGATGCTAGGTGTCTGTCATGTAACGATGGTGTACAGGGCACTGCCATTTTGACGCCCTCATCATGTGTGAGGGGCATCTAGAAGCGTCGTCCCTTGCACGTGACGAGGGTGCCCTATTGCGCCCATCTGGACCAGGCCTTAATTATTAATATCAAAGTTATTGGCAAAAGAACTATATTTACATGTTTGGTTGGTTTTTCTGCACGGTCAAAAACACAAATCAGGACTGCCGTTGAAAATAACTATTCCTCCTAAGAAAAGCTGATTGCCTACTTTGATGACTGGATTTTGGCAGACATGCTGATGTCTTTTCTTAGCAGTTAAGTTTTCAATTCACTTATGAGCACTCCTGTTGCTGAATCTTTTCCCATACATGTATACATGCTATCTCCTCCTTTACTGTGGGGTAGTACATGCTAAGAAAGCATACCTCCAGGTGGTTTGCCATAACAACACAATGGGAAGTCCCTAGTCTATGAAAACAACATTTTCATATTGTACAAGAATGTATACTCAACTACAGGTATGAGTTCTAAGAAAATCTGTGTTTTTAATACAAGAGCCAGCTCTTGACAGCAGGAGAATCTGCCATTTGTAAGTAGGAAATAAAAGATAATTCTTGGGGGCTTGGATAATTCTTGTGAACAATCCTGCAGTGGTACATTGCTCTTGTTTTGGAATATCTTTGGAACATGTTTCCTCTAGACCAGAAGTGCAGCATGGTTCAGTAACTATGTTCAAAGTTCCTTGTCATGATTTATACCAACTGGAAGCCTGTGACATGGTTGTCACAGCAACTAAATTTCTAATACATGCATGTGCTAAGGGAAAGCTGTAAAAAAGAAAGAAAGGAACTAAAAGTAAACCCATAAGCTTCAAAATCAGTATATTGTATATTTTAGTGGCCATGGGGAAATTTTTTAAAAATCTTTGAGAGCATTCTATGGTTTTTCATAGTCTGTGCAGCCAAATACATTACTGTAGTCAATAAAGCACATGCAGATTCTCTTTTGGAATTCCCCGATATGTTCAATTATCCATCATACATTTGCAATGTGATCCTTAGTGCCTCTGCCTTTCCTGAAGCCACCTTGCACTTCTGCGATTTCTTGTTCCGTATATGGTAGGAATCTGCTGCAGAATCTTTAGCATGACTTTGCTTGCATGCGAAATTAGTGTAATGGTCCTGTATCTTTTGTATCTCCTGTTTTGTGTATAGGAATTGATTTCAGTCTGTGGACCACTGCTCCATTTTCCCTATTTGTTGGCAGATTTTAGTTAGAACTGAACTTGATTCTGTGGCTTGTACCTGTACTGTTGCTGTGTCATCTATTCCTGGTGACATATTCCTTCCAGTTGCTTTGAGGGCAGTGTTCACTTCACTTTCCAGAATATGAGATTCATCTTCACATGTTTCTTCTTGCCTTGTGTCATTTATTCTTTCACATTTTTATATAGCTTTTCTATGTATTGTTTCCATCAAAATTTGGCCTAGTACAGATCGCCCCAAAGGGGTGGCCTGCACCCGCCCCTTTTCGCGGTGGATTGGGGCCAGGGCAACCAAACCGGTAGCCCTGCAGCCCCAATCCAGCATTTTTCCAGGCCAAAGAGAAGCAGCAAAATGCCACTTCTCTTTGGCCTGGAAGGGGTGCCCTTGTGTCTTAGGCGCCAATGGTACCCCGGCGTTAAAGAGGAGAAAGGGGAAGATGCCGCGGCTCCTTTCTCCTCTGCATTGTTGGCGTGCCCGTTTGGTTGCCATGGCAACAATGTGGGGGCCTAAAAGGAGCTTCATTTCGAAGTTCCTTTCTGCGCCTTTGCCAAGCCGATGTAAGTGGCCTGGGGCAGTGCGGATGCATCACGTGTGTGCTGCACCATTTGGATGTGGTGCGTGCATGTCATCATCATTACGCGCACCGTGTGGACAGCGCCGCGTAATGATGGCACCCCACACACATCCTAGGGTTAGGGAGCATGAGGTTGGTGTGCACTCCCTAACCCTAGTATCTCTGGGAACACGCCGCTTTATGGCAGTGTGTACCAGCCCTATGGAGATGAACCAAACTCATAATAGACATATCTAGGTGTTCCTTTATTCTGTAACACTCTTTGATTGTTCTTTCCAGAAAGCAGGCTGTCCTTTAGCAACAGTTTACTCAAGCAAAACAATGTAATGGAGTAAGGCCAAATTTCAGTACTGGGTCATTTAGAAACTGCCAAATGAGTTTGGGGCTGGGCATGTGGTGGGTGGGAAAAACTGCCCTTTTAATTGGTACCTGAATTTGCTTGTTTTCCTTTCCCTTGATTATCCCTTCTTCCCTTTATGTCATGTCTTATCAGATTTTAAGTGATTCCATCTCAGTTTAGTATGTAAAAAATGAAAGATGTTTTAAAAATAATAAATAATTAAATGGGGGGAAATCTTGAGTCAGAAACAGAACGTGATGAAAAGGAAGATATTCATTTTTCCCTCTGTGACCAAGACACTGGCACATCTACCTTTGGCAAATGTGGAAACAACTTATGCCAATCCGATTTAAGCATAAAATTCTGCATTATCTCATCTTGAACAATGAGTAGCAATCAATTTGGGACAGCCTATTCTAGAAGCAATCTACCTTTCTCTGTGTATCATTTAAAAATGAAAGTGCATCATTTCCATCCCTTCATTTCAGATGCCAAAATCTTCTAAAACATCAGTGTAAAAACTAGCCTTGGGGGCCCCCAACCCTCCAAAATCCACAGACCTTCCCTTTTTCTGCCCCCCCAAAAGGAGGAATCTACAGTAGCAACAATTTGTCTTTACATTTTAGTTTCACATGCATAACATTAAAAAAAAATCTGTTCATTCTTTTGTTTGCAGAGGTGGCATTTGTGGCATTCATCCTCTGGATATTCCCAGGGCAGAATGGGAATGATTTTTTAACCATTGGGATAGATTTTTCTCAGACCACTTGAGACAGGTGCCCATTTGTCACTGCAAATCCAGAAAGGATCAAAAAGGAGCAACTGCCTTTCTGACATAACAACCCCATCTTGCTTTTCTGTGATTAGAAGCCAAATGTGAATGAGGATTGGATCTATATACCACCCACCCCTTGCTCCTTTCCTCCCACGTGCCCTTTGGCACAAAAATCTCAGTTAAATTTAACTACAAACAGGATCAAACTATTGGTTTAAATATGTTGGCTCATAAAGTGGCATTCAAGCACAGTTCTTTGTTTCTGACATGACTAGGTATTGTGGTTTAAATTAATTAGGATCTAAGTATTAAAGCTGAAATGGAACTGTGGCCCATTCACACTATACAGTTATAATACAGTTACTCCACTTTAATTGCCATAGTTTCATCCTGTAGAATCCTGGAGTTTATAGTTTGATGAGACACTCAAACTCTCTGGGTTAAGAATTATGAATACCCTTAAACTGCAAATCCTAGAATTCCACAGGATTGGCAATTAAAATGGACTATAGGTCTATAATTGTATAGTGTAAGGATGTGTCCATACTGCAGAAATAAAGCAGTTTGACACCAGTTTAACTCCCATGACTCTATCCAGCAGAATTTTTGGATCTGCCTTGGTGACGCACCAGAGCTCTCTGACAGAACAGGCTGAACACCTCACCAAACTACAGATCCCAGGATTTCATAGGATGGAGCCATGACAATTAAAGTGGTGTCAAATTACTTTATTTCTGCAGTGTGGAAGAGCTGTAAATGGCCCCTTGGTGGAAAGGAGTGGAGAGCTCACAGGCCCATTAAGCTGGGAGCATTATGTCTGGGCTTTCTTAAAGAGAATTTCTCAGATAATTCCCCTGTGGCAAAGCCTTAGTTTCACTGAGTCACTTGACTAGCATACTGCATTATCTAATTATTAATCCTTGTTGTTATGTGTCTTTAGGTCGAGAGTGATATATGGTGAGTCTGTCATAGAGTTTTCTGGCAAGATTTATTCAGAGGAGGTTTGCCATTGCCTTCCTTTAAGGCATGGGTGGGCAGCTGTGGAAGCTCTGGGGGCCACATTAATTCTGTAGAAGATATTTGTAGGGCCACAACCCCTCCACCACATCTGTTCCCACTATATATATATATATATATATATATATATATGTCCCCCAAATACCCCCTTCCCAGGCATGAAGGCATGTTTTGGATCTTGCTGGACCCCCTAGAAGGCATTTTTGGAACAAATTTGCAAAATTTCATTTTGACTCCAGATGTGGTGGAAATGCCCCTCACCTTCACACCCTAGAGATTATTTTTGGGCATTTTTGTGTAAAAAAATGCTTTTGATCTTTTTCTTTATCCCTAGGGACCACAAAAGCAGGTCTGAGGGGCATGTGGCCCAGGGACTATATGTTGCCTACCCCAGCTCTAAGGTTTGAGAGATTATGACTTAGCCCAGGGGTAGGCAACCTTTTTGAGCCGGGGGCCGGGTTGCTATCCCTCAGACAACTGGGGGGCCGAAGCCAAAAAATGAATAATTAAATGATTTTTCAAAAAATTAAATAAATAAATAAACTGGGACAAATGTAGAACACAATTTTCAAATGGAGGACACTTTTTTTAAAAAAAATGGAGGACACGCAAAAAAATTTGCTGATTTTTTAAAAAATGTTAATATAAATGCATGTTTCAGAGGCTTCTATAGACTATTGCCCCCCTTGCCCGCCGCTTTCCCCCCTTGCCTGCCGCTTGCCCCCCCCTTGCCCGCCTCCTCCTGATAAGCCAAAGGCCCCAGGCCCTCACGCGAGAGGACAAAGGCTCCGGCAGCAATCGGCAGCAGGACCAGGCTGGGGCCAGTCCCAAGGCCTTGCCGGGTCGCATCCGGCCCGCGGGCTGCAGGTTGCCTACCCCTGACTTAGCCAAAGTCAGCCAAGTGGGTTTTCATGGCTGAATGGGGATTTAAACCCTGGTCTCCCCAAATCCTAGTCCAACACTCAGACCAGTATTGCACACTGGCAATCTTGTGGCTAATCATATTATTGGCATACTGTGAATGGGCTTCTGGACTTTTTGGAAGTTTTGATGGTTGTTGGTGTCTTTAGATTTCTGTAGGCAGAGACAAATTCACAGAGATCCACTCTGTCAGCAACTATCAGATTTAACAGGTAAATGGAACTTCTAAATTCAGTGTTTTACTGAATACCTTTGGCTTTCCAGGTTTTTTGTTCTAAAACTCTCCCCAGTGCCCTTCAGCATGAGCAATGGTAAGGATTGAGGCATTGACCAAAATATCTCAAAGGCCAATAGCTCTCTTAATCCAGGTACTTGCTCTCAAAGTATATTGTATGGGAATAGGTAATCTCAAGTTAGTGCAGTTTGTTATACAGTATACATATGACTTTGGATCCAGACTATCTGAAACACTATATCATCCTATATGAGCCTGCTTAGGCTTTAAGATTTTCAGGGGAGGGCTTTCTCTCAATCCCGTCACTGTCACAGGCCTGTCTGCTTAGGACACAAGAAAATGTCTTCAAGGTGTTTGCTCCCAGACTATGGAATTCCCTCCCATGTGAGTTTAAATTGGCCCTCTCTCTGTCTTTTTCTGCCGATGAACAAATATAGGCCTGGTACAGACTGCTGGAAAGCTGCGGTCTGGGGCCGATTTTAGGGCTCGGGATTGTGGAGCGACCGTATGCTCCCAAACCCTACCACATGGTGGTAGCACCATCGTGGCGTGGCCCCGTCCACATGGGGGGCGCCATGATGACACAAATGTGACACATCATCTAAACATGATGCCATGCATGCACCATCGCTACGCACGAGTGCACCATTGGCGCAGTCATGGCACCCACCGCACAGACTAAAAAGAACCTGCTTTCAGCAAGTTCTTTTTAGTTTTGATGGAGGCCACTATGTTTGGTTGGTGCAGCCTCTGTCAGAAGTAAAAATGGGCGGCTCCAGTGCATCCTTTATCAATTAACTCTGAATTTGAACAGGGGGAAATGTAAGGTACTACACTTAAGCAAAAGAATAAAATAACAATAACAATAAAAGACTCAGATATAGGATGGTGGACACCTGGCTTAACAAGACTACATGTGAAAAGGATCAGGGAGTCTTTGTAGGCCACAAGCTGAACATGAGTCATCTTCTTATTCCTTCTTATGAGATTCAGTGGGCTGCTGGCAGAAAGAGCAGGGACTGCAGCGGCCTGCTTTTAGACTGGACCATCCGGTCACCACGATCCTGTGCCATCGGGGGACACTGAGGTTGGAACAGCGAGAAGCTGCTCATCTGCTTCACCCCTTTTTAGGGGAAAAGGTGGGATATAAATAAAATAAAATAAAACAAACAGTTGAACTTCTGGAATAAGAAGATGCACTTATGCAATTTTCACCTATCACATACTGAATTTCAGAAATTAAAGCATTTGATTGCTAAAATATGTACTCTGAAGGAAATATTTAGTATGCATACTTTACAAAACCAGATTAGGTATTGAGGGATTTCTGGACTAAATTGTTCTTGAAAGCTTCAGTTGACCAACTCACGCAGTAATGTTCACATCCAAACACACATATACAGAAACATATTTTCCCATCCTTAGGAACCTGCTGGAATTTAATGGAGGCATAGAAGTTACAGGAAGGGGCAACTGGGGTCATCAGGAGCATAAAGCATCTTTCAGCTGAAGCTAATTTTTTGTTGGGGCCTTCCAGGATGGAAAAGTCATTTGCTTGATGGGGTTGAAAACAGAGAAAGCACTCTCTCAAAATACTAAATGTGGACTCCCATCATGGAGGTAAATGCCACAGTAAATCTGTTTACTTTTAAGGTGCCACAAGTTTATGCAGTGAGTGATTCCAGCTGAGGGATACAGCTACCTTTCTAGAAGAGGATATTCACTGTGTTTTTTCACACCATATATAATTAATTTACAGAATTTATTGCCACAAGATATTTTATGGTCACTGGCCTATTCAGAAGAATGAGAAAATATTGATGTAGTAGCTCCAATGGCTATTACCTACAAATTCAATGCAGATTCAGAAGCAAGATACCTCTGTTTATTAGACATATAAGATGGGCAACAAAAAGGCAGAATTACGCAACACCTTCTTTGCCTCAGTGCTCAACCTCAGGAAAATGGAGCAGAGGACAGAACAGGGGAAATTCAGCACAGAATAAGTAAAGAGATAGTACAGGAATACCTGTTTAATCTAAACGAATATAAGTCTCCAGGACCAGATGAACTACATCCAAGGATATTAAAAGAACTGGCAAATGTAATATCTGAGCCATTGGCAGTAATCTTTGAGGACACCTAGCTGAACGAGACTACGTGTGAAAGGGATCTGGGAGTTCAAGTAGACCACAAATTGAACATCAGCCAACAGTGCGATGCGGCAGCTGGCAAGGCCAATGCAACTTTAGGCTACATCAATAGAAGTATAGTGTCTAAATCAAGGGAAGTAATAGTCCCACTCTATTCTGCTCTGGTCAAGCTCAACTTGGAATATTATGTCCAGTTCTGGGCACCACAATTTAATAAGGATGTTGAGAAACGGGAGCGTGTCCAAAGGAGGGCGACTAAAATGGCGAAGGATCTGTAAGCCATGTCCTATGAGGAACGCCTTAGGGAGATGGGGCTGTTTAGTCTGGAGAAGAGAAGATTAAGAGGTGATGGCCCTGTTTAAATATTTGAAGGGATGTCATATTGAGGAGGGAGCTAGCTTGTTTTCTGCTGCTCCAGAGACTAGGACCTGGAGCTATGGATGCAAGCTACAGGAAAAGAGACTCCACCTCAACATTAGAAGGAACTTCCTGACAGTAAGGGCTGTTGGACAGTGGAACAAACTCCCTCAGAGTGTAGTGGCATCTCCTTCCTTGGAGGTCTTTGTTCAAACAGTTGGATGGCCAACTGTTGGGGATGCTTTGATTGAGATTTCCTGCATGGCAGGGGTTTGGGCTGGATGGCCCTTGCGGTCTCTTCCAACTCTATGATTCTAAGAGTTGGCAGTCCTCATCATTCTCTTATCATGAGCTTCCATGTGGTTCTTGCCTGATCATGATGGACATGCAGTGCTGGTGGGCTAGACTTGAGTTTTGAGCTGGCAGCAGCATAGAAGCTTCTTTGTTCTTACACATACCAGGATGTGTAAGGATGTAATTTAGGAGGAGGGAGCAATTCCTGATTTATTTTAAGCTCATTTTAAAGGTAGGCCTCAGTTACCTAGCTTTTATCTTGGGGTTTTAATCTTTTACTAGTATTAGAAAGAAAGAAATACTTTGAAACAGAAATGTGGGTGCTAGAAAAATTCTTTGTCTTTCCATGGAAAATTTTCCATACCATACATGTATCCATTTGTCCATAGTTCTCTGGTCTGTTCTATTCCAGTCGGGAGATGAAAATCTATTCTTCTAAAAAGACAAGCATAGACAAATCCTAGTACTCTGAGGAACAGACTAATAAATGAACACACTACTAATCTTGTTCCTGTTTCACAAAATCTCATGCTTCTTTCAGATGTAGTCATTCTTTGTTGTTTTTGTTCTTATTCTTGTTGTTAAATATATTATTCTCTTTCCATTATTACAAGTATTTAACATTGATACAAGTATTTCAATAAAATAATTTCCACATAATGCTTTTCAGGTATATGACTATAACATTTAAACCATGTGTGATAAATCTGATAATGTTGTTTAGAACACTGGATTTTATTTTATTTTTATTTTTATTGGAAGTGGAAATATATTCCAGTTCTACTTTTCCAGAAAATTCACATTACTGCTTTGAAAATTAAATTCATACAATTCATGGATTTTAATTTGCAGTCAGTGTGCTCCACTTTTTAAATGGGCAGTAATTCTTAACCTGTCTTCAAATTTTATAAATATTACAATAATGTTTCCTTTATAATTTGTTACATACATGCATGTAATACTTTGGAATTTGATGTGTACAGTAGTTTCATGATGAGACCATATGAGAGATTAGCTCTCCACCCACATCTAGTTATTCTGTGCTTGTGGTACATTGTACGGAGTGTAGGAAGGATCAATACAGGAGCGAGCAACAATTTCAAAAACAGTGGGGATAAGATTACATGATACTTGTATACAATGTGCTACTTAAGCATGTACTCAGCTATCCAAAGATCTTAATAACATATTTAATAAATCATGTCTGATCAACTAGCATGATTAAGCGCTTGGTTATTATCTTCCATTCATCTGGCATACTTCCAGTGGTTTATAATTCCAGTATAATAATAACTGCTTATTATCTTCTATGATTTCCCCCCTTATTGCTTAGCAGTTATATTAAGCTATGGCATTCTTTTGAAATATCAAATGTGACATACAGCATTCCTCTAATTTTTCCCAGGAAGTCAGGCTTACCCCATTTTTTATTCTCACAACAACAGTATGAGGTAGATTATTCAGAGAAATAAAGAGTGGCTACATGGCTACAATTTTTAGAATAATTATACATTTTGACCAATTTTTGGTTAAAACTGTTTGCCTGCGGAGGGACTGCCCAGCATCCCAAACTGCCCAGCATCCCTCCTGAAAAAGAACCCAGAAAAACCATTGGCACACTTGTGTCGTAAGCAACGCGCAGCGACATCTATACGCTGCACATCGCATACGTCAAGATGGCGGTCCCTGTGTGGACAGGACAATGTCATGATGCTGCCACTGTCATGTGCTAGGGTTCCAGAGAGTGTGGTTGCCGCACACTCCGGAAGCCTAGTATTAGCAGTGGCACACCACTTTTGGCCCATCTGTCCAGGGGCCTATATTTGTTTGGTGAGGTCTTGAGCAACAATTCAAAGGTAGTTATGTTTCTGTTCCTTTAAAGAGTTTGGCAGCAACTGCTTCATTTCATTATGAAGCTCAAATTCTACTAGTATTCCATTAATTTTAGAGAGTTTCTGTATTGCAGAGAGAATTTTTACTGCACTACAGCATCAGATAACTCCCTGGAAATTACCTCCCCTAAACTACGGTGGACCCTTGTTATACGCTGGGGTTTGGTTCCAAGATCCCCCGTGGATAACAAAATCTGTGGATGCTCAAGTCCCATTAAATATAATGACATAGAAAAATGGTGTCCATTATAAAAAATGGAAAATCAAGTTTTGATATTTGAAATTTATACTTTTTTGGAACATTTTCAAACCGTGAGTGCTTGAATCCGTGTATAAAAATCTCTGTATAAGAGGGGCCGACTGTATTCATTACAACATCTCTTGTGATGCTTTCTGAACCAAAATTATTATTATTATTATTATTATTATTATTATTATCATTTATTTTTATGTAGATGGTGCTCTACAAATAGTTATAGAATAAAATATTTATTTTTCATGACAGAATCAAAAAATGTATGGCAGGCTATACTATCATACATACCTGGATGACAGATTTATATCTATTATTTTCTAATTTTGTGGAGCTTGAGTCATTCTGAGATAGTCTTAACTCTGGTCCAAAAATGGCAGCTTTTTGAGCATTGAATTGATACTTAATGTTCTCAGAAACATTTTAAATCAACCTTGCAAACAGCCTGATAAAAAGTAGTAATCTATGAACATTTTAATATTATCCACCTACTAACACACATCTTTCTGTGGTCTAAAGGAGGAGTAGAAACAGTACCTAAATCTTCCTTCATTGGTTGCCAGGAAGCAATTCTCACTTGCTAGAGCTGCCCAGGAAAGTGTTTGTTTAAGAGTGTAAATGCACACTCATCTTATTTAGAAACAATCCCTTGTGAGGTAAAGGAGGCTTATTCCCAGATGAGTGTGTATAGCACTGCAACCCTTAAGGTCAGGTAATAAAAATTAGTGTTGCCAGTAGTGGTAATGAGAAGAAATACAAAGAACAACATGTTTTTCCTTGTGAAAATGCTACAGGCTATGGGTTTTAATAGCAATACAACCTTGTCTGTTTATTAGGTGATTACTCCTAAATGAATGAGGTGCATATTTAGATATTTTTTCAAGTAAAAAGCCTTCTTAAAGAAGTTAATAATATCAAACTATATGTATACTATTTAAAATGATTTGAAAAGTCGATATAGCAATACAAATAAACAGTAATTAAAAATGTGGGTCCAGTGATCAAATCCATTAAAAGGGAAGGTCTTGAGAACATATCTAAAAACTATAAGCAGAGAGGGTTTGGAAAATTTCCCCAGGGAATAATTCCACACTCAGGGACCTAAGCACTGACAACATTCCCTTCCTTCCTTCCTTCCTTCCTTCCTTCCTTCCTTCCTTCCTTCCTTCCT